>NC_069091.1:14069335-14395277 GCF_947172395.1 Bicyclus anynana
ACAAACTTTTTTTGAAAGTAATGATTTCATCATTGGAGTTGAATTGAAGAATTACCAAGAAGAATCACATTTCAACTTTGTACGTTATACGGTTTTCGAGATATCTATAGAGAGTCTCTTCGTATTGTTAGTGTTGTAATAGATCTATTATCCTAATTGAAAATATTAACAATGTTTATAAAATACAAAATATATACACAACACACACATAAATGTTTAAAAAACAGTAATCCGTGCTCAGGGCTCGGAGTGAGGAACCTCCTCACAATACGCGCGACTCAAGAATCACTGCCTTCTGTATCCGACTCTTGAAAAGCTTCTTTGAGTGTTGGTCGAAGCTTTTCGCTATAATAGGTAAGACCATTGACTGAAACGACTTTAGGAACAATATTATTAAACTTAACTTCCCACATGGTGGTAATCGCTATAGATACATATTGTGTATTCTGTGGTAAGGTCAGAGTATTTTAAAACTTTTTACCATAGACGGAATATTAATTTTCGTAGGAGTCAATTTTGTTTTCGAAATGTTTAACTATTAACATTACATTATTAAATATGTCAACTTTTAAGAACTGAATTAAGGGTGGGACTTTTATTTTCTTCTTCTGTAAGTTTAGTCCGTTGCTCCTGTTGATATTTTATCAGCATTTAACCCAAACGTTAAATTGCTTGGCGGAAAGTTTTTGTTATTTCCAAATAATTTCCAGCAATACCTAATCAGAATGTATCTTAACTTGTAATCGAATCTACAGGCTAATTAACAATAGCCCGCTTTCATTTTAGGTTGTATGATCATTTACCAGGTATCAGGTTAGGATCAGGTAAGATTTCCAAGGGCTAACTAACTTGTAAAGAATAAAAACACCGTTAGCCCACCTAATTGCATTTGAACAGCGTGGTGGGTTTCAGCTCCATATACCTTCTCCTATAAAGAGAGAGTAGTAATGGGCCGTTAAAATAAAAACCTAGGTTATATTTTACAAGTTGTTTAACTAAAATAAAAAAAAAGCATTGGAATTGAAATTCCTTTCTTGGTATTGAGGGTAGACGGTATATTTATGCATATATAGGAGTTGCACGAACACATAAACCAATTTTCACGTTCCTGTTATTTTTCAGAGATATATTAACTTATTATCCATTTTGCTATTTAAAATGTACAGTAAACGATATTTTTATCTATTCACAACTGCACACCTATTAAAAAACAGAGTCGTCTGCCACGTTGTCTGTCTGTCTGTTGGTAAAAATTTACTTAACAGATTTTTATGCGTTTATCGCAAATAGGTTAGGAGTTATGGGAAGAATAAGTGGATAGGGCTTTTATAGAAATCAAAAAAAAAGAATTCCGAAGTCTGACGTCTCATAGTCTGAATATTTTATTTATTTAAATATCTTTATTTTACTGCAACAAAACATAAGTACAAATTCTTAATACTAAGGATAAAACGCAGTGCAAGAGGTGACCTTATCACTCTTCCAGGCTACCTAACATTTTGTTCTAATTGTGTACCTAAGTGCCGTAGGCTCCTTATTGGGACCTCAGCGGCGTCACCGGGGGGAGATTTCGCAGTGTATGCGCGGTGGATTTACAAAACGGCGGTCCTGGGTTCGATCCCCGGCTGGGCAGATTGAGATTTTCTTAATTTGTCCAGGTCTGGCTGGTGGGAGGCTTCGGCCGTGGCTAGTTACCACCTTACCGGCAAAGACGTACCGCCAAGCAATTTAGCGTTTCGGTACGATGCCGTGTAGAAACCGAAAGGGGTGTGGATTTTCATCCTCCTCCTAACAAGTTAGCCCGCTTCCATCTTAGACTGCATCATCACTTACCATCAGATGAGATTGTAGTCAAGGGCTAACTTGTAAAGAATTAAAAAAAATGTGTGATATTTTAACGCCTTGATGTCAGCTATCACCCTGTAGAATATGGCGTACTATTTACGGGACATCCTATATAATAAGTACTAGCGGACACCCGCGACAACGTTCACTTGAAATTCTGTTTTTTACAAACATCATTGTGATTGTGGCGTTTAAAAATACAACCGACTTCAAAACCTAAAAACGTACCCACTAAACTAAAAAGCGAAAAATAACATCATAATATGTTCTACCTGTTGATCAGTATGAAGGCGGTGCTAAGCCTTTGATGTATTAATTCAAGCCATGTGAGAATATCTTATAGATTTAGATTTTACAGACAGTGTTGTTTCATGTCGTCCTGTCAGAAATGGCTTAAATTAAGACAACACCGGCTAAGCACCGTCTTCATACTGATCAACAGGTAGAACATATTGTGATGTTATTTTTCGCTTTTTAGTTTAGTGGGTACGTTTTTAGGTTTTGAAGTCGGTTGTATTTTTTTATTAAAATTTTTATTATTTTTTCATTTTTAGTGTAAAATTTCATCTCAAACGAATACATCAGACCCCAATGACAGTCACAACCCATCTTGGTACAAAATTCACAGCAATACAAATTAATCAAGCACAAGCACAAGGTAGCTACCGTAAACCGTTAAGGGGTTCCCTTAATTGACCTTGGTCTTCATCATCAGACCCCTAATAATAGACACAACTTATCTAGGTAGAAAGTTCTCAGCAATACGAATTAATCAAGGCCAAACACAAGTTAGTTACTGTAAACTGTTAAGGAGTTCCCTTAATTGTCCTTGGTCTTCATCACCAAACCCCTAAATGACAGTCACAACCTATCTATGTGGAAAGTACTCATTAATACAAATTAATCAAGCCCAAACACAAGGTAACTGGTGTAAATCGCCGAGGAGTTCCCTCATCTGTTTTATGGCTCCATCATCAGATCGATTTTAAACCTTCATGAAATTGTAGTGCTTAAAAGTACTAAATGGAAAAGTTTACGAACACACTAGACACCCATATAATTTTTGAAAGTTCCCCGCAATTTCTCCAGGATTCCATCATCAGATCTTGACATGATGGCAATGGGACCAAATGGGGACTATACCGTTTCAAACAAAAAAAGAATTTTTGAAATCGGTCCAGGCGTCTTCGAGTGTACATACATAAAAAAAAAAAAATACCGACCGAATTGAGAACCTCCTCCTTTTTGAAGTCGGTTAAAAATAAAATGCCACAGTTTTTAAATTTTTGGAATCAGAAAAAAAAATTAAATTTCATAAAAACTACAGACATAGAAGTACCAAAAGAATTTTGAACAGTACAAAAATCATTTCGGGAAAATTTTACATGGTAAAATGCTAAGCCCAGTGGATATGACCTCTGCCTTCGATTCGGAGGGCGTAGATTCAAATCCGGTCAGGAGCGATGCACCTCTAACTTTTCAGTCAATGCATTTTAAGAAATTAAATATCACGTGTTTCAAACGATGAAGGAAAAACATCGTGAGGGAACCTGAATAATATCTGAGAATTATCTTAACTCTACGTGTGTGAAGTCTGCCAATTTTGAGCATTTGGCCTGCGAGGTGGATTGAAGCCTAACGTCTCTCAGTCTGTGAGGAGACTCGTGCTCAACAGTAAGCCGAATAATGGGTTGTCAGTGATAATGATGATGATGATGATGATGAAACGTATCGTAACAAAGAAACCCACAGTATCATTTTACAATAGTGTCTACGAATAGACGCGCATTGTTATCAATGCATTTATACGTGCGTTGATAAGAATGCGAATAGATTAAGGATAGGTCTCTCGTGTTTTAATAATAATCTAATCTTGGAGAATGCACTTGACTTTTTAATGGTTCAAGATCTTAACGTTTTAATAACTCTAAGTAGGTAACTTATCTTTGAAATATATTCGAATGTAAACAATAATAATTGAGGACTCAAATCAAATTTAATAAAAACAGTATTAATTGCGTGTTGGAATGAGGGTCCGAAATGTATATCCATTAGTAAAAGTTAAGGATTTTTGTAGAAAACTTAATTTAAAAATTACCCATGTATTTTTAAATTTTTCCAAACGTCAAATGTCGTCCATTTTGTGACGTCACGACGTTACTTAATGTCATTGTAGGTATAAACGTCAAAGTAATTATTAACTAATAATTTTGTCAAACAATTTGATTATGGCACAGTAGATATATTACAAGCAGTATAATAACTCGGCCATATTTTTGAAATAAATACCTACAGCCGCGCGCTCCGTAAACATGTGATAGGGCTGCCTGTCTCCAGCATTTTAATTACATTTGCCAACTTTGTGTTTCCATTTAGTTATGTGATTGTAAATATACTTTTTTTTAAATAAACAAATAAAATACTTTGTAAATTGTAGTAAAATAGAAAGTGATCAATAAAATGCGTGTTGTTTTTTGATTGGTAGATTTAAATAAGGCTGATACTAATCAATGATCTTGAAGGACCTTCATATATTGATTTTGGTGATGCCATCTATCTATTACCACCACACTAGGTGACCAAATAATAAAAAATCGGTCAAGTGCGTGTCGGGCCACGCGCAGTGTAGGGTTCCGTAGATTATGTTAGCACTTTAACCCCTTATGTAATGTACAAAAATACCGATAACGATACCCCCACACTATAGAATAGACGATAAAAAATTGACCCTGACTTGGTATGTAGGGAAGGAACTACAAAAAACAAATTGAGATTGACCGGGTTCGCTAGTAGTTTTATTCAAATACATTAAAGTATGAGCAACACAATAATGTTGTTAAATTCAAATTAGTAGATTGATAAAAAATACGTTTATCTGTCAATATGCAGATGATTTTGTAATTTATGCACAAAATAAAAGTCTAAGGGTATGTACTTCCAAAATTCAAAGTTCATTAGATGTATTTATAAGTGTTTTAGAACAAATAGGTCTAGAAATATCAGTTAGTAAAACAAATTTTTGTGTATTTAGCAGACGTCAGCGACAAGAACAGGTTAACCTTTATATTAATGACCAAACAATTTCCTCTTCTAATAACACAAAGTATTTGGGTATATGGTTGGATCGGTCGCTATTATGGAAAAAACATATTAATGAATTGGGTAAAAAAACAATGAAAATTTTGAACATCTTGAAAATGTTATCGGGACCTTCTTGGGGCGTACACCCTAAGCATCTAAGGAAACTTTATATATCACTACTTAGAAGTAGACTTGATTATGGATGTTTTTTATACGATAATAGTGCAAAAAGTAATTTATACAAATTGGATAAGATACAGAATCAGGCATTACGTATAATAGGGGGATTTATCAAAACTACGCCTATTCATGTAATGGAGTCAGAGTTATGTCTACCGCCGTTATATCTGAGAAGAAATTATTTAGCCACAAAATATTGTTTAAGAGTACTAAGCTGGTCGAAAAACACTACTGCATGGCTATTAAATAATTGTCTTTCTCTTTGTAAAAGTAAACCGTTTTGGCGTTGGAAAAAGATTCCCTTAGTACCTTTGATTTATAATGAAATTAAGAATGAAAAGTTACATTCATGCTGTCCTCTACAAATGTTTTCGCTTAGTACTTGGGTTACGAATATTAATGTAAACAATATTATATATACAGACTTGGATAGTATTAAAAAGGCTAAGAAATGTTATGAAGTAAATGTACTTAAAAATCAAATATTAGAGGAATTAATTAGTAAATATGGTGACTATAATAAGTTGTTTACAGATGGTTCCAAATCTGATAATGTGGCAGGGGCAGCGTTTCATGACTCTGACTCCAATAGTAATAGCTTATATAAAATTAACACAGATATATGTATAATGTCGATAGAGTTATTTGCAATATCGGCGGCTATATCATATGCAGTAGCTATTAAATATAAAAAAGTTGTCATATTTACTGATAGTAAAAGTGCCTTGCAGCATTTAGCTCGGTGCGCCTCTGGGCACAGAGGAGTTCCGGTAGCGTATGCTATTTTAGCAAGGATTTATAATATTTTGTGTGAATCTAGTATAGACTTGAGATTGCAGTGGATTCCATCGCATATAGGTTTAAAAGGAAATGAGAAGGCTGACCTGCTAGCAAAAAGTGCATGTTTAGAAGGAAATGAAATTTTTATTATGCCGAGTTATTCAGAGGTTACAGTAAAATATAAAAGTCAAAATCACGATTTGTGGAAAGAATACTTTGACCAACGATCCAAGGAAAAGGGTATTTGGTATCGTACAATCCAGAGTCAGCCTTCTAGAGTTCCTTGGTTTCAATCAGGAAAAATTAAAAGATTTTTAATTAAAATAGCAAATCGATTACGATCTGGACACATTCCATCAAATAAATTTTCATTTTTAATGAAGAAATCGGAATCGCCAAATTGCGAAATATGTGGAGTGATTGACGATGTACAACATTTATTGATGGAATGTGTTAAAAATGGTCAGGAAAGAGAAGACTTAATCAGTGATTTAAACTTAAATAGGAAAGATGTAGGTTTGTTTAATACCATCATGGCTTTTCCAATGTCTGGGGAAGCCAGGATGGTGTATGATCTTTGTTTAAAAAAGTAGTTTTTAAATTAAGTAGTTTAATATATAATTCTTTTAAGTTATACAGATTAGGGAACGATAGGGCTGACATATTTTTGTAAAATAAAAGTCCTTAAAAAATTCTAGATTAAAAAAAAAAAAAAAAACAACTTCTTTACGTAACTTCTTTATTACCTTAAAATACAGGTATACAAAACATACATGTCATAAGATTTAAATCTATGTATTACATAATAATCAAAGAAAACAACCTAAATGAAGAAGTTAATAAATAATTATTTAATAATATTATATTAACGTTTACGTCATTTACCTATTTACACAATTTTATCATTTAAGCATTTATTAATATATATATTTATTAAATTATGCCTTTAGAATACAAAATATTAATCAAACTTTATAAAAATAATAACTTTTTTCCTAGTCGTCATAATTAAAAAATCCAATACACTGCGTTCGTCACCGCGGCACAGTCGCAACGGTCTTCACCCCACGATCACCCCACGTACGAGCTGCGTAGGTATAGCTCGCGTTTCGACCTTTAGTATGAAGTCCAACTACTGCTTGTAATATATCTACTGTGATTATGGTTTATTGTTAACGTGACGTCATGAAACAGTTAAAATATAGACCTTCATGGCCGACAGCTTTTTGGCTTTTTGAATACCTACTGCAATATGGGCATCAAATTAAAGGACTCATTATGAAAATTTTAAAATGGTACATCGCAACCATGTTAGACACCCACCAAAACTAGAGCACTCTCTAAAAACTCAAGAGACGTTGAAATACAAACGACAGACGTTGAAAAAGATGAAGAATATTTAAAAAAAGAAATTGCGATACAAACTGATGACGATATAAGTGAAAACAAAGACAATTCGGAGACAAGAAAAAAAGAAATAAACCTTAAAGAAAAGATACAAAAATGTAACGATATACGCAGCCTTACTGAGATAATCGACCAAGAATGGCCAGAAGAATCGTTTCGAACTGTGAAGATCGAAAAAGGCAACCCACTCTCACTAAATAAGGACTGGGATCTTGTGGTAATCGCTAGGCCCAAACCTAGTGAAAATCACAAACACCAAGGAATCAGGAAATTACTCAAAACGGCGCATCCAGAAGCGCTTGAACTACTTGACAATTGTGAGGCTCCAACAGTAAAATATACAATCCAAACAAGCACAAGCTCAAAAAAGGGAATAGCGGAAAATGAGAAATGGATTTATGTCCTCCCATATACGCAAAGTACCAAAAAGACCAAAGAAGTGGAATATGTATACAGACTTATTCAAGAACTTACTAATGTGTTTAAAGAACACGGAAGAACAAAAAATGTAGCTATAGCGGCGGATAAAGAAATCAACAAAAACCATTTAAGGAAGATTCTTGAAAAACTTATGGCAGAGTTTGACTTTAAAATAAAACTGCTAGTGGAGGCAGAAGATATTCGCAAAGGAAAACCAAACTACGGGAAGGGTAAAGGTACTGAAACTCTAATAGTCAAAGCAGAGGGTTCCTATGCCGACATTCTTAAGAAGATGAAAGCCAATGTCACTGTAACCGACATGAAACAAATAGGAGTAGAGGTTAAATCTGTGAGGAAATCTAATGATGGAAAAGTGCTTATGAGGTTGGCAGGGAACGCAGAAGCGCTTAGGAATAAATTACAAGGCACTTTAGAATGCGCAGAAGTAGGCATAGGCAGAGAAACAATATTCCACATAACAGGCCTAGATGAAGATATATCAACAGAGGAGCTGAAAACAGCATTAGAGACTGAATTAAAAGTACCAGTGCAAGTCAAATCTATACGCCCGACACAATATGGGTCCAAAACAGCTACAGTTTCAATGAGTCCAATTTCTGCTAAGAATCTGTCAAATGTTAGTGTGATAAATATTGGTTGGACAAGATGCAGACTTAGGAAAAGAGTTTACGTGGAAAAATGTTATAAATGTTGGGAGACAGGCCACAGAGCAGCAAAATGCAACGGACCTGATAGGAGCAACTGTTGTAGACAGTGCAGTCGAGTCGGACACAAAGCGGATAGCTGCACTTCTACACCTTTTTGTCCACACTGTGATGTCTTAGGTCATAAAGCTGCTACTACAGGTTGCCCAAAATTCAGAGGTGCCATAAATGAAGCCGGACAAACTCGTAATAAGGACCGAAATAGGACAACAACCACTCTGTCTTCTAATGGCGATTAAAATCCTTCAAATTAATGCGGATCGGGTGCGCGTAGCTCACGACCTTCTCTTACCCACGGTCAGAAACCATGGCATAGACCTAGTAATACTAGCAGAACCGAACAATAAATATGCTGAAGCTGGGGGCTGGGAGAGAGATCGGAGAGAAGACGCAGCAATAATTGTATACAACAAAGCCCTTACAGTGGGAGCTACCATACGAGGAAATGGTTTCATTGGCTTTCGATTTGCACAATTCACGGTGTACAGCTGCTACATATCCCCTAATTGTTCCTTTGACCAATTTCGGCAAGATCTTGAGGAACTTAGTGCCAGCGTGCGTCTTCAGCGAGGAAAAGTTCTTGTTGCTGGGGACTTTAACGCTGCATCGACCATATGGGGCAGCAAGACTACAAATAAAAGAGGACAACACCTAATGGACATAATTGCTGACCTGGATCTAAGCGTGGCAAATACTGGAAATACACCAACATTCGAAAGAGGTGGCAAAAATTCAAGACCAGACATAACAATGGCGAATTCAAATCTAGCTGGCATGATTACAGGCTGGGAAGTTCTTGATGAAGAATCTGCCAGTGGCCATAAATACATAACCTACAGTATCGGAGAAAAAATACCTGGAACCGAATCACGCCCAATTGGATGGAACTTCAACAAAATTGATAAAGAAAAGTTCGAAAACACGTTAATAAGTGAACCTATACGAACTCCTTTTGAGCTAGTCTCTGCAACAACGAAAGCCTGCAATCAAGCCATGCCTAAAAGAAAAGCTAGACGAAAAAAACCTGTCTACTGGTGGAATAACGAAATTAACATAGCTAGGAAACAATGCCTGGAATCTAGAAGAGCTTACACTAGAGCAAACTCGAAGATAAACAAGCAAAGATCAGAAGAGGATAGACTAAACCAAATTCGAGCCAGTGAAGAAGCTAGAAATAGATATAAAACAGCTAAACTAGAGCTGCAAGGCCTCATTTTAAAATCTAAGGGAGAACAATGGAAAAAAGTTGGTGATGAGGTAGACAACGACCCTTGGGGCTTGGGATACAAAATAGTTACCAAAAAGATCAACCGTTCTTCGCCAACTCCCATAAGCTTGCAAAAAATGAAGGACATCACGGCTGTATTATTCCCTACACATGACGACTTTACAAGGACCACTGGCGTAGTTGATCAGGTACCAAGGATTACTGACGATGAACTGGCGAAGGCCTGCGATCGGATCAAATCCAGAAAAGCGCCAGGACCTGATGAAATTGCGCCAGAAATAGTTAAATTAGCAAGTAAGGTGATTCCCAACCAATTGAGAGACGTCATGAATGGTATTTTCCTAAGTGGAGAGTTTCCAGATATATGGAAAACTGCTAGACTAATCCTCCTACGGAAACATAACAAATCAGCAGACGAACCATCAGGGTATAGGCCTCTCTGTCTTCTGGACTGCTATGGAAAGCTATTGGAGAGGATACTGCTAAATCGAATAGAGCAATTGCTACCAAAGCATGGTGGATTAGCGAAGGACCAATTTGGGTTTAGAAGTGGCCGGTCAACATTAGACGCCATCGAAAGAATGAATGAATGAAATATACTTTATTGTACACCAAAAATAATAATAACAGGCAAGAAATTAACTTAAAAACTAATGTACAATTGGCGGCCTTATCGCTAATGAGCGATCTCTTCCAGACAACCAATCGAAAAAAGAGAAAATAAATACAAGGAATAATGCCTAATGACGGGTGTACACATAAAAAGAGAAGTAGAAGATATATTACACTTAGATAATAATACATAAAATCAAAATCAATATATTTATATATTGATTTTGATTTTATTGCGAAAGAGTAAAAGCCATAGCGCTAGCGGCAAAGCAAGGATCGCAACGTACCAGAAAGCTCTGCACACTTGTTGCCCTAGACGTAAGAAATGCTTTTAACTCCGCTCCATGGATCCTAATACTGGAGGAATTTAAGAGGCGAAAATTCCCAGATTACGTCATCAACCTCATAAGCAGCTACTTGAATCAAAGAAACATCATAATAACGGACGCTGCAGGATCATCAGAGACGATCCGGGTGACAAGTGGAGTTCCCCAGGGCTCAATTCTTGGACCAACGCTGTGGAACATATTGTATGATGGAGTTTTCAAATTAGATCTTGGCGATGAGGCACGTCTAGTGGGTTTCGCGGATGACTTGGCTTTGGTTGTAGCCGCCAGAACTGATCAACTACTGATGAAAAGGACCAACAGGGCACTGGACATAATCAACAAGTGGATGATCGGGAAGCATCTAAAACTGGCACCGGAAAAGACCGAAGCCATAATGCTAAGTGGCAGGAAAAGGCATGGCCCACTCACTTTTAACATAGATGGGGTAGAAATAAAACCATGTGACAAACTCAGATACCTCGGAGTATGGCTAGATAGAAGCCTGAGGTTTGACAAACATGTGGTGCAAACAGCTGAGAAGGCAGAAAAGCTAGCGGCAGCCCTTACCCAGTTAATGCCCAGAAAAGGCGGACCAAGAGCCAGCAAAAGGCGGCTCCTCGCATCAGTGGCACACTCTGTCATGCTGTATGGGGCACCTGTTTGGAGCCAAGCACTTCAAGTGACTAAATATAATAATGTGCTTGGAAGAACGCAGCGACGCCTGGCTATCCGTATATGTGGAGCATACCGAACAGTATCTAAAGAAGCTGTGCTAGTGATAGCAGGATTGATACCTATCGACAAATTAGCTACAGAAAGAGCAAGGCTATACAAAAGGGAGGCCAAAAGAACTCCGAAGGAGGAGAGAAAAAGAACACTCCAAGAATGGTCAACAGAATGGCTTGAAAGTGGGAAAGGGCAATGGACCAGGGATTTGATTCAAGACTTAGTGAAATGGGTTGAACGAAAACATGGAGAGGTGGATAAGCTGATAACACAAGCATTAACCGGACATGGAGTATTTAATACTTACTTGCACGCGATAGGCAAAGCAAACAGTGAATGTTGCACATATTGCGGAGAAGTAGACACGCCCAACCACGCAATCTTTGAGTGCATGGAGTTCGAAGGGGAAAGAAGTAACGCACGCCAAGGCGGTGAACCTCTGACAAAAGCAAACTTAGTGCCATATATGTTGGAGAACAAGGAAGCCTGGGCTAACGGGGCGAAAATGCTGCATTACATTATGGGACGACGCGTGAGAGACGAATGGGATCGCCAGAAAGAAAATATCGAAGCGTGATAGACCACCCCCTTCCTGAAGTAATGCACGTAAACTGCGGTACCAGGAAGGAAAGGAGGAGATAAAAAAAAAAAAAAAAAAAAAAAAAAAAAAAAAAAAAAAAAAAAAAAAAACCATGTTAGACAAATTACAATTAGAAAAATATTATTTACTAATTATTTATACAGAATATGGCGAAGCGAGACGGATGACTAGGACTCGCACCTTTATTGAGTCCCGATGCCGACTGTTTTCTAATTGCTTTAAAAAAACACAACTTATAACAAGAAGGGTACTTCTTGTAGAATTTGTATTTTTTCATTTTTTAAGTTCTATGTAGTGAGGTTTTTTTTATATATTTTTTTATTTTTATTACATCTATGAAGTGGGGTGCCTCGCGGGTAGCGTCTAGTAAATATTATTAACCACGAATTCGGATGATAGTGTACACCTCAGACCAATAATTGTATAGGACCTGCCTCGATAGACGTTGCTTTTCTGTCAATATATACTATACACAAAAATTAAGGGAGCAGAAAAAAAAAAACCAAATTTTTGGGGGATTTTCAACAGACTGTAACTTATACAAAAATGGTCGTACAGCAAAAAAATAAAAAGCTAATTGTAGCTCTAAGTGTTTAGTTTTTGGATCTGAGTTTATTCAGATTTAATTTAGTTTTTTTTAAATCTCGATACGAGCATTTCTCGCTGAGATATCGATGTTTGAATGGAAAAAGATCATTTTGTCTTTGATTACGAAAATTAAGAATTTCGCTCTGAAAATGTCATAATTTTTATCAAAAATTAAAAAAATTTTTTTTTTTAATTTTTCTCTGAATTCTTAGTGACTTCAAAAATTAAAAAAAAAAAAAATAAATTATGACATTTTCAGAGCGAAATTCTTGCTCCTTTAATTTTTTAAAAAATTCGATCAAGTGGGAAAAAAAAACGGTTGGCTGGATTGAATTGAAACTTTGTAGGGTTTTTGTGGGTATATTGAACAGTAAAAGGCACACTTAACGTCAGTGGTTTCCGCAATATTTTTGATTGGGCGCTTGATTTTCCAAAAAACGACAAAAAGCCCTTTTTTGGATGCTTTTTCAAATTCATGTAATGATTGAAAAAAAATTTTTTTTTCAAAATTCAATTGCCAATCCTTGTAGAGAATTTATTCAAGTTTTTAAAACCAACCTCAAAATTTCTGTGCGATCATTGGTTGCTGACATATTGGTAATCAAAGACAAAATGATCTTTTTCCATTCAAACATCGATATCTCAGCGAGAAATGCTCGTATCGAGATTTAAAAAAAACGAAATTAAATCTGAATAAACAAGCTATCCAGTCCATATAGAGGTTGAGTCGAAAAAAATTTTTCCACGTCCGTAAATTAAAAAAAATTTTTTCGGTGGTTTTCTTATGATTACTCGAAAAATATTTTCCAAAAAAAATTTTCAAACTCAGATCCAAAAACTAAACACTTAGAGCTACAATTTGCTTTTTATTTTTTTGCTGTACGACCATTTTTGTATAAGTTACAGCCTGTTGAAAATCCCCCAAAAATTTGGATTTTTTTTCTGCTCCCTTAATTTTTGTGCATAGTATATATGATCAGCGATCTAATGCGATTATAAAAACTGTCTCTATACTATCGATGTTAAATAGTTGTAATCGTGTTCGTCGGTTAAAGACCTCCGTAAAAATACCTTTTTGTGTAATTGAATTGTGTAAAAATGGGCAAAAACTTCTAGTTTAGTATAAAATATATACCAAGTCAAAGCTCGTTTTCTTCAGAAAATGGCAGACAATTTTGTTCGAGATTATGAGTGCGATACAGGTTCTTCTATAATCGGTCTGAGGTGTACACGAACTAATCTAGGTAGTTCGTGATAGTGTAGGTAGGTACATTTCCGAGAAGTGACCCTTGCCCCACATTAGCCAATCGTCCTCATTTACACAAATAGAATATTTGCTGCGACTATCTGCTTTGTACTAGTCCATGGACCCAGGAACAAAATATTTATTCATAGTACCTACTCGAACTTTGTGTTTATTATACCTACTCTGATTATTAATAAATATTAACATTTTATTTAAATTTTAATATGTACCTACCAGTGGCGAAGGATGGTATTTTGACAAACTTAAGAAAAAGAAATTCATACAGCGTGATACCAACTACGGTTGCTCAAAATTCTAGATACAATGAATATGCATGGATTTTTAAAGGTAACCCGGCAGGAATCGGTTTGCATGAGCTCTTCGCCGCTGATACCTCCACATCTTTTTCAATCCTTAATGCGATATTCATGGCGAGACAGTCAAAACTATGAACGTACAAACCATGGCGGTAAGGCGTCCTTCCAAGCCGTCCTTATTTCGGTTTTTCCGATACCAAATATGCCCGATGAATATTGTCCGACAAGGTTACCGCTTTAATTTAAGTAATTTTCTTTATCTATTCTACAAAATTTGTGTAATAAAATTTGTTCCTGGGCACAAGAACTATATTGTCTAAGAGCTTGTCATGGTTCGACGGCCTCCGTGGCGCAGTGGTATGTGCGGTGTATTTACAAGACGGAGATCCCGGGTTCGATCCCCGGCTGGGCTGATTAAAGTTTTCTTAATTGGTCAAGGTCTGGCTGGTGGGAGGCTTCGGCCGTGGCATGCGCACCTACCCACAAAGACGTACCGTCAAGCTATTTAGCGTTCCGGTATCATGTCGTGTAGAAACCGAAAGGGGTGTGGTTTTTCATATAACTCCTAACAAGTTATCCCGCTTCCATCTTAGATTGCATCATCACTTGCCATCAGATGAGATTATCAAGGGATAACTTGTAAAGAATAGAAAAAAAAACTTAATATTACATACAATATGCTTACCGGTCAAATTATACAGAACCTCCCTTTTTGAAGTCGGTTTACTCACCGTGATAGCTCAGTGGATATGACCTCTGCCTCCGATTCCGGAGGGCGTGGGTTCCAATCCAGCCCGGGGCATGCAACTGCAACTCTTCAGTTGTGTGCATTTAAAAAATTAAATATCACAAATGTCTCAAACCTGCATACCAGAGAATTTTCTTAATTCTCTGCATGTGTGAAGTCTGCCAATCCGCATTGGGCCAGCGTGGTGGACTATTGGCCAAACTCTCATTCTGAGAGGAGACTCAAGCTCAGCAGTGAGCCGAATATGTTGATAACGTTACCGATTCATCATCAGGAGTGAATGATTCTGCGCCAAGAACAAAAGCGTCCCGCGTCATTTTCCGTTCGCACGTTACACGCAGCGGTACAACGTTATCTGTTGTTATTTAAATAATATTGATTGTGCGTTCTGAAAGTTTAATAATTGAATAATTAATATTGTTTAATTGTAATTAGAGCTGAGTGAATAATGAAGAGCAGTAACTTTCTGTTGAACGTTCGATTATGTGTCTATCATTTTGCACTTTTGCATTTGGTGTATGCGGCGATAGTGATTCTGCCGATCGACATGTCAAAGGATGAGGACCCGCGGGTCAGTGTATACATACGCGTCAAGTGGAAGCTGCTTACATGCTGGTTTAATGTGAGTTGCTAAGTCTAAGCCCTCATTCGCATGAAAGTTTTTTCAACAGACATAAAAGCGTTCAACCCCTGCATTCTGTAAAGTTACAGCGATGTCACATCGCTCATTTCCATGGCAACTACGGTGTTAGTGACATTTTATTTGGTATCCCATAGAAATAAAGTTCAAATTATAATAATACGTTTTATAGGCGAATCTTACATCGATGAGTATATAATAATGGAATCACAAATGCAACAAATGCATTCTGTATGCTTACTTTGGGGCTAGATAGTGATGTGTCTTGTTTAAGTATATTTATTTATTTATTTATATTATTTATTTATTATTCCCAAGTATATGAGTATGTTCATACGACAGTGTTTTTAAAACACGACGTTTTTTTTCGAGCAGTGTTGCATTTTCAATTTTGGGCATTTGAAATAGACCTTCATTTAACTTCATACTATATTTGAAGGCGTCAAAGTCAAAGTAAAAATCGTTATTTATTTTTAATCGGCATTTGTTATTGTTATTGTTTTAACCCCTGACGCAAAAAGAGAGGTGTTTTGCATGCCTGTCTGTGTGTGTGTCTGCCTGTGGTATCGTAGCTCTCAAACGGATGGACCGATTTCGATGCGGTTTCTTTCATTTTAGAGTATCAGCTCTCTTTCAAAATGATGTAAGGCATGCATTAAAATAAAAATAAACAAGTAAATTCTTTGCTCCAGCTCACATATTGCAACATCATTTAAAAACTTTTATGTTATCATGGATATCATTTCTGGCATAAAAGTCGTTATTTTAATTTCATGATCTTAATAATTTTTAATATTAACTTGAAAAAAAATCAAGTTGTGTATAAATAAAGTCGAACACATAAAATTAAAGTTACGAGAACTCAAAGCAAATTCAGTTGAGAGTTTATTTTTCTTATCACGACGGTACGCAAAGTACGGATAAGAGTGTTTGAGTTTCGGGGAGAAGATGTCTGTAACCCCTAAAGCGTTAGCTTTAGCTTTTTCAATGTTCTGTGGTACAAACTAATGTCGCTTATCTCTAAAACCACTAGTCCGTTTTTGATGTGATTTTCAGTGATAAATTAAGTTTTGATTGATACACGTTCTTAGATAGATAAATTCATTAGCGCTGCAGTAAAATTTTGTTTGTACCAAACTACCTTTCCGATTTTGATGCGGCTTTCATTGATTATGATTTGGTTAATCAATCATCACTTAGCCACGTTTTTTTGTTTACTTTAGTGGTTCTCTATGGTTACATTCAGACCGTATCAATATGGTATCATCAGATTACCTCCACAGAGCCTATATTTCATTATCATCGTAGATAACATTTGTTAGCTTTCTGGCTCAGTTGGTTTTGTAACAAGGAAGACTTTGGTTTGATCCCCAGTTCATGTCAGTTTATGGTTCCGTATAATTTGTTTAACCTCGATGGTTGATTCGTACTTTAAAGACTTTTTTTGTAAAAGGACATTCTGACAAAGATATCTGGCATTATCCACCCGAAGCCATTTTAATTTAAAAAAAAAAAGTTATATCAGCCGATGGACGTTCACTGCTGGACAAAGGCCTCTTTCATAGACTTCCAAATACATCGGTCTCGAGCCGCCAGCATCCAGCGGCTCCCTGCAACCCGCTTGATATCTTTGGTCCACCTAGTGGGGGGTCGAACAACACTGCGCTCTTCGGTGCGGGATCGCCATCCCAGCACCGTGGGACTATAACTTCCATTGGCTCTTTGCACACTTCACATTATAAATTAATATTTATATTAATAAATCGTATTCCGGAGTTGGGAAATAGATAATGTTACACCCCCGTACGTACTCCAGAGAGCACGTTAAGCCATGCAGGCTAATTCACAAACTTTGACGAATATTAATTGACGTATAAACGAAATTGAGATTATATGTAACAAATGTGCATACTGACAACCCTTTATGTATATCATTAGGTAGATAGATGACATTTCTTGATTGACTTTACCAAATTAGTGAATAGTTTATGTTAATAAAGACCAAATTAGTGAATAGGCCAGCTAGTAGGTATTGTATTGCAGATAATAAATTTTTATTACTATTTGATTTAATTTTAATTGTGGATTTGTTTAGCTAATCATAATATATCAAAGTATATATATATTGCACGCTAATTATGCATAATATAAACTATAAATATGTCTAGTATATTAGTTATAACCTTTCAATAATATATCAGCAACGAGCGATTTGATTTGACTTGACATAGTGATAAATAAGGATCAAACTTTACTAACCGCCAACCTGCAGTGCAGCAGCGTTGTGAGCTCTTACAGGTCTATCAGAGGCGAACTCAAGCTAGAGCTGGCAAAATGCCACGGGCCCAAGGCCCATACGTAACATAAAAAAAAATACATGACGTTTTATCTGTGGTTCCATCTTATGAATTCGCAAAGGGCCTCGGATGAATTATAGTTACATCACTGGAGTCTAAGCACCAAATTCCGTGACCTATGCTATAAGGTGGGAAGTCTGACTATGTAGTGGGTTAAAAAGGGATGCTAATACCAGCACTAACAGGACA
The DNA here is from genome assembly GCF_947172395.1 of Bicyclus anynana. Classification (NCBI taxonomy): domain Eukaryota; kingdom Metazoa; phylum Arthropoda; class Insecta; order Lepidoptera; family Nymphalidae; genus Bicyclus; species Bicyclus anynana. The sequence continues at coordinate 14,087,355 of NC_069091.1, forward strand.
AGTTAGCTTGTAACAATAATGTTGTTCTATAAGGCATGTGCCAATTGTTTGCCAGATAAGTCAATGACATGTCATGACCCTGTAGTCCCTGGCTAATACACTAACTTTGACGTATGTTAGTTGACATATATTTACGATTGAGGTTCTTTGTAACAAATGTCATCCGGTGCCCAGGTACTGACAACCCTTTGTGGATAACATTCTATAGATGCTCTAATGCGGAGTTTTCACAGTATAGAATAGGCCGGCTAAACGCCGCCGCCGCACTGTAGTTAAAGGTTCATTATAACTATTTAGCTTAAATGTGTTGGACACAAGTTAATAATTTTGGGCTATATGTACATAATTATACATGTCTCCTCATACCCACAGTGGTATAGGCAGAGGCCTAGGCGACTAGGCCTATAATGATAATCCTTGGCCTTTGTCTATACTAATATTATAAAGCGGAAGAGTTTGTTTGTTTGTTTGTTTGATTGATTGAACGCGCTAATCTCAGGAACTACTGGTTCGATTTGTAAAATACTTTCAGTGATAGATAGCCCATTTATCGAGGAAGGCTATGGGCTATATTATAATTTCAAAAAAATTAGGGATCCTTCCTGAAACTCCAATAATGTAACCCAAGGTGTACAAAAGTTTTGTTTACATGGCGTGCGCTGCAAAAACTATTGATGTAAGAATAAAATAATGTACTACAACTTTGTAGAACTCATCATTTTCTACAAAAAATGTCGAGACTTTTTATCCTGGAAAAAATCATGGTTCCCGTGGGATTTGTGAAAAACTAAATTTCATGCGGACGAAGTCGCGGGCGTCCGCTAGTGTTTATATATTAGGTCCCAAAATAGGCTTTATAACAAAATAAAGAGCACGTTAAACCGATGTTCCAGCAGGTTATTTCACTGAAGTATGAAGTATGCTAGTTGACGATTGTACGAAATTGAGATCCTAAATATAATCCGGTGCTTACTGGTGGATATCATACAGTATGTAGCTAGACAGTCATTTTGTCAATTGATTTGATATTTATTTTAATAGGTTGATAATAAAGACCAAAATAGTGAATAGGTAATTTTCAGTAACATCTGGTAGTGATCGTTAGGAAATCAAACATTATAATCCTATGTTCGCCGATCCGCACTGCAGATGCGTGGTAGGTCTAAGCTCTATATCCACTATCCTATAAGGAAGCAATAATTTCTCTATAATAAACAATTTAATAAACTGATAATAATTATAAACAATGAAGATAGTAGTATTCTGGAACGAGCTATGTCAGAATCACATCAATTAATAATAATCAATCTCGTCATCAACAATCGATCACTTAATTAATATTCTTATCAACATCTAGTGACTAACAAATATTATCTGATTGGACGAAAATTTAAAAATTCTTGTCGGTCAAACGGTCGTTTGGGTCGCAGTCGAGTCGTTCGACAATAATTAATAATCATAAAATGAACAAGATTATTACCCAAGGAGAAATGCATTAAACTTATTATCGCAAGTCAAATTAAATGAACATTAACATTTAATTCATAGATAAAACAAAGTCGATAGGTAATTATGCCATTTTGAAGCCGATAAGCAAAATAAATACCTATAGCAGGCATACAGAATGGGGATGATGACTAGGTTTGAATATATTGATTTTAATAACACATTCGGGTAAATAAGGTCAATGTTAACTAATTTATACATAAAAGGCAAAGATTGACTGGATATTTGCAAAATAAATAAGATTATAAAAGCTCAAAATCTATTAAAAATATTTTATCATAATTAGATGAAAATTCGTACAGTTTTAGCTTCCTTACATTAAATGTGTAATTTTTTAATATTTGAACAATAAACATAAACGCAGAAAAACAAAGATATTAGTAATTTTGTTTAAACGCCCATACAAATCTAACGATCATTAATTGTCTACGACGTCACAAGAGCGTACCATTTTGTATGGGGCGTTTTTCAGGGATTCGCGGCAGCTCCGCAAATCGGACCCTTTAAATCCCTGTAGCTCCGAAAGTAATGATCGCAGATACCCTGTTACTTTTACAAAATTGCTTTACTATTAGCATACTCTTAATTTATATACAATTTAAAAAACTGTCATCATCCCTATTCTGGGCAAAGTGGACACTCTGGGAAAAGAGAATACCTTCAATAATTTCAGAATTATGCGTGCTTTGACGCATGTCACGTGTTTCCTCGATCTTCAATTGTAAATTATTAGCTTTGTTGCACCGTCAGCAAAAATAGCAGAAACGTGGTCGTTTGTTGTTATTTAAATTGATTATATTAAAATACTATCAGTTTTTTGGCGTGTCATGTCTTGATTTGAATTAGGTAAGTGAACCTAACTTAAAACCGAATCCAGACTCGACGTGGTGGACAAATGCGATTGGGAAAAGTAGATACAGCATTCAGTGTGCCTAGTGGGAGTTTTCAATGATTTCATATTGTTACTATCGCGATAACGTAAACGCGAATTTATATGGATTTGAAATAGTTGTGCAGTAGTGCCACTAGGTGGCCACAGTATCAAACTGCCACTTTGTCAGTATGTAATTTTTTGAAAATACTAAAATAACTAATGTTGTAAATATGTTAATAAATACTAAATAAAGTGACTCTAAAAACATATAAAATGGTTAAAACCTCAGATGCTAGACTTGTGGAGATTACATTGAAATCAATGGTCAAGTTTTAATAAAAGGTAATAGACTATTGTTTGACCTGCATGCGTACTTAGGAATACAAGATTGAATAGATATTTTTTTATTGATTTTATTCAATACCACATGACAGAATTTTTCAACACAAGAGTTTGGTAAATCTACAAGTAGGTGCCAGTGGCGTAGCGTGCCTTGAAGGGGCCCTGTATCAAAATTAGTTGGGGGGCCAGAGTACAGATTTTTCCCAAAAGAAATAAAAATGCTTACTTACTTAAAGTAAATATGACAGTGACTTAGCCCTCATTCGTACGAAAGTTTTTTTTAACGGACGCTAAAAAAGCATTCAAATATAACAAATGCATAGTATATGTTCACACGACAGCGTTTTTAAAACACGACGCTTTTTTGGCAGTGCTGCATTTTCAATTTTGGGCGTTGGAAATATACCTTCATTTTAACTACTTACTATATTTGAACGCTTTTTTAACGTCCGGTAAAAAACTCTCTCGCGAATGAGGGTTTAAACTTAACTTGTGTATGAAGTTTAATTATTTGGGCGCATTCTAAGAATAAGGCCGGTAAGAATAGGGCTTTTTTTACTTTTGTTATTTCTAAAGTGAAACTTTATAGCGGTTTTATATTTGATTTTTTTTTCGGGAAGCACCAGACTAAGTGACATTGTGGATTACATTTTACCAATTTATGCTTTCAGACATAAGGGGCCCCTGTAGGCTGGGGGCCCCGCATCGTTGATACTGCGCAAGCTTCGCCCCTGGTAACTAGTAAGACTATTGTTAAAGGGCATACGTAAATACATGATAGAATAAACTATTTATATAGATAACAACCAAATTATGTATTTCCTTGATAAACATTAAACAATGTCTATACGGCCTTCACGTGTTTGTAGAACCGTGTGTTAATACAAGTGCGTGTGTGTGAAATAGATATATAAAAACAGATTTAATGGTAATTTGCATCGGTTTAAATCTGAGAATCCTTATTTCATAGTTCCCTTATTTATTTTGGTTGACTTCTTTTTATTGCTTTAATAGCGGACTGCGTTTATACTAGTAACAGGCCTCGTGATGCAAAGTGATTACCAACAGTGTTATTATGTAACTCGGTGTACCATTCAAATAATGAGTCACTACAAGTTTTCGACATATTTTCGTTTATGTAATCATCTAACATCGTATTTTCAATGAAATGACATAAGTATCTTAATTTTACGTAAAGTGGCAGTAATATATAGTCAGAGGCACAATTATCCGCCCATTTTAATATACTCGCGTCATATTAAAGAGGGCGGATAATTGTGCCTCTGAGTATAGTAAGTCGTAATAGGAAGTAGTAAGATTATTTCAACATAAAACCCTTATTTACGTAATTTCGTTGAAATAATCGTGTTAGATGTTCGTAAAACAAAAAATCATCTTCTCAAAAAAAATCCAAAAAATCATCTCTATTAATCATGTAAAATGACGTATCATTTCGTTGAAATAACTACGTTAGATGATCACAATTCCGAAAATACGATAATAAACGATGTAGTGACTTAATACGAGTTACATAATAACCCTGCAGAGCAATAATAGATCATTTTAGCTATTTATTTATCCACCCCAAAAGTAACCCCACATTAAATTAAATCTGTTAGGATCATACCAAAGCGGGAAGATTCCACAATTCGCATGTGAAGTAATTAACCTGGTAAATTAAGTCGCTCGAGAGATCCAGTCATCTAGATTATCCATAAATTTGTTTCTAAGCCGTAGATACATTTTGGTACACGAAAACGAAGGGTGCTTGGTTCAAACAGCTCTTCGAAACACTACCAAGTGAGTGTGCTGACGTTCCAAAACGTTCAAATTTCCTTATGATAAGAGTTTGACAGGAAAAACATTTAAACTTCTGTCTTCTAAGGTCGCTGAGGTCTCAAGGTCTTTTATCCGTATTAGTATTTGTGTCGTACTTTTAAACTAATCCAAAGTTCCTAATGAGACAAATAGGTGCTCAGTCACGTAAACTTTACAATTGTTAGTCGCTACGCATTGAATTTTAATTTGACTGCCACGTTCGAGCACTTTGACGGTCGCGTTGCAATCATAATGACTACTGAATTTTGAATTCATAAATTCTTATGGTAAACCATAAATAAATATATAACCATAAATAAATTCTTATGGTATGGTTGGCTGGTGGAGGCTTCGGCCGTGGCTAGTTACGCTACCACCCTACCGGCAAAGACGTACCGCCAAGCGATTTAGCGTTCCGGTACGATGCCGTGTAGAAACCGAAAGGAGTGTGGATTTTCATCCTCCTCCTAACAAGTTAGCCCGCTTCCATCATAGACTGCATCATCACTTACCATCAGGTGAGATTGTAGTCAAGGGCTAACTTGTAAAGAATAAAAAAAAAAAAAAAAAACCACTTACGGTGTCACTCTTTCTGGCTTCCCTTTCTCTCACGCTTCAGCAGGTTTAAGTTATCACTTCTGTCGAGCGTTCCATGACTTACATGTTTCTTTTTAAGGTAATTTTAATGTTTTGGTATAGAACGCAATCTGAACAATGGTTTTTTGTGTTGTGAAATAAAAGCCTGTTACAGAATCTACTTCTTTGAGTACCGAAGGTTGGCAGTCCTTGGTAAACTCCTCTCTATCTTTCGCGAGCCCAAATAATTGTGCGCCACTCACGAATTGCGATCCTTGTCTACTCTCTGATGTTGCTCAACTTCAAAACTTCTTTCTGCAACCTCTTCTACCGGCAGCTTTACCTTTCATGATGAGCTGCAGGAGTTCGTAACTCTCGTGCCATAGCACCTGCCTCATGTGAGCTTCTGATATGTCGTGCTTCTGATAGACCTGTCGCAGAACTACGTCATTTGTCACTTTATAAGTCATGAGATATGTTTTCTGATGCCCTCTTTTATTGTTCAGACTTCACACCCTATATGGGTGTATAAAGTATAGACCAGAAATTCTGATCCATATTTCTACTTCTGCGTTGTTACATTCTGGTCTAGTATGTAACAACGCAGGAGCCGAATGCGCAAAAGGATCTTAAGGCTACAATTGTGGAGAACCTTTCTCATTTTATTATGTCCCAGTATACTTCGATCCGGAGCATGCACCTCCAATCTTTCAGGTATATGCATTTTAAGAAATTAAATATCACGTGTCTCAAACGGTGAAGGAAAAACATCATAAGGAAACCTGCATACCAGAGGTTTTTTTTTAATTCTCTGCGTGTGTGAAGTCTGCCAATTCGCATTGGACCAGCATGGTGGACTATTCGCCTAACCCTTCTCATTCCGAGAGGAGACTCTAGCTTAGCAGTGAGCCGAATATGGATTGATAGTGATGAAATGATGAAGTAGATGTATAGGTACAGATCTTGATGAATAATATCGAAGCATACAATACGCCAAGAAATGGCATACCTACGTCATTCTAAAACGGCCAGTTGTTCTCAAGATAAGCCAATAATATGTCATAGTCCAGTAGGTCGCGTCGTATACATTCAGCCACTGTAGCCAAGTGGCAACGTCTTTCTACGATCGCAAACGCTTCGAAACTAGAAAAATGTATGGGAATGATTTATGCTGTACACAGGTCACGTGATCAAGATCTGTCATTCCCATACATTATTTTAGTTTTCGAAGCGGTTGCGATCGTAGAAAGAGAATCGACGTACCACTTGGCTACAGGGGCTGTTACTAGTAGTGTTGGACAAAATGATGAAACGTTTATGTTAAATAGGTTAAGATTACTTAAGCTGTTGCATTATTTGAGTCACTTTTTAACTTTTCACAATAAATACACGAATACTATCAAGCGTATTTTGATACTTTTTCCGAAAAGGAAAAAGTATCAAAATACTTGGACCTTGCTCATGAGATTACCGCCATGTGGAATGTTGAGTTAACTATTATTGTTCCGATAGTTGTTTCAGTCAATGGTCTTATAGCGAAAAGCTTCGACCAACACCTTAAGAAGCTTTCGCTTAACTGTTGGATCAAGAGTCGGATACAAAAGGCAGTGATTCTTGAGACGGCGCGTATTGTGAGGAGGTTCCTCACTCTGGAGCCCTGACCACCGGTTGCTTGGACACTCAAATGTCCCGCAGCGGGAGGGTGAATTTTTTTTTTATAATTTTTTAATAATGTTTTGTATTTTATACTTATATTGTTAAAAATTTAAAAAAAAGAAGTAATAAATAAATGAGAGACTATCAAGCGTTATTCGTTATATTTATTGGAATTACGCTTTGCAGCAAAACTAAAGATAATAGTCGAAACGAACACTGTCAGAAAACTCATTTATTACCATCACGACATTAATATTATCATCATCTGATGACCATATTAATAATCATTGTCTGATAAGATGAAAATTTAATAAAAATCGACTAATAAGGGTCGTTCGGGTCATACAAGTAGTCGAGTCGTCGGACGATAACCAATCGCCTTAGCCTTTACGTCAGTAAGATATTCGTTCAAATATAGATACAGGTACTACCCCAAGGAGAAATTCATTGACATACGATAATATATTAAAAACATTACCTATAGGTATGTCATACATATTGATTATGAATATCTTCGTTTTATCGTGACACGTACCAGCTGGCCTATTCACTATTATGGTCTTTATTATCAAAATGTCATTTACTTACAGATATCCAATAGGCACCGGATGACATTTGTTACATAGAATCTCAATTTCGTATATGTCACCTAGCATACGGCAAATATAGTGAATTAACCCGCTGCTGGCCCATTTCCTATTTTTAACCGACTTCCAAAAAGGAGGAGGTTCTACGTTCGGCTGTATGTATGTTTTTTTTTTTTTTTTTATGTATGTCCAGCGATAATTTCGTCAATTATGGACCGATTTTGAAAATTCTTTTTTGTTTAGAAGAGTATACTTCCAGGGTAGTCCCATTTTTTTCATGTCAGGATCTGATGATAGCATCCTGGAGAAATCGAGGGGAACTTTCGAAAATCGTAGAGACGGCTAGTGAGTTTGTTAGTGTTTCCATAAGTTATTTTAAACCACTACAATTTCATGAAGGTCTGGAGTTGGTCTGATGATGGAGCCGAAACACAGACGATGGAACTCGTCAACGATTTTCGTGTTTTAATTAAAGCCGTTTCTGAAATAACCACAGAAATTTCGTAATTTAAACGGCTTGAATTAAAACATCACTGGCTTGGCACCGCCTTCAAACTGATCAGAAGGTAGCACATAGGTAAGATGTTATTTTTTGCTTTTTGGCCTTTATTATCAAAATGTAATTTACCTACAAATATCCAATATGCACCGGGTGACATTTGTTACATAGAATCTCAATTTCGTATATGTCAAGTAGCATACGTCAAATATAGTGAATTAACCCGCTGCTGGCCCATTTCCTATTTTGGTATTTATTATCAACCTATTAAAATAAACAACAAATCAATTGACAAAATGTCATCTACATACAAAAATACAAATACAAAATAAATGTCATCCGGTGCTTACTACTGCATATCGTAAAGTATGTAGACGACATGAATTGTCAATTGATTTGTTGTTTATTTTAATAGCTTGATAGTAACGACCAAAATAGTGAATACGTCAGTCGTCATCAACCCATATTCGGCTCACTGCTGAGCTCGAGTCTCCTCTCAGAATGAGAGGGGGGGAGGGGGTAAGGCCAATAGTCCACCACGCTGGCCCAATGCGGATAGGCAGACTTCACACACGCAGAGAATTAAGATAATTCTCTGGTATGCAGGTTTCCTCACAATGTTTTCCTTCACCGATTGAGATACGTGATATTTAATTTCTTAAAATGCACACAACTGAAAAGTTGGAGGTGCATGCCCCGGACCGGATTCGAACCCACACCCTCCGGAATCGGAGGCAGAGGTCATATCCACTGGGCTATCAGGCCAGTAATATTATATAATAATAATTAATAATTAATAATCATTATCTGATTAGATGAAAAATTCAATTATTTTTCCACTAAGAGGGTCGTTCGGGTCATAGTCGCGTCGTCGGACGATAACCAATCGCCTTAGCCTTTACGTCAGTAAGATATTCGTTAAAATATAGATACAGAAATGCATTGACATACGATTAAAGATATTGTAAACATTATTACCATTAAGTCATACAGGTTGATGATCATTAACTTCGTTTAATCGTGAAACGTACCAGCTGACAACCGTACCTAATGGTGTAAAAACAAATCTATCCATAATATGGATGCAGCGCCGCCCCGAAGTTAATTTTAAAATGGAGCGAGATCCAAACATGGCGCCTCTCGTGTTTGCTCCTAATAATATGCAGATACCTATACCAAATTATAAGTGTAAAGTAAGAATGGAACGCGAAGATCTCGACCATACTCTGGGGTGACCAATTGAAAATCAGGCACAGTACCGTCTACGGTTGTCTAGGATTCTTTTAGGCGCTCTCTAGTATTTGGCGCCTGGAGCGACGCTCCGTTCGCCGTATGGACGGGCCGGCCCTGTCTGGATGACTGGTTGTCTCAAACAACTTAATTATGGTTAATTAAGTTGTGTGAGACAGCCAGTTTGTATGATTTGTTGTGCTAGTATAGTAATTGACCTGGTGGTCCATTAGGTACTAGCACATGTAGGTAAATTGTAGAATTCTCCCGCTATGGTCAATTCTATAAGATTTAATTGAATATGGGGTTATTTAAAATAGTGAATACACTATTTTGGTCTTTATTATCAACCTATTAAAATAATCATCAATTGACTACTTATTGTATGATATTATTGTATATTGGTGGATTACATTTGTTACATTTCAATTTCGTATTATATACGAAATTCAAATTCATATTATGTCAACTGGTATACGTCAAAGATAGTGAATAAGCATGCAGATAACTGTATATTATGTCTATCAGCGATATTAATTTATTTAATAGATGAAACAAAATTCATAATATACAATCATAAATTCCATAAGAAAACAAATAACTGTTGAGTTTCTTGTTCTTGTTTGTATACAAAAATAAATACTTTTCAGTTCTCCCTGTTACACTTTTCCTGCTGCATATAACGGTGGAATTCATAGTCGTAGTAGGGGGCCCCTAAGGGGATTATTCAGCCGCTATGTGTCGAATTCAACCCCTACGCGTTTCATAGACAAAAGAAACCCCTCATTTGACAGGAGCTTTCGGCTGACTGCTGAATTACCGATATTTGTCAGCCAAACCATCCCCTGGCATTTTTTTTGTTGTTATTCGTGATTTATTTATTAGAAAGTGGACGTTCGGATCGTTATAAGTGAAGTTATAAACAGCGAGTTATATCAGTGCCCAAGATATATATTCGCAATTGCGTAAACCCAGTATAATACTATGGCGATATGGAATGTACGAAAGATTCTCATATTAGGCATAATATGTCTCTGTTTGATGAAGAATGAACACAGAAGACCAAGAGAGGAATACCAATACCGCTAGTATTATACATTCTAGCAGCACTTCGATTCTATGAAACGGGATGTTATCAGGTACGTACCTACCATTGTTCATTATCAATAATTTTTTGTTCATGAAGACACCGCGCGGTTTCACCCTGTGTGGTTCCCATTTTCGTAAGAATATGGGGATAAAATATAGCCTATAGAGCTCGGGAATAGTGTAGCTTCCCAACAGTGAAAGAATTTTTTAAATTGGTTCAGTAGTTCCAGAGCCTATTCAAAACATACAAACAAACAAATCTTTTCTGTTTCTATTATTAGTAAAGATAAATTAGGAGTAGATATAAAACCAATTAGCCCAGTGGGTATGACCTCTGCCTTTGATTATGATGGTGTAAGTTCCCAACAGTGATAGAATCTTTCAAATCAGTTCAGTAGTTACAGATCTTATTCAAAACAAACAAACAAATTTTTCCTGTTTATAATATTAGTATAGATAAATTAGGAGTAGGTCAAAATCCATATAGCCCAGTAGATATGACCTCTGCCTTCTATTCGGAGGGTGTAGGTTCAAATGCTGTCTGAAACATGCACCTCCAAATCATTTCAGTTATGTGCATTTTATGAATTTAAATGTATATCACATGTCTCATACGGTGAAGGAAAAATATTGTCTCTACATGTGTGAAGTCTGCCAATTCACATTGGGCCAGCGTGGTGGACCTTATCCCTCTCATTCTGAGAGGAGACTCATGCTTAACATACTCATGATGAAGAATTTAATTAGTTTGTTTGTTTGTAATCTAACCTATATAAATGTTAGGTATACCTATCTAGTTTTGATTTAGGAAATATATAACCTACATAAATGTAACTAACATAATGTTTATTTTCAGACTGTAGGTGCAGTCCATCAAGCATTCTATGAAATAACAGAAATGCCACAAGTCAAGCTGTATTGATGGCACGCATAGGTATACATATAAACAACCCCGGAGGCCCCTATGCACAGATTTAAAGAAACCGGCTATCATGGCAGGGAATAGCAGTGATGAGCTCTGAGAATACTGTTTTACCAAGAATACTGAGAATACTTTGGTCCTTGAAAATCCGAGTTTTCAGATCACAGTAATTGGAAGACCCACATACCTTGAAAAGTCAGCAGCATTTAATATCGAGGTAGTAGGAGTGAGTGCAGTATGTTGTAAGGTGGTCACTCACTCTGAAGTCCATAACGATAGAAAATGTATACAAATCTCAATTGAATGAAATTTATTGATTCACATCTATAATAAAGATATTTATTACTTCTGCATTTTTCATTTGAGTCTGGCCCTATAAAAATATACAATAATAACAATAAGTTATATGTGATATTTATTGTTGTTATTAATTAAACTTTGTATCAAAAGGATATAGATTTGATTTTAGAATTGCAATAAGTACTGTGTGGTTCATTATTATCAGCCCATTACCGGGCCAAGCCTACCTCCTAAATATATAATATTATGTAATCTAAAGCTTTGTGAAATACAATTTTACCACTATTCCTAAGGATAAGCTACACTTATATTTATTTACTGCACTTACTATAAATTGTAAGAAAATACAGCATAATAGTACCTACTTGTAATTATTTCAGGTAATTATAGGTGGTTTTGAGTAAAATAAACAAATTTCCTCTTACAACAATTATTTTATTTCAAGTAGGATTCCACATTACAAAAGTATGAAATATCAAACTACTTATATAGTAAATAGTATGCTTGGGATTTCTCTGCGTGATCGTATCACAAATGAGGAGATCCGCAGACAAACCAAAGTCACTGACATAGGTAGCACAGCGAGTCGTGAAGCTGAAGTGGCAATGGGCAGGCCACATAGATCGAAGAGCCGATGAAATCGCAGTGTTGGTCGAACCCCCACTAGGTGGACCGAGGGCATCAAGCGGGTTGCAGGGAGCCGCTGGACGCTGGCGGCTCGAGACCGTTGTGTTTGAAAGTCCATGCAAGACGGCTATGTCCAGCTGTGGACGTCCATCGGCTGATAATTTTGTATATGATCATGTTCGTCCACATAACTTCAATATTTTTCTAACAACTCCTTCTTGTGAGAAAGAAACTTTTTGATAAAATTGACCTATTGTACACTTGAACGAATTAAATTTTACTACGATAAATAAAAACAAAAAGTAAATGAAAATATTCAATTCAATTCTTCTTTATGGCTTTCATTTGTGCCAACTGGGCACTGTAATGAAAATATTAGAAACTCAATTATTTTGTAAAATGTCAAAGAATTAACAAAATACGTCTCTCTGTGGTTGTGTCACAGAATTTTCAAAGATCTAATGTAAAATCATAGACAACATTTGCTTGAAACTCCAGTCACCTAGGGGCTCTCCAGTAGTTTGTTTATGAAATGCAATGAAGGATGATTCAATAGTCAGCCCCTGGGTGAATACTGAATATTGGTTTGTGGGGGATTGTTCACTTCACGACTATGAATTCCAGGGTAAATGATCTTAAACCCGGTAGGTATACGAGTATTTGGGTATGCAGATGACAGCACTGTAACAGAGAGATATATTAGATAGAAGCAGGCGTTAGTTTGCGAAAGTTCATTATGAATAGATAATAATTTATTTATTTTGCTATCATCCGCGAAAACCCGACGAACCCATGCGACAACGTCACCCAGGTCTGACAAAATACTTTCTACGTACGTTTCACCCCGAAACCGGAGCATCCTCAGTTGATGTTGACTCTACAACGTGCAGAGTATTTTGTCAGACCTGGGTGACGTTGTCGCATGGATTCGTCGGCTTTTCGCGGATGATAGCAAAATAGATAAATTATTATCTAGAGATATATATCCAGTCCCCGTGCAAGTGGGGTTGAGGTCTTTGGGCAATTTAACCTTAGGTAAATGAGTGGGGAGATGCCAATTTGGTTAAATTTAATGCGGCAAAAACTTAGGCATGTAAAACAAAAAAATGCATGTAACAAAGGTGGGCACCTTTGTTATTATAGCCTAATTACAATAAAGAATAGATTGACTTTGAACGATTGCTATAATATCAATGAGTCGACTGTATCAAAGTAACGTAATACGGCCCATTGTGATCTATTAATGTGGCATTGAGACCATTTGACGTCAAGTGACCATCAAGATAGGTTCGCAAGAACTAACGAGCAAAGAGAAGGTCAAGCCTTGCATTTAATCTGTGACAATTAGGGCCAACACAGTCTACGTTCAAGTGTTTAATTAAAGGGTGTTTAATTAAAGCCAGTTTTTATTTAAATGTCTGCTCGTATAAATAAAAATAATGAAAACTAGTCAATACACACTCGTCGTCATCAACCCATATTCGGCTCACTGCTGAGCTCGAGTCTCCTCTCAGAATGAGTGGGGTAAGGCCAATAGTCCACCACGCTGGCCCAATGCGGATTGGCAGACTTCACACACGCAGAGAATTAAGATAATTCTCTGGCATGCAGGTTTCCTCACGATGTTTTCCTTCACCGTTTGAGACACGTGATATTTAATTTCTTAAAATGCACATAACTGAAAATTTTGGTAAAGGGGCTCTTCGCGAATAATAGCAAATATATCAATTTTAAAACAATTTTACCCAATTCTTGTTCACACAAGAAGTAGAATTAGTTGTTTTAGGTATTGATAATATTTTAAAGATTGCTGATTTTAAAAGAGCAACTGTTTTTGACTCGCTCTTCTCACCAGAACCCTTCTGAATCGGTGGTACTAGTAGATAGAAAAATCTGACATTTTAAAAGTATTTGTAAACTAAACAAACCCTAGGTACGCAATATTAACGAATTTTTATTTCATTTTCTAAATGTAGATTAATAAGGAAACTTTTTTCTATTTTCCAGTTAATATCGCTCGCTTATTTTCCGATTGCAATATACTGCGACTGGAAAGAGAAGCACGGAGAATGGGACAAAGAAAATGTGAGAAAATGGAGAAAAATCCGAGATTTTATTATGACCAACATTTTATTTCCTACTACAATGGTAAGTCTTTTTCCATAATTATTGTTGTTTGATTACATGTGAGGTTGTTTTTCCTTTTGTTGTTATTTTTCACATTTTCGTGAAACTCCAAAAAATCTTTGATTTTACCTTTTGTAGTACCTAATAGGTAGTACAGAGTACATACAGACAAACAGTCAGACGTACGGACTTGACGATATAAGGGTTCCTTGTGGACTACGGAACCCTAAAAGTTCGATTGTGTTTTAGTATCGTGTAAATAACTACACATAATAAGTACTAGAGAAAACACAGATATCTTGAAATCATAGTATTACAGGCTACAGCCACCAAGCGATTTATAATGTTCCGTCCACCGCGCTGGCCCAATGCAGATTGGCAGACTTCACACACGTAGAGAATTAAGAAAATTCTTTGGTATGCAGGTTTCCTCACGATGTTTTTTTTCGCCGTTTGAGACACGTGATATTTAATTTCTTAAAATGCACACAACTGAAAAGTTCGAGGTGCATGCTCAGAACCAGATTCGAACCCACACCCTCAGGACTCTGAGGCAGAGGTCATAACCACTAGACTATCACTGACACCTATGTATCCTACTATAATATTATAAACGCGAAAGTTTGTATGAATGTTTGGATGTATGTTTGGATGTTTGGATGTTTGTTACTCTATAACGCCGCTACTACTGAAGCGATTTATCTGAAATTTGGAATGGAAATAGATTTTACTCTGGATTAACACAAAGGCTACTTTTTATCCCGGAAAAATCCATGGTTTCTCGAGATATGCGAAAACTGATGATTTTGATGATTGAATGTTACTCTTTAACGCCTCAACTACTGAACCGAATTAGCTTCATTATTATATTGTATTGAGATATATTATAGCCTGGATTAACACATAGACTACTTTTTATCCCGGAAAAATCCATGGTTCCCGAGGGATTTGTGAAAAACTAAATTCCACGCGGACGAAGTCGCGAGCGTCCACTAGTATAACTATATACTGATCCCAAAAAATTACACGAAGTTTATTGTTGCAGTACAGTGACTACTTCTTCTGGCGAATGTGGCTCAAGGACCCTTCATTGATAGCGCCGGTAGCGATCTTCAAGTACCTGCCGCCCTGGGCCCAGCACTCCCTTCACACGGTGTCAGGTATCATGGTGATGCTGGACATAGTGTCGCTGCCGAGGAGACGCCC
Organism: Bicyclus anynana; assembly: GCF_947172395.1. Lineage (NCBI taxonomy): Eukaryota > Metazoa > Arthropoda > Insecta > Lepidoptera > Nymphalidae > Bicyclus > Bicyclus anynana. The sequence goes on from NC_069091.1 coordinate 14,102,714, forward strand.
TAAGAGTCCCTGGCCTGGCCTAGCAGCGTTGATTGCTTTCTGCTCTGTATATTCTGCTGTGTAAGTTTATTTATTTTATCTGCATTTTATATAGTCCGACTCGGCCAGTGAGAGATCAGGCTCAGGACCGATGTCTTTACGTGCTCGCCGAGGCACAGGGGTATACTAACACCGTTAAATTCCCAACTCCAGGCTGCTATTAGGATTTTTTTTAAAAAACCCCAATAACGTATTTTTTTGGTTGGCCTGACCCGGGATTCGAACCCTGGTTGGATGGATGGTCTGCCGTCCCTTCAGAATATATGTATATATATATATATTTAATTATACTAGAAAATTAAGTTAAACTGATCATGCTGCACAACATTTCGGCAATGTATTGTCTATATTCTAAGTAATATTTTACTGTAAAACCTCTTATTGTAATGACTGTTTTTTGCAAGAATAAAAAAAAATATATGAGAGTGAGGGAATAGAAAGTGCACTCACCTGTGGTCTACCCTTTACCCTGTGACCATATTGTTCCAATGAAATGATAATGTATGACTGTACTAATCGTTATCAGATGTTAAAAATAATGACCAGGGCAAATAGCCTGTGTGGCATGTTTATTCTCTTTCTACGAACGCTAACGTTTCGAAAACTAAAAACTAATCGACAACTTGAGTACGTTAGTCGATAGCAAATGTCATTCCCATACATTTTTAAATTTTCGAAGCGTTTGCGATTGTAAAAAGAGAATCGACGTGCCACATGGCACTGGTCTGCCTTCCGACTGCTATTAGATATATCTATGGCCCAGGTTAATGGCTACAGAACGTGGTCCTACCAAGAGATTTTTAAGCTTTGACGACTTTTCCAACGCCAATTATGTTTTTTATTAAAACCCCATTCAAATAAGAATTTCACTTGAAAATCAAAGATAATAAACTGTAAGCCCGTAAAAATATTACACCTTTTTGATGTTCTAAAAGTTGTCTAAAAAAGTAAAAAGTGTCATTGAATCTCGTGCGCTCTCTGGATTCTATCTCAAAAATGGTAGGCCTTCGAAAAAAACCTAAATTATATTTATTGCTAATTAATTTTATGCCCTACAATTTATAAAATTAAAATTAAGATCATTGAAGCTTTAGAAAGAAAGATAATTGCAATATCGAGATATGACCTTAAATAACTCGTACGAAGCTTATGAGACTTTAGAGACAAATTTTAGAATTTACCTACCTACATTATACGAGTTTTTTGTCAATCAGCTGATACGAGTATACCGCTCATCTCTCATTCCGAGGTTGACCTCTTTATTTGGCTTAACTTTCTGCGCAATAAAACCATTAGGTAAGCTAACTTGAAGGTATGAATTATGCGGGCAAGGGTATCGTCCCAGAATCTCCCTTAAATTTTTATGCGTCAAGCAAATAAAATAATTAATTTAATTTTAATTTATTCTCTTTGCAGTCTTATAATAAGTTACTACAGCGGCGAAGTAGTATACAGCTTCCTGGACTTACTGAACCGTCTGGAGCTTGTCCTGCTGGGCTTGTTGGCTCTCACTGAGCACATCTTCTTCTATACTCTGCAGTGGTGTATCGTTGAGTTCGTGTGGGGTAAACCACATATGATCGCGAAGAAACAAGTCTGACATATAATAGTTATGCTATATTCTAGTTAAAGAGTAGAATTTTAGTGTGAAATCTAGAAAATGACATTGTAATGTGATCTTCTGATATAGATTGTTTGCATATGATATCTATATATATAAAAATGAATTGCTGTTCGTTAGTCTCGCTAAAACTCGAGAACGGATTTATCTTATCTTGGTCTTGAAATGTTCGTGGAGGTATAGGGAAGGTTTAAAAGGTGAGAAAAATTAGAATAATTGCCGGGAAAACCATAAAAACAACCCTTTTCTATTTCCCATACAAACGTTTAAGAGTCAAGGGGTAGGGTATGGTAGGGGTAGAGTAGTGTAGAGTAGGGATAGGGAAGAAGTGCACATAAGTCAAAGCGTAGCTTGACCGGGTCCACTAGTATATGATATTTATGGGGATGACTTTGCCAGTTGCCTTAGTTGTTTGTAGAAGTATACAGGCAGGCGTAGGTGTGCAAACCAAAGCAGTGTTAAACAATCCAAAAGTATTTGCCTTAAATTGGAATTGGACGTAAGTAAACACTCAAGAATACGCAGTGGCGTAGCCTGGGTTTTTGCCACGCGAGGGCTGGGGCCGACTGGAAATTTGCCCCCCCCCCCCTCTCACACTAATTTAAGTAATAGTAAAGTTTAAATATTTTTCAAAAAATTTATATTATCGTGAGTATTATTCTATGTTATAACTCACGTGACATAATGTCGGAGTATGCCCTACTAGTTTCGAGCCAAACTCATAAATTATAAAAATATTTTATTCAACGGCCCTGATTGTAATATGTACATAATTTACATCGTACATACATAAACTGGCATTGCTTCTATGAGAATATAGATCAACCGAGCGACATTACTGCAAGCTTTGAAAAAATATATTTTTGTACTAGATTCTGTCTAATGAGGCGTTGGATTATCCATTTTTTTTATTTTTAAATCCTACATACAATCCTGGCATTTGCTGCCGCGCCGCTCCGGTTTAGGCTCCAGGGGCAATTGCCCCCTTGCCCCTCACATCGCACGTCACTGGGTACATGAATACCAAAAAAAACCACCTCCACACTGACAAAACATCTAGTTCAATAATTAGTCCATTTAAATATTAATCCATGTTATTACTGTTTAAGTGTTATTGTAAAAGCTAGGTTTATTTTTAATGATTGTATGAAAAAGGTAGGCACACCTACGTAATAATGTAAATTAGAAGGGTAATAGAATAAACAGATATTTTTTTACATTTATTGTTTTAATTGTACAAAAACCTTTGCTATCTAAAATATAAGATACAAAATATAATAATCAAGTAAAAAATATCACCTTAAATTGGAATAGTTATTACAATATACCTAGGGTATATAATATATTTACTACTTATCACAATAAATAAATCTTTGAGCAATATCTAGGCATAGCACTTCAAAATTTCTCTTATTCTAAAATATGTGTGAAAGACTTTAGACCAAGGTAAACAAACTAAAAAACGCACCATCGTTTAGAGGTCATACTTTATGAAAACAAGAATTATTAAAAAATATACACTATTTTTTTTAATAAAGCATTATATTTGGTAGTTGGGTATTCAAATCAATTTAAAGAATAATTAACGAGTACCTACTGATTATAGCACAACAAATAAATGAAGTTTTTTACCTTTATCTTTGCTGCTTAGGTAGTAGGTACCCATTAATACATATAATGGTTAAAGTTAATAGTTCCCAAAATCACAATTAGACGAAACATACTTGTTAGTAAACGAAAAATGATTTAAATTGAAGATTTGTTTGGAAAAGAAAAAGCTACGTTATTTAATTAAATTGTTCTAAATATACTTCGTAATAACATTACATACGCAATCACAAATAATTGTGTACATCAAATCCTACGAAAGTAGGTTTACCCTATTTAAACATACACTAAAAGTACCCTTGAAATATTATTTGATAATAATTCTACCTAAAGTTGTCTTGACATCATAAGAAAAATAAACATAATATGAATATAAGTTTATAGTAAAATATACCTAAGTCTGTTTCTGAAGTTTTTCATTATGTATTTTAATTCGATGAACATGGTAAATAGACAAGGTAAATACACTAATTCAGGATGCAGGTATTCTGATTTTTGTTGAACAATGTTGTTATTTTATAATCAAGTTCTAAATAACATTTTTCGAAATAAAACAGTAAGCCAAAACATAAAATGTCTTTTATAGGTAGGTATGCCCTAATAACGTACATTTACCTTACTCTCCAGATTACAAGATAAAATAAAACTTTAATACTATAGGAATTAGGTTCATTTTACTTTGTCTGTTACAGTGCATCAATGCAAATAAGAAATTGTCCCAAAATCAAATAAAATTATACTTACTTATTAAGTTTTAATTATTATTAGCACTAGGTACATTATAAGGAACATAATATTTACTAAGTACCATCTAAGCATTCCTTTTACTATACCTAAACAAAATAAGGTAGATAGGTAGGTAAATGAACATTTTCACAAAAGATATAAACTCGGGAAGTTGGTATAAAGAATATACCTACTATTTACTTATATCATATTATAACTTAATTAACTATTTTAAATGTATTTGGCAAGTTTAGAGTGTAGTGGCAATTATATTGTTTTTTTTGTATCACGCATTTAAATGGCATTTTTTCATGTTTATATAAAAACATTCTTTAAATTGTACTTAATACAATAAATTTGTTTTTTATTAAAATTTTCTTTTGATAATCATGATTATAACTAGAATAAAAAAAACCTTAAAAATAAAATAAACTCTGTCTTAATTTCTCAACAATTTCAAACCATGAGTAAGCCACAGCCTAGGTTTTATTTCAATATCTTCTTTTTGATATTAAAATCTTAAATATGTTATAATATCGTAAATCTCACAGAATATAAAGCTATAAGACTGCGTTTAAGCTGGTAAATCGGTTGTTAAGTACTTAAAAAACCGATTAACCCGCATAATAAATTCATAAATACGAGCTCAAAACCATGAAATCGGCACAGAAAATATGTAATGTGGAATAGATTTCTTTTCATTCATGGCAATATCGAAAATTCTTTTCATTCATGGCAATTGAAAAAACTACTGGTAGGAAATAGTAGTTTATTGTTTAGACGACCTAAATTAATCTCACACTTATTATCACCAATAAATAGCAATCCAACAATAAAATTTAATAACGTGCAATGATATTCTTAACTTTTAAAAAGTCTTACAATAAAAAACCGTATGTTCATACATATAAAAACATACAGTCAAAAACCTACGGCTTTTTCGAAGTCACTTTTAATATCAATAATTTTTGTCGAGCCTCTTTCTATAACAAATTTGAAAGTTATTGAAATCTTAGACATTAGGCAAAAGAGTAACAGTTTAACTTTTTTTTGTGTAGGAATCAGTCGACAGACTATAAGTGGATTAGTAGTAGGAAAACATGGCGTTGGCATAACTGGGGTCCCATAGAATACCGAATCGTAAATCTACGGGGACCACCGTCACAGAAAACATGCCACTGTCCTCATGTCTGCATTGACAGTTTAACTTTTGACATTATTCGTAATTAGCCGACGCCCCGTGGTTTGACCCGCGTGCGTAGTTTCCGTTCCTGTGAGAATATACAAGCAAAAAATATAGCCTCACATGTAACGTGCTTCTCTAGTGAAAAAAGACTTTACATTGTGTAAATTCTTTTTACATTGTGTAAATTCTTTTTTCACTTCAGTTCAGTATATCCAGAGATTAACCCTTAAAAACCACAAAGTTTACCTCTTTATATATTAATTAATTTACAAAAATATTGCCTCTGTCTGTACCTAATTAACTTTGATATGCGTTATTAAAATGAAATTATCGGACAGCACTAAGTTTCCACTTGAGCAGCAAAAAGGCGGCTGTACGGAGTACGAACAGCGTGACAGTCAGAGCCAGGATGTCCCACCAGAACATGTTTGGAGACATCGCGATTTCTTTCAGGAACGTGCGTGGGTATCTAGAATTGAGAAATAAGTGTGTTATTTAATAGGAAAACTACATCTGACTAAGTAGCATCGCTAAGTTTCGGTGTATAATATATGATGGCCAGAGAAATAGTATTCATGTACATATACATCGTCATTCATCATCAATCAGCCTATTGTCAGCGGAGAGTGGATACGGAGTTCACACCCAACACACTGTTCAAATGCATGTTGGAGGGTTTAATGTGAAAACATTATATGAACAGCCACTATCAAGATGTTAATGACCGGAGTCTCGGGCATATCGTGCTCCAAAGACACGTGTTCTCACCAACTTCTACCAGCTCTCGGCTGAGAATTTTTATTTGTTGTTCTAAGCTGTTACAGAAATACAATACTGTGAAAATTTTAAATATTACGGTTTATGAGATACAAACAGCCTTTGGCGCTATAAAGTGACCAACAAGATAATCTCGTGTAGAAAAATAGGGAAAATTTAACAACAAGGGTATTGGCGGTGCAACCGGAAATAACGTTTCATTCTTTCGTTGCGTTGGTACGAAAGAGATGGGACTGGGACAGGTGCCTGGATTGGACGAAATTTAACTATCTAGTTCCTCGTCACTTGGTCGCAGGGCCGGCCATACGACGAACGGAGCAGTCGCTCCAGGCGCCAAATCCTAGAGGGCGCCTAAATGGTAAAGAACGTTGGTCACTCCAGAGTATGGTCGAGATCTTCACGTTCCAATCTTACTTTGCACTCACAATGGTATAGGTAATAGGTATACATTATTAGGAGCAAACAGGAAAGGCGCCATAATTGGATCTCGCTCCATTCTAAAATTTACTTCGGGCCGGCGCTGCTTGGTCGCATGTGAGCGTCACTGGTGATGGACGGACTGCGGAGTCTTATTAATAGGGTCCCTTTTAACCTTTTACAGAACCCAAAAAGTAGGCTGATAGTGATAAGAAAAAAACTTAAGCTATCAGGTACCTGTAGTGGCAGTATTTGGCTTCATTGCAATCAAGAGTGGGTCTCTCCAGCCCGTATATGGCTCCGATGTACCCCTCCAGTCCGTACCGCAGATACGACACGTACGACCCCCACGACAGGTACGGCGGCAGGTCTCGCAGCGTCACGCCGAAACCAGCGAACATCATCATCGGCACTGAGAGCGTTGGGCCGAGGAAAGTTCCGTTCTGTGGAAGCAATTTTTTTGTAGTCTTATGAGATCTACAGGGCCGGATTCAGGTAACTTGATGCAGTAAACCAGAAACCTTCCTCTGTTGGTCCCTTTATCCTTATGTGAAATTAAAAAAATGTTAATATCCGATTCCGGAGGGTGTGGGTTCAAATCCGAACACCGGTGTTCGGATACGAACTGGGCATGAACCTCCAACTTTTCAGTAGTGAGCATTATAAGAATTTAAATATCACGTGTTTCAAACGGTGAAGGCAAACATATTGAGGAAACCCGCATGCCAGAGAATTTTTTTAATTCTATGCATGTGTGAAGTCTGCCAATCCGCATTGGGCCAGCGTGGCGAACTATTGGCCTAAACACTCTCATTCTGAGAGGAGACTCGAGCTCAGCAGTGAGCCGAATATGGGTTGGTGATGATGATGATGATGAAAAAAATGTTAATATGTACCATATATGGTACGTACATAGATACGGTATACGGTAGAATATGACAATCTAAAACGCGTGGATTTTGAAGTGGCTTTAAAGGCTATGTCCCAGATTTACATGGAGGCTAGACCTATAATCCAAATGTCAAGCAAGCAGCACCAAATAATTTACATCTTATAGAACATAAAATATAGTCATGAAAATCAAAACTGTCTTTTTTAGGGACCACTTATATTTTTTACAAATGAAATATTTTTTAAATTTAAGGATTAGGTAAGATTTTAGGAGAGATACCGTTTTACGAGTATGTTATGTACGTATAGTATAAGTATACGTATAGTATAGGTATAGTGGTATAGCTTGGCAACTTCGTTCGTAACACTCTCGATAGGCCGCGCGGGCCGGGGGGCGTGTAGCAATGAATGAAAAACGGACGACTGATGCACCTCACTTTCCCGCACGCTCAAAGTCACACCCGCGCGGACTTTCCCCTCGTCGCCCGCATATCATGAGAGTGTCAGCAACGAACTTGCCAGACTATAGATACTTACAACAACGTTGAACACAGCACCGATCATCAGGCCGAAACTCTGCGCGACGAGCACCGTGTACACGGAGATGGCGAAGAACATGGCGAACCTGGCGATGTCCAGCGGCTGTGCTGACATCGTGTACACTATCACGCTGAATATCGCACACGATACTATCTGAAAATTATGAAAAACTATTTCATTATATCAATAGTATAACTCAAACGTTATCTCAAACATATGGATGCCTATCATAATCTTCGACCAACGTTGGTAGGAACCAAATTCAGTGAGACGAATATCTTAGCATTCTATGGGTTCACCGTGCGGGTGCCGGGTCCATCGCGTGGTAGAGAGAAAAACTCAGAGCAGAGTCCTGGACTTGTGACCCAAGGACGTAAGGTTAAGGAATTCCTTGACAATCGATTAACACTCCCTTTCTCTGCTCGTTTTCTTCTCCCTGCCTAGCCAAATTTGGTAAGATCCTATTAGATCAAATTTGGATACCCCTTCTAATAAAGAACTAACTGCACTTCAATACAGAGAAAGCAAGTTTAACAAGCGACCAAACGATGTATCTCTTGAAGACAAATAGACAAAATGTCAACCACAAGTCAATAACAGCGCAATCGAAAATATACCTATATCTATATTATCACTAACCATAGAATATCATCATCAGACTATTTCAATGATCCTGCAAAACCAGACCTCAATTCCAATGTTTTAGGGGATCAGGGGCTTAGACTTACTGCGATGCATATCGAGTTTAGGGTAATAATATCTAGATTAATCTGTATAAAACACAATTAAGCGAATGTATGTCAGCGCACTAAGAAATCAAGAGAATGATGTCGAATTTGCTAGTTATTATTAAGTAGGCGAAACTGACGTAATTTACTCATTACACTTACAGTGATATGCAATATACAAATATGAGAAACTTACGGATATAGGCAAGTCCACTATCGTTATAGAAATGTAGTAGGATCCAAGTGAATACCATCTGTTGAAATGCTCCTTTAGTAATATCGACATCTCTGAAGGAACTGAAATTAAAAAAATAATATTAAATGCAGTGCAACCTACTGCATTTACCTACATAATATGGAGATACTCTGGTATATCCAAGAAATATTGTACGCACAATAATTTTTTGTTGTACTTGTAATTGTCTACCCTAACTATAAGTTTGGATTGCATAGTTACATTGATCATCACTATCCCACTTAAGGATGGTTTAGCCAATCTTTAAAACATACCAAAAATTGGTAAATATAGGTGCAGTCATCAATATGATGAAAAATCAGTAGCGCGCCTAGATGTTATGACCAAAGCACCCAAGTGTGTTCAGCTGTTCTTCCCTATTCTGTCATCCCTATAAGCGACGCCCTTGGATACGTCAATGCTCCCTTGAGCTGTAGTGAAACAACTTACAAGTAAGTATAGTCAGCATCATGGGCGACATCATATGGTGCATCAGTATGGCGAACAGCAGGTTGTAGTTCTCCAGCACGCGGGAGCCTTCGTTGCCGGCGTTGATGAAGAGCGCGCCCAGCATGATGCCGACCACCACGTTGACTATCAGCCTCAGGTGAGTCATGGTCTGCAAGCAAACGTCATAAATTTTAAAAACTCTTAATCCATAATGTTTTTCACATCATAAGTATCATATAGGATATCTTAGGTTCCATCCATTATTATTATTAACAGCCGATTGACGTCCAATGATGGAAATATGCCTCTTGCATGGAATTCTCAAAAAACGGACAGGTTTATTTTTTTTTCTGTCTGACGCCCAGAGTCCTACAGTTCCAAAAAAAGAAAAATCACAGAACAGAAAAAGCTTTACTTCTTTTATCTGTGATTACACTAGTAGATGGTATCGTTAAGGCCACGCCCCCGGGTGCGTTGGTTTCGTTTCAAAAATTGACACTTTAGCTATCCCATCACTTCTTATATCCGTGGTAAAAATAATGTCCAATGATTTATTTCATTTGAACTTACAGGATCTCGTTTCGCCTTCAGGAACCCTCGCCTTATGAGTACAGATCTCTGGTTGGACTGTGGCGTCTCCTCCGGTCCAGACTCGCTGTCCTGTTCCTTCATCACACTCAATGGGTACTGCTTCCTCAGAGCTTCCATTGAGGGAATTGTGGTCGGTTCATCCAACCACGCTAATTCCCTACCGTTCTCAGCCTTTGTTGTTAGGTGACTCATTTTGTCCTCTCCGTATTCGCCACAGGCTAATTCTATGACTGGAAGGGAGAATATATATTTTTAATAAAGTAATTTGATAATACTATCGAAAGTCAGAAAAAAGAAAGAACTTATAAAAGCCGAAAGTCTACGATTATCAAACCTAAACAAATCATCATAACTTTGAACTTCAAATGGATATGGTGGGTTTTTTTCGTAAATTGCGACGTGTCCCCACTTTTGTGCACTTGCACACAATGATCATTTGGAATTTTTAATATCCATCATCTTGTTTGTCGTATTTTTAGGTTTCTTTTTCTTATTTTTATTTTTTTATGATAAAAATAACTGCCTTATTGTTATAAGCTTAACGTACGACATGCTTGCTTCCTTAGAATACCCTTTATCACATTGGTAATCGTTTGGATAGCGATGATTGATTCTCAAAAAAGGGTAAGTGTTGGGGAAGGATAGGGTAGGGTAAAGGTAGGAGTAGAGGCAGGGAAGTAACTGAACATAATTAAGTCAAAGCGAATTGACCAAGTCCGCTTGTTATAATATACGTGGGGTCATTCAAACCACTCCAAAAACCACCAAAAGAGTCACTCTACATTTTTCCGGGTACTTCGAGCCTTGGACCTCATAATATTTAAGTGGTATCTCCAAAAGCAAAACCAAAGACTCAAATAAAAAAAGTTACAACTTACCATAATCTGCTGGGTTATGATAAATGGGGCAAGGAACTCCAGCCTGTTCTAAATATGGCACAAGATTTGTTGTGGTCCCTTGATAGAGACAGTTGCCAGCTGCCAACACGTACACTTGATCGAATAGGGCGAACAAAGAAGCGGACGGCTGATGTACTGTGCACACTATAGTTCGACCCTGATGCGCTAGGCTTCGGCAGAGTTGTACGACTTGGGTGCATGAAGAACTATCCAGGCCTCTGAAATTATTGAATATATTGTTGAGTGTTTAGCTGAAGTAAAAGATGTAAGTGATAAAACACCTACTTACACCCAAAAACAAAGGACAGTTATCTAACTTACAAAGGATTAATAATATTAATCAGTAATCGTATCCCCAATCAGCCAGACACTTAGCCTCGTGTCAAGTGTCACCGGACACCGTTAAAGATTTTCTAAACCCTATGAGTGTCTTAGTACATATTAGCATCACGACATTTTCCCGTTGTTGAGCAGTCACCACATCCTTTCACATGTTACGATCCTTGCTTATCTCCCACAGAACAGACAGCATTAAAAGCTAACGCCTTTGTGATATCTCCCGTGCATCTCTCAATCCTTTCGTATACAAGTTCGTCAGTTTAGGCTACTCATAACCTGGCCTTTATTGAGAATGTTCATTTTAGATCAGGAATATTCGCCCTTCCTACATATCCATTCACTATCGCCTTAAAAATCTCTTTTGTTAGTCTCCTTTCGTCATGTCATCCTCTCTACGTCCCCAAACCATTTAGGCATAATGTTCTCGATTTTAGTCACATGTATGTCCTTACATAACCTCTGCCTCCGATTCCAGAGGATGTAGGTTTGAATCTGGTCCAGGGCATGCACCTCCAACTTTTCAGTTACCTATGTGCATTTTAAGAAATTATTATATATCACGTGTCTCAAACGGTGAAGGAAAAACATCGTGAGGAAACCTGTATACCTGAGAATTTTCTTAATTCTCTACGTGTGTGAAGTCTGCCAATCCGCTTTGGGCCAGCGTGTAGGACTAAGGCCTAACCCCTCTCATTCTGAGAGGAGACTCGAGCCGCTCGACTCAGTGAGCCGAATATGGGTTGAAAGGAAGGAACCAATATTACTTTCTTGACAAACTTTGTGATATAAAATGTAGAGATTTGACTTACGTGGTAGGTTCATCAAGGAACATGATGAGAGGATTGTTGATGAGTTCCAGAGCGATGGACAGCCGTTTTCTCTGCCCTCCCGACAGTTGAGCTCCACGGGTGTGCATGTGTTCGTACAGTCCTAGATTGGTCAGAATGTCTTCGATCTGTAATTAGAATTGGTAATATATTTGGTAAACGTTTTATATTAGTTGCAGTTGGGGGTTTACACGTTGTAGGGACACCCCCAGGGTATCATTCACCCATTAAACCATTAGATTAAATTAAATTATGACATAATCCTGATTTTTCAAAATTGCTTTTAAATTAAGCCTAATCTTTGAAACATTTCTTAACGTTCGATTCAAAGAATTCAAAGTTCAAAGAGATTTGAATTTTGTTTCTATACAAAATAATCTAAATCAATCCTTACCACTTCTCCTTTTTCGTATTTATCCATGGTCGTGGGCAGCTTGAGGTCAGCAGCGAGCTCCATGTTCTCACCCACCGTGAGCAAGCCCTGTAGTCTATCGTCTTGCTGAATGTAACATGACATTTTTTTAAACCTCTCTGTAACAAGAAAAGAACTATAATTAACTAGCGGACCCGATCAAGCTTCGCTTTGACTTATGTGCACTTCTTCCCTATCCCTACCCTACACTACCCTACCCTACCAAAATGATCCGCCATTAATTGAATTAATTTGTTACAAAAAATGTGATAAATGAAAAACCGCTCGACCGATTCTGTGCAAACTTCACATAAACCTTCTGCTAAATAGTCCGAACAAAGCCTAAACATTTGGTTTGGATAAGTGAGCCCGTTCGTGAGTTATAAAAGTACAACGAAAAGTGGCATTGATTTTTATATGTACAGATTTTCATTCAAGAATAAAACGCAACAACCATTAGTTTAGTAGTTGTAGGTAACTCAAAAGTGTATGCAAAATTTGGATTGAAAACTCAGGTTGAATAATCAAACATGATTATCAAAATTAAACCCAAACAAAGATCTGCAGACGTATAATTACATAAACACAATTTTTTTGTTGTAGTACGTACGAACATACCAATGTCTAAATGTCACGACCCGCTGTTGCAGGCGGGAAGACTTAAACGCGCTCTTGAACTCGTGTCTCATTCATTGGAAAACATGTTTTTATATTGCGTTTATAGTATTGAGTGTTTACGTAACTCTTATTTTTTTGTTATTCTCGATCTCAGAATATATGCTAATGAATATAAACGAATAAAATGTTCTTTTTTTGTTTTCCACATTTATCTATACTAATATTATAAAGCTGAAGAGTTTGTTTGTTTGTTTGATTGAACGCGCTAATCTCTGGAACTACAGGTCCGATTTGAAAAATTCTTTCAGCGATAGATAGCCCATTTATCGAGGTAGGTTATAGGCTATATATTATCCCTGTATTCCTACGGGAACGGGTACCACGCGGGTGAAACCGCGCGGCGTCAGCTAGTAATCACATAAAGATTAATTTCCAATACCAACTCTTTCTTAGCCATGTCAATTAAACTAGTTTTTCAATTAATTAAAAGCGAATCCCTGCGACTCGCTCGATGTTGTCAGTACACCTGGTGGAGGGTCGACCAACACTGCGTTTTCTAATGCGGGGTCGTCTTTTCAGCATCTTGGGATCCGAACATCCATTGTCTCTTTAAACTGTGTGCCCCACCAATTGTCACTTCAGCTTCGCGATTCGTAGAGCTAAGTCAGTGATTTTGGTTCTTCTGCGGATCTCCTCATTTCTGATTCGATCGCGCAGAGATACTCCTAGCTCGTTCCGTAATATAGATACCATGATTTAAATAGATCACTCACTCATATTCCTTCCTCGTCCGTTGATGAATATAGCGCCGCCGACTCCCGTAGTGCGGTACCCGGAAAGTACGTCGAGTAACGTCGACTTGCCGGCTCCCGAGGGACCCATGATGGCGATCAGTTTCCTGGGACGAAGCCGACCGTTCACCCCATGGAGAATTTGTTTTGTGCCTGCAAAAGAAAAAGAAAGATTGTAAAGAACTCTGTACTGAGTAATTTGACGGCCTCCGTGGCGCAGTGGTATGCGCGGTGGATTTACAAAACGGAGGTCCTGGGTTCGATCCCCGGCTGGGCAGATTGAGATTTTCTTAATTTGTCCAGGTCTGGCTGGTGGGAGGCTTCGGCCGTGGATAGTTACCACCCTACCGGCAAAGACGTACCGCCAAGCGATTTAGCGTTCCGGTACGATGCCGTGTAGAAACCGAAAGGGGGTGTGGATTTTCATCCTCCTCCTAACAAGTTAGTCCGCTTCCATCTTAGATTGCATCATCACTTACCATCAGGTGAGATTGTAGTCAAGGGCTAATTTGTAAAGAATAAAAAAAAAAGATTATGGTTTAGTTTTGTAGGTAGATTTTTTCCGTACTCTAGCCAGCTCTAGAAGCCAGAATTTCGATCTTTCTGGGGAATCTCATGGAGCCTCAGCACGTTTTATTTTGATACATTGAAGCATGGCTGATCGCGTTGTAGGACCTATAGGTATATACGAGTATTATTCCAAAAAATCAAAATTATACAGAGTGCTCAGGAGTATTTCCCATAACTTCAAGAGAATAAATATATTGATTGTTTTTAAAGACCACCGGCTTGGAAGGCAGCTTCTGCTGAGAAGATGCATGTATACTTGTAAAGCCTATTTCGTTCGAGGATAATCTCCGGAAACAAAAAAAAAGTCTTATAAGATTTTATAGACCTATCTGTATCTAGCATAGCAAATTGATAGAAGCTAATAAAAGGAAGCTGATTTTATGATGTCTTAATCATAATAATCAGTGTATTTGTATTAATAACCACGAGAGTCAGCATTGGTGTTTTATCCAATGATGATATTTTATACTAGAGATAACGCATCAAAAATGAGGCGGACAAATGTGCATAATTGTCTTAATTTCATTTAGTCGCTTATCAAACACCGAAAGTTATACATAATTACCTAAATATTGTCTACAATGTCTTATTCTGTGTTTAGAAAGTTTAAAAACTATATACTGAATTAACTATATGTATAATGTAAAGTAAGTAAACACAAAATTGTGCCATGTGCACTCAGCGGACTCGGTTTGTAGGCACGTAACATATCAATAGTGTAAATAATCATTGGTTTTATCTTCGATTGTAAATGATCTTTGAATAGCGACAGACAATTTCAATTAGCTGTTTGACAAATATAGCCATATTTCAGCTGTGAAGTATAAATATACGTTTTTCTTACATAATCGCTCTTCTGATGTTAATTGATAATGCAATTCAAGAATGAGCACTATACTCTGGCAACACATGTCAGTTTATTAATGACATACCCCTAACCGGTTTCCACATAACATCAGCGAGCTATGTAAACCACTTAATTGCAACCAAGGTCGATGCACCTGCGTACGCAACATACGGAGAACTTGAAAAATAATTGAATCATAATGGACTGAGAGCTTATTTTTTATTCTCTACAAGTTAGCTCTTGACTACCATCTCATCAACATCATCATCATCATCATCATCATCATCATTATCAACCCATATTCGGTTCACTTCTGAGCTCGAGTCTACTCTCAGAATGAGATTGGTTAGGCCAATAGAATAAAGAAAATTAAGAATACCAGATACAAATACCAGAGAATTAAGAAAATTCTCTGGTATGCAGGTTTTTCCTTCACCGTTTGAGACACGTGATATTTAATTTCTAAAAATGCACACAACTGCAAAGTTGGAGGTGCATGCCTCGGGCCGGATTTGAACTCACACACTCCCACATCGTCATGACGCAGTCTAAGATGGAAGCGGGCTAACTTGGTAGGAGTAGGATGAAAATCCACACCCCTTAAATATATTTTTTCTGAGCCTCAACAGATAACCGTTCAGAGTCTATTAGAAGTGACAATTATTATGATTACCTAAATGTAAACATTGATAACATTATTAATAAATTATTTACAGAAGTATCAATCAAGTAACATGATTTGTTGTGATTAATAGAAAACCGGCCAAATCAAATATGCAACATCAACATTAAAATTTTGAGAAGTAAATAAAAAAAATATAATGATTCACTAGCAGACGCCACGCGATTTCACTCGCGTAATTCCCGTTACTGTAGGAATACAGGGATAAAGTATAGCTTATAGCGCGCCCGGGGACAGTGTAGCTTCCCAAAAGAGAAAGAATTTTTGAAATCGGTTCACTAATTTTGGAGCCTATTCAATGCAAACAAACAATCAAATCATTCATCTTTATAATATTAATATAGATATTTGGTATGGTATACCAATAAAAGTTAAGTGGCTGAGTTGAGTTGTGTGACTAAGAATACAATCGCGAAGTCAAAATTGATCAAATTAAAATATGTATCATCATCATCATTATCAATCATTCGGCTCACTGCAGAGCTCGAGTCTCCTCTCTGAATGAGAAAATATGTATGGTATACAGTAATTAGGTAAGTAGATTTGCACTTACTTAATTGGTTCTTATATTAATTTGATCTATGCCAAGTGTGTAGGTATGTGTTACGTCTTCCGCTATTCCTAAAGAGAAGATAACCTTTCTGTGCGTCATTTGTTGATCTTTGTGCTCGTACTTTGTTGATCGATCGAGGACTGAGCTTAGGTATCTACTTGTTTTGAGTCAATCTGTTACCCTTTTGAAGTAATTTGTCCTTTTTATATGAAGGTCGATTAAATATAATGTATCTTCAATTTGCTATACCTTTATGTAACTAGTTTAGTATTACAAGCTTTAGAAAAAATTACCTAATGCTTGAAATTACAATAAACATTTAATTATTATTAATAAACCGGTAAGATTAATTTAATCACAATTACTTTTTACTATGATTATGGTCTCATAGAGTACGCCTATATCGCTGTAACCGGAAATATATTTCGTTTCGTTGGGACGAAAGAGTGAGCTTTATTTCCGGTTCGGCTGAAATGGGATGATGATGGTTTAAATATATTGATTTTTATGAGACATTCGGGTAAATAAGGTCAATATTAAATATTGGATAGAAGCAGGCGTTACTTTGCGGAAGTTCATCATGATTATATAATGATTTATTTATTTTGCTATCATCCGCGAAAATTCGGCGAACCCATGCGACAACGTCACCCAGGTCCGACAAAATACTCTCTACGTGAAACACCCCGAAACCGGAGCATCCTCAGGAGATGTTGACTCTACAACGTGCAATTGCATGCAATTGCACGTTGTAGAGTCAACATCTCCTGAGGATGCTCCGGTTTCGGGGTGAAACGTACGTAGAGAGTATTTTGTCGGACCTGGGTGACGTTGTCGCATGGGTTCGCCGAATTTTCGCGGATGATAGCAAAATAAATAAATCATTATATAAGGTCAATATTAACTAATTAATATGTAAGAAACAAAGGTTGACTGGATGCTTGCAATAAATGGGATTATAAAATTACAAAATTTACTAAAATTCTTTTATCGTAGGTAATTAAATGAAAATTCATACATTTTTAGCTTCCATAAACGTGACTTTCTTTCATTCAATAAATCATCTATAAACAAAAACGGTCAAATAACTAGGATATTTGTAATTTTGTTTGAACGCCCGCATAAATCTAACGATCAGTGAATCAACGACGTCATTAATTCGTGCCATTTTATATGGGGCAATTTTCAGGAAACCGTGGCAGTACCGCAAATCTGACCCTTTAAATCACTGTAGCTCTGAAAATAATGATCGCAGACATACTGTAGCTTTTAAAAATTTGCTTTACTATTAGCTTACTCCTAATTTATATACAATTTAAACAACTGTCATCATCTCTATTTCGTCTTCATTCAGATTACAAAAGGTCCCTTTGTTCTCGTTTTTATGCATAATCTACCAACATACCTAATTGGTAGATGTT
Organism: Bicyclus anynana; assembly: GCF_947172395.1. NCBI lineage: Eukaryota > Metazoa > Arthropoda > Insecta > Lepidoptera > Nymphalidae > Bicyclus > Bicyclus anynana. The sequence continues at coordinate 14,120,482 of NC_069091.1, forward strand.
CAAAACGAACACCCATGTAGATTGTAGGTATAATTCTATTGTGTTGATTTAACAAAGTTCACTTTTGATTAGCTAATTGTTGTGGAATTAGATAACAATGCCGTACTTTGGACTTGAGATATAATTTCATACTTCAAATCCTATTGAGAATAGACGTGTTTCATATATTTATAATAACTGTTAAAATGAGTCTTGACCAGTAAGCCTTTATTTTATAATTAGAGGTAAAGTAGTTCCTTATTTACTTATTTACCTCGCATACCTACTTATTGTATTAATTTCATGAATCCTAATGTAGAAAAAAATCAAATTTACTTATTATTATTATTGAATACTAATGAAATATTAAGTCAGAGTCTGATTTTCTTAGAGAGAGAAGAGTACTTTTACTTGTATTCGACTCATAGTACCTACATTTTATTTTTCATTATGGCTTCGCAGTTTTTGCATTTAGTTAGTCTTCAAGTAATAATATTTTTCATTAAATAATTTGCATTTTTAACGCGAAGCGGTCAAGTATAGTCTATCGTCCAACATTGTCAGTCAGTCGCTCCTAGCCAAATCATGTCATACTTTATTAAGGCGTAGGCCTTACGAAAACTTTTGATTGAGTCAAACTTTTGATAGAGAAAATCAAATTAATAACTTGACCTATTAAAAAATGTAGACGAAAATGACTGTCTGACGGACTGAGCTTGTTTTTTTTCTTTTCAGTTTTTGTATAATTTATGCAGTCGGGTTTTTTTATTTGTTTAATTAATTAATTTATTATTATTTATATCTACTAGCGGACCCGTTCTAGCTCCGCTTTGACATATGTACACCTTACCCAGCCTAGACCTTACCCCTTCCCTACCCTACCCTAAAAAAATAATTCTACGTAAAAACTATCGTCAAAGAAGATTCTAAAAAAAGAATTAGCCAAATCCGCGGTTCAGCTTTTCTGAAGATTTGCTCTTAGCAACACATTTCATACATTCATTTTTATGATATATAGATATTTTTATAACAAATATAAAAGGAAGTGGGTGAAAGTTAGGGGACGAAGCAGCGGGCATCCACAAGTGTCTGCGTGTAATATTATCTCAATGGTTTTGACCTACATGTACGTACGATATAGGTGCGATAGTGGAAAATTGCGCAAAACCGCTATTAGGAAACGATTTTTGTCGGTTTGCAACCTGATCAGTTATAACTAAAGGCAATTACGACATTCTTATGTGCAGGTAATTAACAAATAACCGCTTATTACGAGTGTAGGTATCTAACTGTTTGAACGTGACCTATTTGTTTAATTTTTATAATATCGAAGTTACATCTCTTTACTCCATAAGTTAGCGACAAACTAGAAATAGGTAAGTTATACAAAAAATCGACTTTGTAATATTAAAATCAGTGTGCAAAGTCGTCTCCAACGCTTTGTAGGTAGAATTGCCAGGTCGCCGAAATTAAAAGCCGGACAATCCAGTCAGTTTGGCCTGACATTTGGGTAAAAAGGCCTGACAGCCTACATTTGTTTTTCATGTAAAATCAATAAATTCTAATTATTCAATATGTATGTCACAAAAAATATGTCTACACGTGTCAAAAAAAATATGTCTACACGTGTCAAAAAAATATGTGTACACGTGTCAAAAAATATGATATGGTTTTTTTAATTTAAAAAAAAATGTCAACTAGCTTATTGTGTATTCTTTGGCAACATGTTGTCGCTATTAAAATCGCGTTCAATATTCCAGTCATTTGACATAATAACTAATGTACCAACCAAGAATAACTAATGTACCATAATAACTAATGTACCACGGAGTACGCGACTAACACTTTTGTTTATAATTGTACCTCCAGAGCTGTCATTTTTGTTCAACGTACTTCTGGGGGCAGGGTTGTGCCAAGTCGAGCAAATGGATCTCATAACGTTTTACGGCTGACGAGTTACGAGGCTTGGTATTTTTTACAAGTTTTGGTTTTGATGCTAGTAACGAAATTGAGATTCTATGTAAAAATGTCACCCGATGCTTGCTGGTGGATAGCATACAGTAGGTAAATGACATTTTGTCAATTGCTTTGATGTTTGCTTTAATATGGTTGATACTAGAGACCAAAATAGTGAATAGGCAAGCTGGAAATATGTTCCTACTAGTACTAATACTACAGGGCCAGGCCTCCTATAATAAGAAAGAGGATATTATGTAACTTAAAATCGCCACGCAGCTCTAATAGTAAACTAAAAAAAAATAAAGAAATGCATGAGTAATAACTCCAAAGTTCTTATCGCTGCGCTTTCAGCGTTTTAGGTCCAATAGTTAGGACAAAACGTTTATGAGTCAGTCATTAAGTAATATAACTAATTTCTGTTGTATAGACTTCAACCTTTGGGTTACGATGGCGGTGCAGATGTATTCGTGCGTAATTATGCGTCATTATAATAATTATATTTACCGGCGCTCTGCATGTAGTAAGAACTCGTTTAGTCTATAATAACCTGCCTAAGATGCCTGCAAAAAAACATGATGTTCTTGGCCAAAGTCACGTATGATTTGGATCCATGACTTTATGGGTGCTTGGAAATATTTTTTTTTTATTCTCAACAGGTTAACCCTTGACTACAATCTCACCTGATGGTAACTGATGATGCAATCTAAGATGAAAGCGGGCTAACTTGTTAGTAGTAGGATGATCCACACTCCTTTCGGTTTCTACACGACATCGTACTGGAACGCTAAATCGCTTGGCGGTACATCTTTGTCGGTAGGGTGGTAACTAGCCACGGCCGAAGCCTCCCAACAGCCAGACCTGGACCAATTAAGAAAACCTCAATCGGCCCAGCCGGGGATTGAATCCAGGACCTCCGTCTTGTAAATACCCTCTTACTTTTACAAAATTGCTTTACTATTAGCATACTTTTAATTTATATACAATTTAAAAAACTGTCATCATCCCTATTGGTCCAGTTAAGGGGTAACTTGTATAGAATAAAAAAAAACTTATTCTCTTCGACTAGCATATTGATATATTCTTTAAAAAGATTGTTAAGATCAAACAAAGATGCGCTGATTGTAATTCATGAGAGGCAGAACAATGTCTGAATTAAAATTAGGTAAAGCATTTTCCTTGTTGTTATATTGTTTTTGTTGTTATATTGTTGTTATTTGTTTCCGTCACTGAGTCTTTGTTACACGTTCATTCTTATTGCGTACATGAGTATATTCATATATATACAAACATATAGATCAGTGGTGGATTTACCACTAGGCTAAAGTAGGCAAGGCTGGAGCCTAGGGCGGCATGTTAGAGAGCAGCAAATTTTTCCCAAAAAACTTTCTCTTCTACAGAAATAAAGAAATTGTAACGATAATTTTAATATTTTAGTCCTGTACGTCCTGTACGCCTATATACAGTCCTACTAAAATATTAAAAGTTGCAATATTATTGACACAATTTAAGGTAATTGTATTGATTCGATACCTATCGAATTTTAGAGTTTAGTAGGGGCTGCAAAACTTCAATAGCCTACTAGAGACAAAATTGTAAATCCGCCACTGTTATTGATAGTTGTATAAAAAACAAATGAATCTACAAATATTTGTAATGTTTAAAATCCCATTTATCTATATACCAGAATTCATCACAATCGGCTCACCGTTTTCGCTGTGAAGATATTAGTGACAGACAGACTTACTTTCGGATTTAAATTATCATATGTTACTTCATTCAAAATACTATACTAGTTACTATATGGACAGTGGCATGCACTTAATATAAGTTGCATTGCATACCGAGGATCTTAATTATTAATGTCTTAATCTTAGATATTTTTCTATTAAAATCTTAGGTATTGGAGGAGGAACTTATTTTTATTTGGTACAATTTGTACGTATAATCGTAGTATAGCGCAAAGATTTTCTACTACGAATATGTATTAGATACGTTGAATACAAAATCACAATCGGCTTTTACTCCGATCCGATTTTGGTTACTCTACTGAGCGCATATTAGCACAATTTTGTGTTTATACATTTATACTCAATTTCGTGTTACTTATACATTTATGTAAGTTTAAATAGTCTTACGATTCCTGAACAGTTCCTCACTTTCGACGCGCTAGTAACATATGTAATAGTATAAAATCTTTGGTATAGCGCATGGCTACCTGCCTACCGTCATTAAAAACCATGTGCACGCCATCGCATATGGATATATAAGTGGCTACGACAAAAACTACCCAATCCTTTTCCGCCGTTTCACAAGTCCCTGTATGTGCCAATTTCGGCGCGGCCTATATTCCGCTATCAGTGACGTCACTCGTTCACTGACTCCACGATAAAAGTGTTATTTGTGTTGTGAATAAACATCGAGTCACACGTGCTTCTGAGTATTCACTTTTGCGTTGTCCGTCCTCACAATAGCCTTTGTGTGGGGATACGTTTACGACATTTTGTGTCTTCAATTCTTAATAATCATCACAATGATCATTTATTTATTACTTCTTTTTTTTTTAATTTTTAACAATTAATATGTTAATCTATTTATATAAAAGAAAGTCGTGTTAGTTACTCCACTTATAACTCAAGAACGGCTGTACCGATTTAGCTGAAAATTGGCAGGTAGTTTAGAGCCAGGAGAATGACATAGGATACTTTTTATAAAAAAAAATAAAAAATAAAAGTCGAGTTTTCCTTCCTGACGCTATAACTCCAGAACGCACGAACCGGTGTCCACGGTTTTGCATTCGTTGAAAAGGTCTCGGTTTATAGCAAGGGGTAGGGTAGGGGTAGGGTAGAGGTAGTTGAAAATTTACATCGAGTTTCACGCGGATGAAGTCGCGGGCGTCCGCGTATAGTATAAGTATAAAATACAAAACACTACTAAAAATTTATAAAAAAATGCACCCTCTGCGGGACATTTGAATGCCCAAGCAACCGGTGGTCAGGGCTCCAGAGTGAAGAACCTCCTCACAATACGCGCCGTCTCAAGAATCACTGCCTTTTGTATCCGACTCTTGATCCAACAGTTAAGCGAAAGCTTCTTACGGTGTTGGTCGAAGCTTTTCGCTATAAGACATTTTATCGCAATGATCAATAAATGCTGAACGACGTATGTAACAGTCCTCCTTGGTCATCCTATAAGGAAAATAAACCAGTTTTCTATTTCTAAAGTTCCGTAACACTTGTAATTCGCCAAGAGCCGTGATAGCCCAGTGGATATGACTTTTGCCTCCGATTCCGGATGGTGTGGGTTCAAATCCTGTCCTCCAACTTTTCAGTTGTGGGCATTTTAAGAAATTAAATATCACGTGTCTCAAACGGTGAAGGAAAACATCGTGAGGAAACCTGCATACCAGAGAATTTTCTTAATTCTCTGCGTGTGTGAAGTCTGCCAATCCGCATTGGGCCAGCGTGGTGGACTATTGGCCTAACCCCTATCATTCAGAGAGGAGACTCGAGCTCAGCAGTGAGCCGAGGATTGATAATAATGATGAATGATGATCCATGTAACACACTCTTTTATCTATCCTTGCATTTTAAAATACGTAGGTAATCGTAGTGGTAAGTCGATATCGACGAGACATTGCAAGTGCTAAATTGAGATCGTGTCGTATCCGTCGATTGTAAAGCAATTGTTTATCTTTGTAAAGTGTCGGGTAAGGACCTTTGTTTTACAATGGACGCGACTGCAGCGATATAATAGTAAACAAGGTAGTCATCGGTTATTGTTACTCAATTACCGTGCTTCATGTTTTAGACTTAGGTAATTAAAAAAAATTAAATCTTTTACGACTAAATAATTTACTGTAATAAAAAAATATTAACAAGGAAAATCAGATATTTTCCAGCTTGTCTGCTACCTATACATATTAAAAACGAACACCTTCGCCGCGTTTGTCTGTCTGTTCGCGATTAAGCCGAAAAGTAGTAAACTGATTTTCATGCGATTTTTATAATTACAGGTTGATTAATGAAGGTATAATTTATTAAGGTTTTTGTAAGTTTATTGAAACAGGACGACATTTGTTTTGACATTGACGACCCGTTTATTAATTTTACGGTAGACGAAATTCGTTCGATGCGATCCGTACGATGCGGATCAGTGGACACACTTGTATGATTTTCTAACAAAGAATACTAAAATCCGTTTGTTTCGATGCATACTATGTGTACCTATATGCCATATCGAATGCTGCCAAAATATCTTTGAGATAACAAAATAATGCATAGTGGGAAACAGTGGCGAAGGATGGAATTTAGATGAAGGTAGGCTGTCACAAAGAAAAGGAAATTCATATAGCGTGGTACAAACTCCAGTTTCTCCTGTATTTAGATACAATACAACAATGAATAATCGTGAAGTTATATTATTTCTCATCTTATTAGAAGAAGAATCTTTCCATGTGTGTGTGTGAGTGAAATCGCGGGTATTTGCTACCATCTATCCACGCAAACACTGAAAAACACCTCCAAGTATGATCATCACACAAATATCTTTCGCAGTTGTTCGAGAATCAAACCCACTGCCCTATAGAAAGTATAATCACTACCAAGTACGCAGCCAGCAGTTATAAAAACATAATAAAGATAAATTGTACACCACACAGTAAATAGGTGTCAGATTTGCACAATCGCTCGTAAAGGATAGATAGCTAATCGCTGATAAGGTCACGTCCGGGATCTATCGCAATGCACCCGATGCAAAACATTACTAGATAGTTATAACTGTGGCCTGTTGATTGATGTGCTATTTGTATCCAATATCTGCTTAACAGTTGACCATTTTGCCCTTTTATGTATATCTATATAGATATGCTGTGATATACCGTGGATAGCGCGTGAATAATCTAACATTTTCCGTGTGTTATTTAATTAAGAATTACAGTAAAAGCTCATTATTCGCGGGGGATACGTTCTCTAAATGTGTCGCGAATGCAGAAACCGTGAATATGGAATGGTATTTTTTATATGGGATTCTATGGGATACGTTCTTGGATGACGAAATAAAAAAACAAATATATAAAGAAAAAACAATTAATTAAAGTTATTGATTAACTATTATATTCAGTCTTACATAATGGTTTGAAGAATTTTGAAATTTTTTCTTGCTTGACAATTTTTAAAAGCTTCTATTCAGAGTGATTTTATGCAGTGGCTTTCTTAAACCATCCATTCGCAATTTCGGCAAAAGGTATTTGCAAGTTAAAGTTTAAATTTGCAGATTTTACGTCAGTTTCGTCAGTCACATCCGCGAATAACGAAATATTTAGCCGCGAATATAGAAATTGAGACGCAATTTTTTAATTTGCGAATAGTGAAAACGTGGATAAAGGAAGCGTAAAAATGAGCTTTTACTGTATTAATTAAATTAGGAGTAGACGCCCGTGTCTTCTTTCGCGAGAAAACCGTTGTGAACTTTTATTGTTCGTGACAATTTTTAGGGTTCCATAGTCAATGCGGAACCCTTAAAGTTTTACCATGTCAGTTTTTCAGTTCACGGTTTAGCTCAGGGAATTTAAGTACTAGAAATTGTATTTTAGCGTATGTACAAAAGATCGCAGCGCTCAAATTGACGATACCGTGAAGTAAAATAAGTTTTTTTTAAATTATACTTTGTTTAGACATTTTTGTAGTTTTATGAACTCTGTTAAAATATAAAGTCGATATCTCAAATACGCCGACAAAATCGTAAAATTAAAAACCTGTTTAATTAATTCGAACTCTTTTTCGTTCCTCCATTTAATGATCTTTATTTATCTATTAGTTTTATCAACTTGACTCGTATTTATTAATAAAATATGTTGACATTGGAACTTTTTTTGACGGATAAGCTAATCGCCGAGTACAAGAACTAGGAAGGTATTAACTCAAGGAATAATTACTAACTCAAGGTTGGCACGTCGTGGTGATAACACTTTGCAGTAAGGTGTAGACGCCATGAAACGTCATAAATTATGTCACACTACTTGTGTGTTACATTAAGCTAAGTTTACATGGCGCAACAATGAATAATTTGATCTATTTTGTCGCAAAAAATCGACAAGTAATATTCGTACGAGTACGAATGACAACGCAACATAGACTTGACGAATTTTGTCGCTCGCATAGATTTATACTGAAAGTCTAAAAATATAATAGAGAGTTTTAACTACCAATAAAACTTACCTATTATTTTTTCATCAATGTCCGGAATCCATCTTGAGAGAAGCACTCATCTTTCCTTGCCGGATGTCAGCTAAAATCACCTCTCCGATGGTGGCGCCCCCTTGCCGCAACCTAATACCTATGTACAAGTGACCGTAGCGAGCCGAGTGAATGTTCGCCATTATTATACTCATGATGCACCAGGTAGGCCTTACCTGGATTCCGGACATTGATGAAAAAATAATAGGTAAGTTTTATTGGTAGTTAAAACTCTCTATTATTTGTTTCGTATCAATGTCCGGAATCCATCTTGAGTGAAGTGTTTGTTATCACCTGGTGCTCGCAAGGTTGACGCTTTAATGTGAATTATACTGAAAAGTATTTTTGAATAAATGAAAATTCTCATTTTTGAAGAACAAATATACTCTTAATATGTATGTTAAGGAATTTGATAGTGGCCTAGGTAATCCAGTTATGTATACCTATTTTGGAATTCGTAATCAGTGATTTTCTAGAATTCTAGATGTTAGTAATTAAATCTGACTTCCAAATCCGTCCGAATTTCTAGAAATGGATAGAATCTGATGAAAGATTTGCTTTACAGATCTTGTAAAACAATTTTATTTAACCTATTATTGTTCAAGATGCATGCGTAACATAGCTCCTAGTATTATTAAATTAGTTATGTTTTGTCATTCAGTTACAGCAATACAAAGCAGTTGCTTAAACCCATAAACCATACTTGGATTTTTTACCGATTATATTTCAAAACTCTATATGAATTGCTTCTTAATGATACTCTGCACTTTAGAGTCCAAATATGTTAGCCAACAGTGACACGCCCAGGAACTAGGATATGTACCTATAAATAATCTACTTACCACAACCCATCAGACAAATTGTGCCACATCAAAATGTAGTTTAATATCATTAGATTCATCATTCTGGCGATAAATGAATTTTAATTACTTTTATTTAAATAATAGACCTCACTGTAGCAGCATGGTGGATTCAAGCTCCATATCCCATAAGAAGGCAGGCCCGGCTGATTATGATGACGGTAAATGAGTCCGGTAAAAGCGAATCCTTTGCATGTATGAGGTGCACGTCACTGCTGTTCATTCGATCTTGATTGATAAAATTATGACAATCCATGTTCAACGATGAAGAAGCCATTGCTAAGCTGGGTGTAGAAATTATTGATTTTGTCAGGATCATGTGAAACTATATAATACAGTGGTAAGTTTAGGATACCAATTTAACTTCTCTTCCGATACTGAAATAGCTTTGGGTATCGATACCAACGTGAAGAAGCATTAATATAAGCCCATCTCACCTACTAGTCAAATTAGTAAATTTTTTATATTAGGTACCGATTTCTGTATTGGCATACTTTTGTCATCCAAGACAGATAGCAAACTATATGTCCAACATTGTAGAATATAAATTCAATGGTTTGTGGGATACACCATTTCTTTACATCTGTCTCAAACTGGCTTTATCATATGATTGTAGCGCCGGCTGGATATTGATAACTGCTGCCCTTGATCAGGTCAATGGATCAACATTTCTAGTCACTCAAAATCGGTGAGGCTCAGTAATTATAATCTTGAATCACTGGGGCATGTGCATCTGTTTGTTTTGTGGTGTGTGTGTGATCGCCATATTTAAAAAATTTAAATTTAATAGCTTTCCGCTCGAAATGACTGGAATGATTCCGGTGGCCGTGTACGATGAGGTTTGGTGGAAGAGACAACCAGTTGTGCTTCTTTAGTACACATAACGTGTTGTTGTGTATAAGGCTTACTAGTCCTGATCATCTGCTCTCAAAAGGCTATTCAGCATGAGTAGTTCCTACACAAGACGCTTGTTTTGGGCGTGTCTCACACTTGAAATAATATAGCTGTCGCACGTCAAAAAGAAAAATCATTCTGACTAAGTTTGCTGACTCGAGAGGACAACTCTGTATTAAACCCGTCCAGGAAATATTGAGCTATTATATAAATATTTTATTTGTCTAATTTTGTTAGGACCTGATGTGACTGCTAGATAACTCTGTTCTGTTTATATAAGCAATCCACGTATCGGTTATAGATCTGAAGAAGCATCTAAGCACTTTGCAATCGACAATGTTGATAAAATATCGCAGTACATTTTCTTGTGGTGTGCGTACCATGCGAGTCATTCGTCCAAGACATCGTGAATTTCATGTCATTGAATTGCGTTTTCAATCCACATCTGAAAGCCAATATGAGTGTGTGTTGGCATGGCCAATAGGTGTTTTGCCATGTGTTCTATAGGTATTCTTGACCTATTAATCTATATCTGGGCACAACGGTATAGGAATAGTCGCCCTGCTCCACCTATGTTGACTTATCGGCAGCAGTCGGTTGTAGTATTGCATTGTCCAACTGTGTAGCCTGCTTATCCGTCCTAGGCAGTGCAACAGGCGTGTTGTAAACGTAACCTGTTGACTTAGCTGCTCGAAGGACTGTGGCCCAATACACACAGGTCGCAAAGGTCAGCCTCTCTTTAAGAGATTGATATTTGTCAGAGAGACCACCTACGACTAAGAAGCTGTTGCTGAAGCGCTGTTGCGTAGCGTTAAGCACTTCGACTCCGACAAGGGGACTTTGCGTTGCGTCTTGCGTCCCAGTTTGCCAAGAAACTTGAGGCAAAGTATCGGAGTCAGCACAGACTTCTCGGAGTTGGTTATCCATTCTAATGTTTACAGTCCTTATTGTGAAAGGGTCAGTCCAGTCCATATGAGATTAGCATTGCTTTACCTCTTACGTTTAAGAAGATGTCGCTCAAGTGTCTTGCATAGCGTTAAGCACATACGACTCCTACAAAGACTTTACATTGCTTGTATCCAAGTTATGCCGACAATCCCAAGGTATTGTGTCAGTACCAGGACCGACTTACAGTCTAAAGGGTGTATTCTAGAAAAGGTACACTTGTTCCTCGATTTCTTGGAATCGTGCAACCCAATTCGTTGTTATTGCAAAGGTTTTTAGGTGCTTATAGACCGAATGTCAATTAGGCCAGCTGAAGTAGCTGCTGTTTATCTAAACTTCAGTGCTAATCGAGCCTTAGATATATGCGGTGCAAAATTGGTTGCATAGGCGAAAGCGGTTTTTCTCTTTCCATCAGTTGCGTTCAGTTAAGTCAAGTTTAGGATTGGTCGGAATGTTTGGTTCAGTCTTGGTACCAAAACCAAAATGGACAAAGCTGTGTTGCGCAAGTTCTAAAATAAACATTACGTATACCTGTGTAGCAAAAGTTAATAGGTACTGAGTATACATACACAGTGTACGTTTTATTTCTGAAACGCTGCATGAGTAGAAACTAAAACTGAAATAGGTATACGATATGGTCTGAAGATATGAACACCATTTAAAAATGTCTGATGGTCCACATATTTCAAAACTCAATTCAAACATCCGTCTTAAAATGTAATGTAATGTTTTTGTTACGTTAGCTTGAATTATCGGTAAGTATAATAGATGTTGACCACCCCCCCCCCTTGTTTTGAAATCGCTTTGCACTTGGGAGGAATTTTATACAAAACATCATATTTAAAATTTTCATTTCACGTAAAAATAAATTGATAAAATCATTTCACCTACCATTGTTTTGTACTTGTATGTATAGATGACCTTTCGGAATAATAAGTCTAAAGTCTACTAATATTTGTCACGCTTTCTTGTAAAACAACTATTTGGCAACTTAAAAAGTTTTACAAAGCTGCGAAAGAACATTCCAGTATATTTGAATGCAATTCTTTCATAATTATGTACCTTTAAACGTTTTCTTTCATACTAACTCCGGCTGTGAATGATAAAATGTGGGTACCCACATTTTTCTTTTAAGTGAAGAAAAGTCGTAACAAAGGGAAAATCAACAATATATAGTTTATCAATACTCGTATTTAAAACGATGTTTGAATAAATTCATGAGGTTTATGACTCGCTTTAGTAAATAGATTCCTATAAAGTTGCAACAATTTCGTACTAATTTGCAGCCAAGATCAATCGTTACTACCGTCGCTTAGTCTGTAATTGTACACGTATTTTCACTATTTCTATTCATAGGATTTGTTGAAAATGTGACGTGTTGTAATAAAATTTAAACTGTACGTAACTCACGGTTTGCAAAGCCTTACACGCTCTGCTCTTTACTTCTCGTAGGATCACTGCCACCGCTGCCGCTGGAACTCGACGATGGAGAACGTGCACGTTTTAATTTCACTTTTAACAAAATCACTTACGTTCTCCATTTTCGGAGAGGTTTATTCACACAGAAAATATAAAATGTGCACCTAATATGTAGGTATAAATTGTTTTTTCCGTGATCACAATGGCTGACATGTGAACGGCGTGAAAAAACGACGCTTAATGGCGAACATTCACTCGGCTCGCTACGGTCACTTGTACATAGGTATTAGGTTGCGGCAAGGGGGCGCCACCATCGGAGAGGTGATTTTAGCTGACATCCGGCAAGGAAAGATGAGTGCTTCTCTCAAGATGGATTCCGGACATTGATACGAAACAAATAATAAAAGAAGGCGTTTTTTGCAGATGTTGATAATTAAAAAATAATTAATTATTGATTTATCTTGCTATTATTTGCGTGAAAAATCGACAAATCCAAACAGCAACACCACACAATGACTGAAACTTAGTGCAAATGAGAAAACTCTATTAGTCATTTATTCTAATTGTATATATTTTTTTTTAAATAAATATACTTAAACAATACACATCACTATCTAGCTCCAAAGTAAGCATACAGAGTAGTAGCTTGTGTTATGGGTACCTACTAAGACAGTTGATATTATAATATTGATATATATTTATATACTACATATAAATACTTATATACTGTATAAATACACACAGACACTGGAAAAAACCCATGCTCATCACACAAATATTTTCCAGTTGTGGGAATCGAACCCACAGCCGTGGATGCAGAAAGCAGGGTCACTGCCCACTGCGCCACGCGGCCGTCAAGGTAGTAGTAGGTCTGTGGACCGGAACGTCATCCGAGGTTTTGAACGAGCGCAGATGTTAGGTCAGAGTCAAGCCCAAGTCTCACAAAAACGTAGGCCGATCGGTAACGATTAACGATTCTCTAATATAATCCTCATATTCATAAAAATGGATTAAGATTAAACTTCAATATACTTCAAAGCAAAGTGAACCTAATCACTAAGTGTATAAAGAAAAAAATTGAGGTTTTAATCCTAATCCTCGAGCTTATAGTTGAATTTTCTTGCGGTATCCAAAAAACAATGTTAGTCTAAGATCCGTAGTAGACACGACATTCATCCTTTTTAGTGCGTTAAAATATGACTAATGATAGTTAATAATGGTCTATAATAGTTTGGACAGGAAAATTTTAGGCAACCTTATAACTCGCATATTTTTAACGTACCTACCTACTAAATTTGATATACGTACTTAAAACACTTTTTATCTAAAAAAACAGATGGGTGAAGGTCGTTTCTAATACGAATCTTCTATGTAAACGTAACCTTAGAAACAGTCATGTTGTAGCAACTATTTAATGCTCGTTGAAGCAAGTAATAGAATTTAATTACCATATCATATTCACAGGCAATCCTATCCGGCATTATGGACTTTAAACTGCAGATTAGTTATTATCTGTCAGGCACCTACTACTTATACGTATTATGATTATTTATAATATTAAAACAAAGACCGCCGCTAAGGGAGCAATTTAAATATTATATGTTAGTTTGAGGGTTCTCTGATATCAATTGCATTGGGAAAATTCACTACTCCCCCCAAATCTATATAAACATAGATTAACCACTCGACCAACGATGAAGTTTACACTAAAGTGAGCCAACCAACGATATCATATACTATAGATAGATATGCTACGTGGCTACAGAACTACCACAAAAAGTGATCCGAATTTAGCTACTCCGCTGATCTCAAAAATGTTTAATTTCATTATAATAACTGTATAAGTAATATATACAGTTTTTACAGTTCCTAAACATGTAACTCGATATTATATACAATACTAGCGGACGCTCGCGACTTCGTCCGCCCTTAGACCTCTTTAATCAAGACCTATCGCAAAATCCTTTCTTAGTAGATACCTACAAACTATAAACTACCTCCCTATTGCCAAAATAATATTGCCAAATATCAGCTCAGGCTCAGCAGAATGACCTATAGCATTTATATATTAAGATTTAGGTAAATTATTTGTTTAAATATCATTATAGTAATTCTTAAATTTCTTATTATAGTAATATAGTTTACTATGCGACTCAATGAAATTAAAACAGTTAGCCGCTTTTGTTTGCCTCAGTTCAACATATCTCTATTAGAAAATCTTTGGAGCCAACGTTACTTCGTTTACCTACTGATGCTAGACGCTATTGTGAATTAATATCGTGAAGATTTTTATCTTCAATAAACAAAAAAAAACAGATTAAAAAAGGCTTTTGGCTGAGCTATTGACGACTTAAAAATAAACAGAAAATTTTAAGCCTGTAAACATAATAAAGACTTGCTTTAACACTTCCTGAGACTAAAATAATAAATAATTACAATATTTTTCAATGAATGTAACGGTTTTTATGTTTTGGGATATATACTATAGGTAGTTTCATGACTGTTGGTAAACAAAACTATAAATATAATATAATCTACTAACTATCTATCACTAATATTATAAATGCGAAAGTTTGTGTGTAAGTGTGTATGTTTGTTCCTCCTATACGCTGCGGTTACTCAAGCGATTTGGCTGAAATTTGGAATGTAAATAGATTTAACTCTGGATTAACACATAGGCTATTTTTCATCCCAGAAAAGTCTATGGTTCCTGCGGGATTTGTGAAAAACTGGATTCCACGCAGACGAAGTCGGGGGCGTCCGCTAGTATATTATAATTAGCAGACGCCCGCGACATCGCTTGGAAAGCCTTCGAATTGTAAAGAATAGACTTACATACAAAAAGAATCCCTCCGATTTCGATCGATTCACGATCTGAACGAGATTGCCTCGAAGAGATCGTTATTTTATTTGTTATGAAGCGATAAGGCCGTTTTTTGTATCCTACTTCATTTTTTCTTATTTGTCTGCTATATTGTTTGTTTGCTTTGTAGTGTACAAAATAAAGTGTTTAAATAAATACAATAAATCCCCCATCTCCCATTAAAGTAAGACAGAGGGTTACAATCTGACCGGTAGTTTCAGAGATTACCCAAACATACAAACAAACTCTTCCGCATTATGTAGCTGTACTTCAAAATAACGTAACCAACACTATATCTATTACATTTATGAGATGCGAGTAGTTAACACGTCTAGATTTACGACACGTAATAGTTTCTATCTTAGCAGAAATGTATTTGTTATGTGATTTTTCAATTACTTACTGTATGTGCAATATTTTAATATAAACCAATATTTTTTCTTCTATACTTATAATAAATCTTTAGAGAGGTCAATTCTGTACATGAAAAGTGATCGATAATGATGCCAAAAATGCAATCAGTAAAATTTTTGTCTGTCTGTCTCTCTGTATGTTCGTTATAGAAACAAAAACTACTCGACGGATTTTAACGAAACTTGGTACAATTATTCTTCATACTCCTGGGCAGGTTATGGTATACTTTTCATCACGCTACGATCAATAGGAGCAAAGCAGTGAAGGGAAATGTTGGGAAAATGGGAGAAGTTACTCCATGTTTTAAGCTTCCGTCGCGTGTGCAGCCTTAATGGATATGGTAGGGGTAGGGAAGGGGTATGGGTAGGGTAGGGCTAAGATAGGGGTAGTTAAAAAGTTTACATCGACTTTCACGTAGACGAATCGCGGACGTCCGCTAGTAGGGAATAATTTTATATGTATTTTAAATAATATTGATACTTGTGTAGTTTATTTTTCTTTCGTAATATTTATTCGTAATAGTTAGAGCCTAAATTGCCGTACCAACCCTACCTAATTTACCTAAATTGAATCCTCTTGTCTGTCTGGGAGAGATTGCTTCAACGATAAGGCCGCCTTTGCACTTTTAGATACTTATTATTTTTCTGTTTGATGTAATATAGAATGAATAATATTGATTTTTTTGTTGTTTGTTTATTTCGATTTAAAAAATTATAAATCAATTTTTAAATTATTTCACTGTTAAAAAGCTATATCTTTACCGAGTAACATATGCTGTATATTATTTCTATATTCCACCGGGAAAGGGAATTACGAAGGTTAAGCCGCGGGGCACCTGGTAGTTATTCGAAGGGGTACTTTATATTATGTGTGATACAAAATTGATATTTTTCAGAATAACTATGAAATGGAAGTATGTCAAATAGTTCGTTGACTTTAAAACTGTCTATATATATTAAAAAGTGCCACTGTTAGTCAGCAATTTAGTTTATAATTCTAAATTCCAACAAGTTAACAAAATTTTAAATAAATGATGACACCTATAAAGGAAATTTTCCATTCTGTAATAACTTGCATAGTGCTAATTAGACAGATATCTGTATCTACTTTGACCGCAAAATACCTTGATTTTATGGCACAAGTAGTTATGGTAAATTACAAGGTAACCCATCATAATCTCGTTCGTATTGGGAAAGTGTGTTGGAGAGCTGTTACACTTGACTGACAGTCTGTGGGTCAAGGCTTAACCGTAGTTAGGTAAATATAATAGAGATGTCAACAGTATTGTGAAAAGATATTAAACCTTTTAAAAAATATTCAGTTCAGAAGGAGAAATCCAGTATCCATATAAACTCGGGCCCAAATTACAACGCTGAAAATTGGCCATAAATTGGTCGCGCTCTTTAAGTGAATGCACTTTCATTTGAGACCCTACTCGAGTATATTTGCAGACATTCGGTTATTCTTCCTCACTTTCAACCCCCAGAACTTTTAAACGGGTCAACCTATTTTCATACAAAAAAAAATTAAATTGAAATCGCTTCATGCATTCGGAAGTTATGCTGCCACATACAGACAGACAGGCACGTCAAACTTATAACACCCTTCTTTTTACATCGGGGGCTAAAAATAAAACATGACTTATTAAAAAAAATATTA
The DNA here is from genome assembly GCF_947172395.1 of Bicyclus anynana. Lineage (NCBI taxonomy): Eukaryota > Metazoa > Arthropoda > Insecta > Lepidoptera > Nymphalidae > Bicyclus > Bicyclus anynana. The sequence continues at coordinate 14,137,707 of NC_069091.1, forward strand.
CATCACTCTCGAAATCCGGCAGTAAATAGTACTTATATCGCCTGCCAATGTAATTGCATTTTTCCCGCGATGAGACCAAACTACAAGACTTGTTCTCAAACCGGTTCCTTCAAACCAGACTCAATTACAGAATGTAGGTCTCAAACATTGACACGCCATAATCTAGACCATTGACAGTGCATGCCCTTGCTTTAAACTCTATAGTATACCTACTCGAGTACTCGGTAGACGATATTATTTATCGGCATTAAAAAAGACCATGTTACTATTGTTTTTTTTCTTTCTTCTAGGGTTCATTTTGGTTGCATATAAAGTCAAAGTTGCGTAGAGCCTGCGTCCGATTCCGGAGGGTGTGGGCTCGAATCCGGTCCGGGGCATGCACCTCCTACTTTTCAGTTGTGTGCATTTTAAGAAATAAAATATCACGTGTCTCAAACGGTGAAGGAAAAACATCGTGAGGAAAACTAAATAACAGAGAATTTTCTTAATTCTCTGCGTGTGAGAAGTTTGCCAATCTGCATTGGACCAGCGTGGAGTATTGGTCTAACCCCTTTCATTCTGAGAGGAGGCTCGAGCTCAGCAGTGAGCCGAATATGTGTTGATAATGATGATGATGATAAAGCCAACACAGAACCCTAGTAGTAGGTAAACCTGCTCGTAGTCTCGCCATGGCCGTCTGTCCGTCCGTGGTTGAGCTCTCAGAGACTATTTAGTCCTAGAAAGCTTCTTTGGTCGAAGCTAGAAAACTGTAATTTAGTGTCAATAAGTCGTTTGCTTGCTTTAATAACGTGATATCTCGAAAAGAACAATTTTTCTGAAAATTTTAGTGTCAAAACGAATGTGAAGTTCTAGAAAATTTTAAATTAGGTATACCCATAGATTTACGAATCGGTACAAGTACCTGGTATACCTAGTACTCGAAAAATACATTTTGACGCGCGTTTTGATGCGAGAATTTTTTGAGGGTTGGAATATGGCCTCCTATATCACGTTAGTGCAGCAAAGAGGCGATGTATATTCAGCACGCCGAAGAAAGCGTAAAAGAAAATCTCTACATAAATTAAATATTATCACCCTAAGCCCGCCAACCCGAATTATAGCAGCGTTTAATTCTATGTTCCCTCTTCCATAAGCGCTATAATTGGCCATTAATATGCTGATAATATCAATAAAAATAATGATGCATTTTTGGTACATGCACAGTGTTTCCATTGAGGGGTTTGTTTATCTGCGTCTTAAATAGCTGACGTCTAGCTGACGCTGCGCGGTTTCACCCGCGTGGTTCTTGTTCCCGTAGGAATTCGGGGATAAATATAGCATATAGCCTTCCTCGGAAATGAGCTATCTAACACTGAAAGAATTTTTCAGGACCAGTGGTTCCTGAGATTAGCGCGTTCAAGCAAACAAACAAACAAACTCTTCAGCTTTATAATATTAGTATAGATATCAGATTATGAGGTTTTTTTCTTCTATTTTTATTCTTTACTTTACAAGTAAGATTGTAGTCAAGGGCTATGACTACAATTTCACCTGATAGTAAGTGATGATGCAGTCTAAGATGGAAGCGGATGGAACTTGTTAGGAGGAGGATGAAAATCCAAACTCCTTTCGGTTTCTACACGGCATCGTACCGGAACGCTAAATCGCTTGGCGGTACGTCTTTGCCGGTAGCGTGATAACTAGCCACGGCAGAAGCCTCAATTTAAGGTTATTTAAGGCTCGAATAAACAAACCTCTCAAAATCTGCAACTATTAACAATACCTCTTGTTTTGCAAAGTCTACGAGAGGCGCTAATTACTAACATTAGGTGACCCGAATGCTCTTTTGTCCGCTATTAAAGTGATAATAAAAACGGATGGATGGGAACTTCCATGCTTGATATATCTAAATGTCGCTAAGCAATCTCGCTTTCAGCCATTTCAGTCTCATCATTATCAACCCATATTCGGCTCACTGCTGAGCTCGAGTCTCCTTTCAGAATGAGAGGGGTTAGGCCAATAGTCCACCACGCTAGGCCAATGCGGATTGGCAGACTTCACACACGCAGAGAATTAAGAAAATTCTCTGGTATGCAGTTTCCTCACGATGTTTTTTTTCCTTCACCGTTTGAGACACGTGATATTTAATTTCTTAAAATGCACACAATTGAAAAGGTGCATTCCCCGGACCGGATTCAAACCCACGCCCTCCGGAATCGGAGGCAGGTCATATCCACTGGGCTATCATGGTTCTCATTTCAGTCTATAGAGACAAAAATGTTGTTCAATACGCACCACTTTTTTATAGTAGAAATTTTTATGACACGGCTCGAGGAGTAGTCTTCTTAGTCGTATTGGCAGAGTTGTCGTGGTTGCAGCGATGTGCAAAGCTTCTCCACATAAAGCTACACTAAATAGTTTATTATAGCTCCATAGTGGAGTGTACCTATTGACTGCATTATAGGTACACTCCACTATGAACGATTGTGTTACTGCTTGACTAAATCAATCCAACGGGTTGGCGCCAATGATATAAAATTATCATTGGTTGGAGATCTCACTGTGAAGTAACGTGATTTCGTATTCACTATTTATTTTAAGCTAACTAATAAAAATTCAGATTACAAGTAAAAAATGTTATCCGGTGTCTACTGGCAACTATAGTGGATAGAGTAGGATGACAATGCACAGTTAAGATTGTGATTTTTGTTAAAAAAAATATGTTAAAATCGGACTATTAAGGAATAAAAAGTTACACGTGTTCATATATAAAAAAATAATATAGGTACGCGTCGAATTGTTAACCTTCTCTGTTTTCGTCGGTTGGAAATGGGTTTTCGGAATACGAAACATGCGGTGGATAAGGGTTATTTAATTTGATGTTTATTTTAATAGATGGTTAAAAACAAATTAGTGAATAAGCCTACTGGGCCTAGAGATGAATTAAATGCACGCCCCAGACTAGAGCACCTCAACTGTGCCCTCTGGTTAAGGGTGTAATGACCTCCCTTTTCAGTTTGTCCTGCAATTGATTTTATAATTTCTCTAAATCTGTAATTCTTCACTTCTCATCATGTTTTTGAAGTAGGTAGGTTTATTTTTTTTCAAATTTTCATTATTCTTTTCTATAATTGTCTAACACTGTGACACTCTATATACCTATGTGTAAACAATTAACTAAGTAGCGCTGAATACATAATAACACGAGTAGCTATTATAAACATTGTAGAAACAAATAATAATTAGGAATGTTTACTAAGTTGTAAGTAAGTGCTGTTAATAAGTTCTTAATTAACAAAGTAGGTATCATTATCAACCCATATTCGGTTCAGTGCTGAGCTCGATTCTCCTCTCAGAATGAGAGGGGTTAGACCAAATAGTTCACCAGGCTGACAAAATGCGGATTGGCAGACTTCAAACACGTAGAGAATTTTCAGGTTTGCAGGTTTCCTCACAATGTTTTTCGTTCACCGTTTGAGACACGTTATATGAACACAACTGAAAAGTTGGAGGTGCATGCCCCGGACCAGATTCGAACCCACACACTCCGAAATCTAAGATATGTAATTATTTATTTATTCATGGGTAGGTAGGTATAAAATCTCGTTTTCTAATTAAAAAAAAATACAATACAATGTTACGAAGGTAGTAGATTTGGCAGAGTAAGTAGAACGGATTTTTTAGCGTAGGCGGTTCAGAAGTTCAATAACAAGATACCATGATCCAACTACGCCATAAAGGTAGCGTCAGCCACTGAAGATCAAGTAATCTCACATGCTTGCAGAGTTAATGGCTTGACGACTGATAAAACTGATCGTGTGTTGGTCGCAATCGGCATAATGTCATGCTGGTTCAGCTACGGACAATGAGGTCCAGGGTTCGAATCCCGGGTCAGGCCAACAAAAACAAAATAGGTTATTGGGATTTTTCTTAGAAGGAAAATCTTAATAGCAGCCTGGAGTTGGGAAGTTGGCGGTGTTAATACACCCCCGTGCCTCGGAGAGCACGTAAAGCCGTCGGTCCTGCGCCTGATCTCTCACCGGTCGTGTCGGTCTGCCGTCCCATCGGATTTCGAGAGTGAGGGAAGAGAGAGTGCACCTGTTCTTGCGCATACACTTGTGCACTATAATATCTCCTGCGTGCATGGTTAATCTCACCATGAGATTAGCCGCCGTGATCGAAAAGTCGGTCGGGAGCATATTATTAATGTCATGCACATCGCGACCAACATGTGAGAATACTTGACCGTCAGTGGCTGACATTAGACATTATAAAGATTAGTTGAATAAAATGTATAGCAAACAATCACACCTATTTTATCATATCTTTCGTATTATCTAGTATTATCAAAGTTGCTCAATATGACTCCTCTGTTATTTTTATTTAATGTACGAAATATACATTGAAGCACTGATAAATATAATTCGTTATATCTAATTATAAATAGGTAATTAGTAGATATCGTATTATCTTGTCCAAACGTCCTCTATAAAACCTATCACCTAAGTAAAGCGAAAAGGCAAAAAAGTTCAAGTATCTAAAGGCAATATTTTACGTTAAATCTGATCAAATGAACGATAAATCAAGGCTGATAATGAATCACTAATGTGTTAATACAGTGTTAATGAATCACTGAACTGAAGTCTCAAATTGTTTAATGGTGATAACAAAAAACAAGACTGAGTTTGCAGTGGTCAGTGGGCTTTCGAGCGCGCTTTTTGTACACTCGTAACTTTAACTCTACAAGTTCGTGACAGCATTGTTACTTTTTCTTGTAAAAAAAAACAATAACAAAAATAAGGTAGGCCTATGGTGATTCAAAATGAATAACGTGAATTTTGATTGACCAAAGATTCTATCGTAAAAAAATGGGACCACCTCGGGAGTATAATATCCTTGCAAAAAAAAATACTGAAATCGGTCCAGTACTCTATGAGTAATCGAGTAACATACATACAAAGAAAAGAACATAGACTCGAACTGAGGACCCCCTCCTTTTTTGAAATCGGTTAAAAAGCCAAAACACTGGCTTTTTCAAAAAAAAAATTACAAGTTTACTTTCTTTAATATCCTGGTATATGTGCACAAGAAAGCAACGATTACTTCCACGAATCTTTATCATTAATGCAAACTAATTATTTAACATAAGTAGATAAATAACTTTATTATCTAAATAGGATAATAAGAAATGTTAACGTTGACGTCACAAAATAATAACGAAGTAAATACCTTTGTTTATCCCGAGCTTCACGGTGCATGTGACGTTACTAAACTGTATGTCAACGGGCTCCCTCGTCGGCACCCGGGCGAGGCCTGCAGCCTGGGCCGGAGGCTGGGCCCCAGCGGCCTGGGCCTCGGCGGACGTGCCTGGGGAGATCACAGCTTGGGACCCCCCGGCCTCATCCGTTTTAAAGGACACACTGCTTTCCACAATCTCTGCTCCCGCGAGCATCATTTTTTAGGTTTTTGTTGTCAAATATTGAAATTCGCGCGTTCCGATATAACATTTGACAGGCGATATTCGCGCGCGTGTTACGCCGTGCACTTCGCGCGAATGAATGCGCGTGCGCCGGTCGAGTGTCAAACGCCCTTTGTCTTGTCATTGTATTTAGTATTGTAAAATATAAATAACAGGCCGCGTCAGATAACAACCTGGGAAGTAAATTAAATATAAGACATTATAATTGATTTTGTAGTTTAGACATTAGAATTATTTACTTGAATCCCGATAATTATTGTAAACGTCGCGTCGTTTACCTGAATTTTGAACTATTTTTTTTTTTTTTTTTTGAGAATTAAAAAGGTTTTGATAAAAATTAAATGTTACGTATGTCGTTAAAACAAAAAAAAATACTAATTTTGAAAATAGACAACTCTAGATTGGTCCCCAAATTGGGCATACAAATTATACCTATTACTAATATGTATGTATTTTATTATTAATTTTATTTAAACATAGTACAAGTACGTACATACCTACAATCTATTTTAAATCGTAAAAATGATTACCAAAACAATTAACTAATGGGTAGAGTTCTTATTTTTGATTGATTCATAAGTAGGTACCTACATATTAGTTAAATTACTGGTAGGTAGGTACGTACCTAATTAAAATACAAATGATAAAAATGTTTTTAAGCAAGTGAAAGACACGAATTAATATCAAAGGTATTCTAGGTAGGGCTGTTCCTTAAAATAAAATTCACATAAAAACGCAAATTTATAATAAAATATATTGAAAATGCTGACCTAAAGCTCAAACAAACTTAAATATATATTTGACTTTGTCGTAGACACCAAGAACTTTCTAAAATATTGGTTCCGCACCAGAGGAAAATTGCTCGAAGAACTTTCTAAGATATTGCTCCCGCATCAGGGGAAATTCGCTCAATTTTCCTCCCGCACTGGCTGCAACTTAGTAGTTAAGATCAATCGACCTTGTACACAGGACTACAAGGGCCTCTTACGTGCAAAAGCAAAAATTTGAAAATGAACGGGAAAATACATAAAAAAAAAACTGCTGAAATTCACTTCAGAAATGACAAAAGTTGAAAAACGGAATCTCTTTTTTTTCTTGATTAAGTGTGCGCCCCAAAAGATGGAAATATCCTATATAGGTTAAGTCACTGTCATATTTATTTTAAGCGAGCATTTTTGAAATTTTTATGAGACATATTTACCCTTATACCCTTCATTTGGGCCCCCTAACTAATATTGATACAGGGCCCCTCCAAAGCACGCTACGCCACTGCTTGTAGAGCAGGGAATGTGATAAAAGGAAAAAATATTAAAATATAATATTGTTTTCGTAATTAAGCATTGATATACAATAATATACCTACTTATATCGTTGTAATTAAGCATTATTTAATTAGTTTCACTTGTAATTTTTTTTTATAGGTAAGTAAATTACATTAAAAAAACAAAATAGGTAATATTTATTCATAATTAACTATTGTTAAGTATTGTAATATATATATTTTTTCTGTAAGTAAATAATTATATGGTGAGAAAAATTTTTAACTGGGTAAATATTTATCAAGTAGGTACTTTATAAGAAATATATTATAAGGAATTTATTAAACATTAACAAACACACTAGTTGCCTCCATATCCAATTTTCGAAAGTTCCCCACGATTTCTCCAGGATTCCATCATCAGATCCTGACATGATTATTATGGGACCAAATTAAAAACATACCCTTTCAAATAAAAAAATAACTTTTCAAATCAGTTCAGATAGGTAGGTAAAAGAGTAAAGATATTTACTCTGGTTCGGACGTCTTCGAGTAATCGGTTAACATGCATAAAAAAAAATATTCCGACGAATTGATAACCTCCACCATTTTTAGAAGTCAATTAAAAAAGAAATATTTTTGCATTATGGAAATCGCGTACCTACATCTAGGTAGAAAGTTCTCATCACTAAAAATTTATCAAGCCAAAAAAAAACATACATACAGCCGAACGTAGAACCTCCACCTCTTTGGAAGTCAGTTAAAAACTGCAAAGTGTCACTTACCGGATTGTGATATAAAGCAGTTGATCGTACTGATTTGTAAACATACCTTTACCCAATGATTTTAAATACTGTTCGATGTGTTACTAGGTCATGAAAGACAAAATTGTGCATGTGTGCGCTCAGTTTTGTAGCCTATTATTCGGATCACTTTTTGCAGTGATTTTGAAGGGATGTAACCGATCTATAGTTTAAAATTATCATTGCCTTTACGTATGTTGAACATAAAGTCTTATTATGAAAAGCGTGACACGTGAAACAATGCTTAAATACCTACTCGTACATATATGTAGAATTTGACACAAAGACGATCCGTTTTCAAGGTGCATGCACATATAGTGCTGACTGGTCTTTGATGTGGACAGTCGTGATAGCACAGTGGATATGATCTCTGCCTTCGATTAGTAGGGCGTAAGTTCGAATCCGATCCAGGGCATGCATCTATAAATTTCAGTTATGTGCATTTTAAGAAAATATTTTTTTTAAGGAATATTTGCCATAATATTTTTTATAATATGACCAATATTCCCATTCCCCTCAAACTAGTTCGAAAAGACTGTGCTAGGAGTGGGTATGACAATAGACCAACGGAGTGAGAATTGAACCACCACCTTTCAGTGATGAGTCCGACCGCTCTTACCGTTTAGCTATTGAGACTTTGAATAATAATAGTTGGTCGAAACTCCCATACATGGAATTAAGAAATTGAAAATGTAATAGGGAGACGCTGGCTACTCTGCAGTAGTGACTCTGGCTAATCTAGCACTGTGAAATTCTAATACAGATTCTGATACTCATAATTTTAATTATTAGATGGTGTACAAGCATACCTGTTTGTAGGTGCATGTGCACTGTTCGACACTTATTTCTTGAAAGAAAAAAGAAAACTCATTAACTTATTTTATTACATACCTACCCTGAGGAACCTTGAACCTCCGTAGTCCGACAAGCTGGACCAATTACCTAAAAGGCATTTACATTTGCAGTATGTAGGTTTTTAACATAATAATTAATAGGTATCTAATAAGTAAAAAGAAACTCCAAAAAAAGGGTACAAACCGCAGTTAGTATTAAAAATTGTGAATGTGACTGAGAGAACTGACATTTTTCCGAGAAGTACCTAGTTGAAGCTCCCAAAAGCTAATTATTATAAAGTTCAATAAATTATATTTAAATAAAAGTAAAAGTTACAATTTACGAGTCTCACTATATTTGGTTCCGAAGTCCAAGAAACCCTTTAAAGTTTCGCCATGTCCGTCTACTCGAAAGCTCCTCTAGCTCTAAAATTAAAAACCCCGCTATTGCGGAAACGGAAAACGACGAAACGAATAATTCCTTTGAATAATTCTTTAAACCAGCCATTCAAAACAATACGTACCTTTGACAATTTATGTATCTAAGATACGTACATAAAAAAACAAAGTTCAAACAGTGATTGTAGCGCCACGGTACAATTTTTATTAAGCGCGCTCTACACTCGCGACGCGAACTCGCGGCATAAACTTACGGTAAGCGAGCGATTTGCGAGTGTGGAGTTACACTCGCAAAATATTACAGTTTGGTTCGCACTTTCCAACGACAATGAACTGCGGTAAGGTTGTTGACGAATTATCTATGAAAGGTTTTGAAGATAATAAGCCGCAGAGCAAGAATACCTCTATAAGTCGTAGTCGGATTTCGTGGCGTTCGCGCCGCGAGTGTAGAGTGCGCATAATATACAACAACTACGCCATCTGTTGACAACTTTTAACACCAAAGTGTAAGTAAAAGTCGTGGGTTTGTAAAATACAGATGCTCGGTTAATGTAGTAGTATCGCGTAATTAGGTAAGATGGCGCTACTGACTTTGTTCATTATAGAAAGAGCTACCCCCAGTGGTTAGCCCATACTATTTTAGATCAGAACTCAGGTCCTGGATTCGAGTCTTGAGTCGTGTAATTTGCGAACATTAAGCTTTTCTCGCTTACAAGATATTTTCATAAGCAAGATGGAAAGTTGGTGGTGTTACACCCAATGCCCCGAAATCTGTGGTCTCTAAAATCAACCGACGACGTCCAGTCGTTATCGTTAACATTTATATGCAGCATGGTGGGTTTAGTCTCCAAAACCCTTCATCTCTAATTTTTTTTTAATTCATAGAATAAGCTAAGTTTTAGGTTTATTTTAAAAGATCAAACATTTGAGTTACTTGAAATTGAAAGCAATTTTTAACCGACCAACGAAAAGGGAAAAGGTTCGCAATTTGACACGTAATTTTTAAGATTGTACCTCATAATAATATATTATTTAACTAGCGGACGCCCGCGACTTCGTTCCTGTGAAAATCAATGTAAACTTTCAACCCCTATTTCACCATTTTAGGGGTTGAATTTTAAAAATTCTTGAATTACATTATACTTCGTATTTTCTTACGATTTAAGAAAAAAATTACAAAACTATAATTCTCTAAAAATTAAGGACTTTCTATACAATTTTCAACCCCTATTTCACCCTCTTCTATTTTTACTTTTGGGTCAAAAAGTACCGTATGTTTTGCTCCATTGTCCCATTTACCATTATACCAAAATTCATCTTAATCGGTTCAGCCGTGAAAAGGTAACAGACAGACAGACTTACTTTCGCATTTATATAATTTATAGTGTAGATTTATTTAAAAAAAATAAACACTTCATTTAATTGTTTTTTTAATGGATGGTTTAGGATCTAAACTGTCACTGGAGCTATAAGTAGGTATTATGGACAAGGATCGAACTTTATACCTTTCCGATTTGTAACCGAGCGTGAAGCTTCTTTCACAGACAAAGTCGGGATCTTCTTCTAGTAGCGAATTAATTGTATGATATGGGTTCTATTAATAATAGCTCGTTTGAAATGCCATGGTCATTAATTAAATTCTATGTCATGGTTTACATTCAATGTCATTCTTCCTACCAATTAAAGAAAACTATGCAATGGTATTTTTAATGCAATGTCGACCTTGTAATGGTTGTGATGAGCTTACCCAATGACTCTTCAATATGAAAACTTTTCATTACATAATTTTAGTAGTAGGTACAATCGCGAGTCGAGCAAAAAAAAAAGCGGCAAGGCCGTACTAAATTTTTCTCGATGTGATTCAAGCTACTTTCGACCCTATAACTTCGTCGTGGATGAAACCAGGTCCCTGAATTCGGAATACCCAAGCAGGCATTGTAAAGACACGGTATATTTTACATTGAATTTGAACGAATAAGTAGTCAAAGTTTCCTAATTCAGGATTGGCAGAAAGACAATTTAGTGCTTAAATTGAGGAAAATAAAAAAAAATTAATTTCAGTCTAGTTTTCTAGATACAACAACTGCATAAATAACTTTGTAATTTGTAAATATATAGGATTACAAAGTTACATTTGCAGTAAATGAACCAGTGTTTCTGTATACATTGCTTACATGGATCTCACAACTTTTTACGGTTGAAACAGCGCCATATAGTGGCACTACTGCACAACTGCTTCAATTCGCGTTTACATTTACACGATCGTCAAAGTATGAAAACATTGAAACCTCCCACTTTTCCCAGTTTTCATTTGATTTCTCGTTTCGTATATTCATCATATAAAAAGCGAATATTCAACATTGCTCTTTCCTTACCTATTTCTCCATCTAAAAGTTGAAAGGCAACTTTTTCGATGAAATTTTCGATGAACGAATGACAGCATTACGTTTTTGTGCGCAACCTATTCTGCGCACCTTTCACCGTGCGCTGACACTTTTTTTAGACAGTGGATCTGAAAGAGTAAACTCCATTCGTGCCTTGTGCCTCCACACACTTTTTTTTATTAGAAATATTAATGGAATCTTCTTTTAGCGTCACAAAAGTATAGGTCAGATAGACATTTACGTGTCGTCGTTTTTTTTTTCTCATTTTTAATTTGTTATATCTATTAGAAAACTTGTTATTTGTAACCTACCTACGTAGAGGTAAATGACGCACACAAAATTCTACCGGGTAGGTATACCTACGAATTTTTGACTAAAAAAAACAACAAAATAATATTAGCTTTGTAATTTTTATTAACATTTTTAATAACCCACAGAAGCCAGGCCTCTATATTCTAACCCTTGTCTTATTTATTTCAAGCATTTAATTACTTTGTATAATAATTAAAAATTAATACAAAAAATCCAAAAGGTTGTTAACACCTGCTTGAACCACCGAAAGGTCAACGCACTTTATTGCCAATCTTTATGGCACGGACCATAGCCATATCTTTACTCTGACCATATTCTCTATACCAACAAATCTTGATCTGGAGTTTTGACCTCCACACTGATTTAGTGCGGTTTGGTGGGTGACAATTTTGACTCTGAAAACATCACTCCAAAGCGCTTATTGTGCTCTCTGAGACAGAACGTAACACCACTAATTCCAATCTCAGCGCTGCTACTGTTAATTTTTTGAAACAAAAGAAATCTCGAATCCATAACGATTACGAAACGATCGTATAAATCACTATTTTAACTAGATACTCTGTACCTACTCTTAAGTCAATACCAACGAGCCAGACAACTGTTAGTTATGTTTTGAATATTTATGCTGTTTTATATTTTAAACATACCTAGGTGTTATAATATTTTTAGCAGACACAAAAAAGGATTACAAAAATAAGAAAACCAATGTCGAACAAAGGTTATCATTCAGAACTTTATCAGGACAACTTAATTAACGAATCAAACTATATGTATAACAACAAAAATATGACCCTAGAATAGCAGAGAATGACCTTGAGTGGAGTCACGCACATGTGAACGTTGTGTGCAGGGTTAAAAACATCTTTGAGAGTTAACAAACACTCCCCTTTTTCAAGTCACTCTCCCCGCCTATCCCAAGTAACCCATAAAGAATTACACAACAAATAATGTGGACGGTTCGAACGTCACGAGCAGCGTGCACACTGAAGCCGACCTTTTTTTTTCTTGTTGAGTAAATGCCGTTGGCGTTGCCACTACGACGACACCGGGGGGTTTGGGCGAGCGCAGAAGCATCGCGGATGAGACCCGAAGGCTGAAATGAAGACAGAGAACGGAACTCTAAATCGTCTCCTATGAGACCTCGCCTTAGAGGGCCGTTTGGAAAGGGATAACCGTGGCCTGAATGAATCAGTCCTGACGCCCCCAAGTTCGTGAGTTAGGGAACCCACGTCCGGATCACGTTAGATATCGGAGACCTCATCTTCCCCGGCGAAGACGCTGTGTAGCTTGTGTTTGTGTTGCCTGGGAAGCACTGGCGGTTGTCATATCATCGTCTGAATCTGGTAAAGAACGTTTTTGCTTGAAGTTAGCTTTAAGGTTGGCAGTGTAGTTGCCAGGCCTCAACCACTAGTTGGTTGGGATGGATTGCAGCTCTGTCAAAATAGTTTCGAGAGAGCTGTTTCATGTAATTAGTATTGAAGGTAAATCTAAGTCTCTATGGAGGTCGCTATTGCGTATAAACCACGGTGCACCCCTGATTTGTCGCAGAAACCGGTTTTGCTTAAGTCAACCGGACGACGAGAGCCTTGTATCGCAAGTCGTTCCCGCTAACTGATCGCTACCCCTCTCTAAATCCCTACTCTTTACGAAACAAGTCGCGCCACCTAGCGTCGGCACGAGCCAACACGAGATCGAGCGACGTCATATCTGTCTCAGACTACTATTTCCAACAATATAGAGTTCCCGCGGATAGAAAATTTCTGAAGATATGCGAACGAAGTCGCAGGCATCAGCTAGTAATAATGGACTTTGAATATATGTACTTTGAATTTGGTTGTTTTTTTAATACTAATACATGTAATTATGTATAATATGCCCATAAACATTCTTACGGTATTTTATCTTAATAAGATACAAATACAAGGCACCTGTTTCGACTGTGATTAGTACCTACAGCCAGAAAAAATCCTTGTATTTTTTATAAACATCAACCTGTTCCAAATTTATGTGTCTTGTTACTTCCATTTGGAACCTTGAGCTTTGAGTTTCACTAGCAAAACCGACTCCTGTCCTTTGCCTCCGACTATCGAATTAAATTGAAACTATAGCTTGGCAAGTTCGTTAATGACACTCCCATGATATGCGGGCGACGGAGGGAAAGGACTGCGCGGACTATCGGGAGTGTCACGAACAAATTTGCCAAGCTATAGCAGACTCCTCCCATATTTACCCGCGTAGTTTTCATTGGGAATAAGGGGATAAAAATATGTTCATCATCATAATTAACGATCCATTTTGCACGAGTCTCCTCTCACAACGAGAGGGGTTAGGCCAATAGTTCATCACGCTGACCAAATGCGGGTTGGCAGACTTCAGACACGTAGAGAACTAAGAAAATTGTCAGGTACAGTGTTCCTCAGAATGTTCTTCCTTCACCATTTGAGACACATGGTATTTAGATTTTAGTTTCATAAAATGCAGATAACTGTTGGAGGTACAAGCCCCGAACCGGATTCGAACCTATTCGATACACTGGGCTCGGATTCACGGATCTAACCTGTGTTACTCGCTGATAATGTAGTTTTACGTTGGCTAATAGAATTATCGGTACAGTACTATCGATGATTCTATTTGTAACAAACAAACAAAACTTTTTGGGGTGAAATTCGCACTGCGAAGTTGTAAAATGCATTTCTCAAGTATTCCACCATACCTTCACAATTAGACTCACTATGAAATGAAATTTAACAAAACGAGGGTACGCAACTTTAGAAGACTTTTCTTTGAAGTTATAAAAGGTCAGGGGTTTCCCACGTCGAAGTCGCAAGTATGTGCTAATTTTTAAACATTTATATGTATAGGTAACACCTTTTATTACTTAACTAGCGATTATGTACCCCACGGTTTCACCCGCGTAGTTCCCGTTCCCGTGGGAAAACGGGCATAAAATATAGCCTACGACACTCACAAATAACGTTGCTTTCTAATGGTAAAAGAATTTTGAAAATCGGTTCAGTAGATCCAGGGACTACGTCCTACAATTTTCACAAACACACAAACCTTACATCTTTATAATATTACTTACGAGTATATACTTAATTAATAAAAATTATGAACCTACACGTGGCTGTTGGGTTTTTTTAAGATAAGCTTCGTATAAGTATATTATTTTAAATTAATATTATAGAACTTTATATACGAGTATGTGTGTAAGTTTAAAACAAAAACGGTGGTAATTATTACTCAATTAAATTATACATAATGTGATCTAAACCTGTTTATGTAATAAGATTTAATAGGTACCAGTTTCAACGACAAAACTATTTGGTAACTTTTTGCCCCAATAAATAATATTAAGTTCTAGGACGTCAGTCTACAGAAATACCGATTTAATCTTTAGCTACAAAAAATATACTGTAGGTACTTGCAGAATATTGATGACGCAGGTGAAACTAAAACTTCAGCACCGACGTAGCGTAAAATTCAATAAAAAATGATTTATTTCCCTTATCTTGCCATAGTTCACAAGACTTTGTGAAGACTCTACCACCGGTTGAGAAGACAGGTTCTGCTGACTACAGCCGACAATAAACTCAAGTATAAGCCTAGCTGTATCTACAACAGTTAATAATTGTCTTATTTTTGTCAATGCAGCTGAGCTTAGTTACCTGACAGTTTATCTATATGAGCACCCCACTGAAGTTTGCTATGAATGTCTAGTCTTTCCCTTCATCTCCATTCTACCTTATTAGGGTTCTCGCCTGATTTCGATTTCTTGATTACATTTTCATGTATGAGGACATACTATTTAGTAATTAGGTAACCACGTGTAAGCTATGTAACAGGTATTAGGCACAATCATAAACTTGGCCAATTCACACGTAAATCATTACTAAAGATAATAAATATTTATACAAATGTTAAAATCATAAACATTGTAATACATTGTTTATAATCCGGATAGTTATTCGTTTTATATAATAGTACCTGATGCCAATTGCCGGTTACTAGAACCGGTATTTCAGGTCGTAAGTGTGATGTCCTCTAACATTTAGATACAGCGATAAGCCTTTTTTGCCCCAGCAACACGAACACAAGGGGGTCCTCGCCTTCGCCATCTGGACATGGTCTTCACGTCCATCTATGGTCAAGGAGGCGTTAGGACTGCGACTGATACACTCAGGCCAAAACATCCTTACCGAATGGCCCTCTAAACTGGGGTCTGAGTCTTAGAGTAGACGGCCTTAGAGTCGTTCCGCCCATCTCTTCTGCTTTTGCCTTTAGGCCCCATCAGGCGATGCTTCTAAGTCCAAAACCCCCAGTTATCAGAATAAAATACCATTTTTGGACGTTTCTGCTAAATACTGATTTTAATAAAAAAACTTGGTTTATTTTAGTCGAATTGGTACAAAATGATAAATTGATTAGCCGGGTTACAGTAAGGATATTGGTCGGGTCTAATATTTTGAGTTTCATGTCATTTCATGGTGCTTGAAGTGAAGTGATGTTTCGATTGTTGGTTTTCCCTGGTTATCTGATTGACCCGTCAACTGTTACTACAACTGTTTATTCTTGTAGTTATAATAAAAAAATTAAAAATAGATGAGTGTTAATTATTCAATTATTCTAATGTTAGCAATTTTGTAGCATCGTAATGATAGAATAATACTTCATTGTTCTTTGATCGTATTCGTACTAATCACAGGAAAACGCTAAAAGCTTATTTAATAATCAAGCAGGGTCTGTGACATATTTTCCAATAAGGCGCAGTGTTTCTTAATTCGATTTTTTCGTTAAAGGAGATAATTAATTGTGGGTCCTTTTTGAGAATTCCGTTTAGAAAAAAATAGGACCAATCGTTGAAACTAGCCATAAGTAATGTTGCACAAAAGTTGTAGGATGGTTCTGAACCAATCAGGTTCAACACGACAGTTTTGACGACCTCCGTGGCGCAGTGGTATGCGCGGTGGATTTACAAGACGGAGGTCCTGGGTTCGATTCCTGGCTGGGCAGATTGAGATTTTCTTAATTAGTCCAGGTCTGGCTAGTGGGAGGCTTAGGCCGTGGCTAGTTACCACCCTACCGACAAAGACGTACCGCCAAGCGATTTAGCGTTCCGGTACGATGTCGTGTAGAAACCGAACGGAGTGTGGATTTTCATCCTCCTTCTAACAAGTTAGCCCGTTTCCATCTTAGATTGCATCATCACTTATCATCAGGTGAGATTGCACTCAAGGGCTAACTTGAAAAGAATAAAAAAAAATCAACCATTTATTTTAATTTGATACACATTTCATTGATTTTTTACAGTGTCCGTCAAGAAAATATAGTAAAGCCCAAAAATTTAAAGAAACTAACAAAATATTTCGAATAAGTAGAATACAATTTCAGTAGTTCAAACCAGTTTTGAGTCAAACTCAGTACCTATTTTACATGACAACAATATTGATTATAAAAAAGTACACATTTTATAGTGGTTCGGCGTATTATAATTCAAACAGAATATGTCGCCAATGTTGCTCTTAATTTTTTATTATACGTGTAAACACATTTGGTGTTATAAATACCGAGACATTAGCAAAAACCTGATTTTTGTGACCTACAGTGCAGGCACTAGATATTACGAGACTTTTGAGATAAATTGCAGCACCAAACCCAAGTTGTATACGAGTTTACAAGTTATATAGTACCTATATCTTATAACGCGCCTCTTTTTGCATCGGGGGTCAAAAATAACCGTGCATAAATGAAACTCTAATTGAAAAGGTCCTATGGTGCTATTTAGGGCAACAGGATCGATGGCTGACTACTATTTTGGAGTTTATAAGTTAAATAGTATATCTCATTTTCGGGAAATGCATCGAATCAAAAGCTGAAATTGCAGCCAAAAAACTGGGAATCCTGAATAAGGTCAAGCAGTCACCTTTGAGATGGTTCTGCAAAATATCAGCTTGATGCATTAGACTCGATAGATCGCCGCGCTAGAAGGATAATTCGTAATGAACCGTTGACACAGGCGAAATTGCAGACCTTGCAACATAGTCGCAATGTAGCTTGTCTGTCGGTTTTTTACCGGATATACTTTGGCGAGTGTGCTCTGGAACTTCACCATCTAGTTCATCCTTCCCCTTTCTACCACAGAACAGCAAGACGTCGCAAACGGTGGCATCCATATATTGTGGATGTCCAGGCAACTCGTACGAAAAGATTTGCATCTACATTTCTAATTCGTACAGCAAAAATTTGGAATGCCCTTCCGGCGTTTGTGTTTCCTGACACATATAATTTGGACACCTTCAAGCTAGAGTGAATAGGCATCTTCTAGGTAAGCGCGCTCCAACTTAGACCGCATTAATGCTTACCATAAGGCTTAATTGTAGTCAAGCGCTGGCCTATATTGCATAAAAAAAAATATATCTCATTCCGAAGTTTTTTGACTGGCCTAAGCTAGCAATATTTTACAGCGACCAAAGTAGGTACCTACTTAATTTTTTTCAAGAAATAATAAAAGACTACAAAAAACTGCGGAACTCGGTCTTCCAGTTTTTTTAACAAATGTAAATTAAAATAAGTATAAGATGGTGATAAATAAATATAAGGCGAGTAATTTTTTACATATTTTCACAGTGAGTATGGTAATATACACATTCCTTATAAGCAGTTATACTAATTAGACTATTTTACAATCTTACATAAGGAGTTTCACAATTAATTAAATTGTATAAATATGCTTTTTCGTTAACTATAAAAGCAATTTTTGGTGATTTCGTAATCGTACTAAAGGAAAAGAAGTGAAACCCTATAGGATCATTTCTTTTTTTTTTATTCTCTACAAGTTAGCCCTTGACTACAAACTTACCTGATGGTAAGTGATGAAGCAATCTAAGATGGGAGCGGTCTAACTTATTCGGAGTAGGATGAAATCCACACTCCTTTCGGTTTCTACACTACATCGTACCGGAATGCTAAATCGCTTAGTCACGACCAAAGCCTCCCACTAGCCAGACCTGGACCAAATTTCAATCGGCCTAACCGGGGATCGAACCCAGGACCTCCGTTTTGTAAATCGCGCATACCACTTCGCCACGGAGGCTGTCGAATGAAATAAAAATGAAAATGTCTGTCTGTCTTTCAAGAGTCAAGGAGGTATTGCGTTGAATTGAAATTAAAACCTTATAGGTACCTACATACTGATATTCAGGTCCATTGGGGCAGTGAAAATCTTGACAAAAAGATACGGCCATCAAAATATAACGTAAATGTTACTTTACGTAAAATGACGATTATTGTGTAATTTCGTTGAAAACACAAAGTTAGATGATTGCAAAAACGAAAATACGATGAAAAACGATGTAGTGACTGATTACTTGAATGATACATCGAGTTACATAACTATTGTTGACCACTTGATTTGTTATCACCTGCCAACCTGCATAGGAGCAGCGTGGCGGATCGAAACTCCATATACAATCGAGTATACAAGTATCACAGAGTAACCAGAGAGAGTCTTTACAAACTGCGCGCTGAAGCCGGTGCAACCGACAAAAAAAAGTCACGCGTCTCCTTGAATATGCATATACAAACTTTTTTATAATTTGTATGTCAAAATTTAACAATAACAACAATTACGTAAATTAATATAATAATAATCAATAAAAAAAATACATAACCAATAAAATAATAACCAAATCATCTTATTTCTTTAGTTTTCGAGAACAGTTTTTAAAATATTTAAAAACATAAAACGCCATTTTTTCTTGATTATTACTAAAAATTATTGATGCGACGGTACGTATCGTACTGACAAGAGAACGTATTCGTTTTTGAATTTCGTATCCGTGACGGGTACGACACCGTCGTGTTCCGTGCGCTCCATCTGCTTATTATTGATTAATCTGTGTATTCAGCAAACTTAAAAAACGTAATTGGAATTTGAAAATTGCATACAACTGCACCGTTGCTTGTTAAATAGATAAAGTAAGATAATGTTGTAAAGATTTTGTTTGGTTTCACCTGCTTCACTACACTGCTTAGCTTATTATAACTATTTTGATCTAATGGCTAAGTGGATGCTAAGCTTGAGAACGCGTGCAAAAGGCAATCGAGCGAAAAGCGGTTTAGGGCTAATCAGACTGCAGGCGAGCGCCACCCGCCAGTTCGCGATTCAAACTCTTAAAGAACGAATGTGTTCGAAATTTGAAAAAAAATACGACAAAAATTTTTTTTTTAAATAGAATTTTTTCATAGACAATTTATAAATAAAAAAAAAATTTACGCGCGTTTAGTTCGCGATGAATTATAATTTATTTTTTAAAAAATAATTGTGCAGTGAATAATAAATAGTGAATAATAAATAATAAATAATGACGAGTGCATTGACCTTACTGCAAGGCTTAGGCCAAAAGGTCAGCAGGAGGGAACCAAAACAGACAGAATGTAGGACTCTACAGATGAATATGCCACAACCTGTAAACGTAAATATAGAGTTTACAGATATAAACATGGAAGTGACTACGGGTTTGCTGAAGAAGAGTGAGTAATATATAAAAATACCCCACTATTATTAATATAAGTTGTTGTAGTATACACTATTACAATTCAATGTGAATACTATTTTTACGTAATAAAAACCAGCCAAAAGCGTGTCGGGTCACGCGCAGTGTAGTGTTCCGTAGATAGTAAATTAGCACTTTTAACCCTTATTTATTTCACAAAAATATCGATAACGATACTCCACACCATGGGGTAGACGATAAAGAAACACTCACTTTGCATGTAGGGAAGGAACCCCAATTAATTATTTGTTTTATAATTTTCTTTTTACTGCTATAAAGAATTAATTAATATACATACCCATTCAGCTTTCTAGTTCTAACAGACTGAGTTATTTTAATAATAAAAAAATATTAAAAATAACGTTAGAATACCTCATACATTTAAAAGACCTATCTATTTAACGATAACCCCTATAAGATAAACGAGTAAAACAAATTCATCCCCACTTTACATGTAGGGGAGATACCCTAAAAAACTCAAGATTTTATTTTACGACTTCGTTCACGTCATTTTTGAAGTAAATAACCATGAACAAGTTAGGTTCATCATCATCATCATCATCATCATATCAGCCGATGGACGTCCACTGCAGGACATAGGCCTTTTGTAGGGACTTCCAAACATCACGATACTGAGCCATCTGCATCCAGCGAATCCCTGCGACTCGCTTGATGTCGTCAGTCCACCTGGTGGGGGGTCGGCCAACACTGCGCTTACTAGTGCGGGGTCGCCATTCCAGCACTTTGGGACCCCAACGTCCATCGGCTCTTCGAACTATGTGCCCCGCCCATTGCCACTTCAGCTTCGCAACTCGTTGAGCTATGTCTGTGACTTTGGTTCTTCTGCGGATCTCCTCATTTCTGATTCGATCACGCAGAGATACTCCTAACATAGCTCGTTCCATCGCCCGCTGTGTGACTCTGAGCCTTCTTATCAGGCCCATAGTTAGCGACCAAGTCTCGGAACCATAGGTCATCACTGGCAACACGCACTGTTCGAAGACTTTTGTCTTCAGGCACTGAGGAATTTTGGACGAAAAGATGTCGCGAAGTTTCCCGAATGCAGCCCAGCCGAGTTGGATTCGACGGTTCACCTCTTTCTCGAAATTGGACCTACCTAACTGGATCATATGTCCTAGGTATATGTATTCGTCTACAATTTCGAGTGCAGCGTTCTCAACTATAACTGGGTGGAGCGATACATGAGCATTACACATTATTTTTGTTTTGCCCATGTTCATTTTCAGGCCCACCTGTTGAGAAACGCTGCTGAGGTCATTGAGCATGGTACTAAGGTCATCCAGAGTCTGTGCCATGATGACTACATCATCCGCGAACCGCAGTTGAGTGATGTACTCGCCATTGATGTTAATGCCAAGTCCGCCCCAGTCCAGAAGCTTAAAGACGTCTTCCAGTGCGGCGGTAAATAGCTTCGGAGAGATCACATCTCCCTGACGCACTCCTCGCTGCAACTGGATTGGCCTCGTAGTCTGATCCTGAATACGGACTGACATAGTGGCGTTTTCGTACAAGCACTTCAACGCTTGGATATACCTGTAATCAATTCGGCATCTCTGCAATGACCTTAGCACAGCCCAGGTTTCCACCGAATCAAAGGCTTTCTCATAGTCCACAAACGCTAAGCATAGTGGCTGGTTATACTCGTGAGTCTTCTGTATAACCTGCCGCAGCGTATGGATGTGGTCTATGGTACTAAAGCCTTTTCGGAAACCGGCTTGTTCGGGAGGCTGGAAGTCGTCGAACCTATTAGCGAGACGATTCGTAATGACTCTCGAGAACAATTTGTAAACGTGGCTTAACAGCGAGATGGGTCTGTAATTCTTCAGCAAGGTGTTGTCACCTTTTTTGAAGAACAGAACCACCACGCTCCTATGCCACGCCTCAGGCGTCGTGCCCTCGTGAATGACGGAATTGAACAATCGCTGAAGGACTTTAAGTATCGGTTTTCCACCCGCTTTCAGGAGTTCTGCTGTGATTCCGTCCTCACCTGGCGCCTTATTGTTCTTCAGTTGTTTGAGAGCCACACTAATCTCGTATAGGCTGACGTCCGGGATATCTTCGGTATAGTGTCGGGTCAACTTGGCTCTGGGGTCTTTAGCCAAGTTGTCAACAGGCTGCTGAGTAGTCGTGTATAGCTGTCCATAGAAATTCTCGACCTCACTTAATAACTCGGGCTTGGAAGAAATCAGATTACCGTGCTCGGTCTTCAAACGCGTCAGCTGCGTCTGTCCAATAGACAGATCTCTGGCGAAAACTTTTGAGCCTCGATTGTTTTCAATCGCATTTTTGATACGCTCGGTATTGAAGTTTCGCAAGTCGCTGGTTTGCGACTTAGAGATCTGTCTACTGATCAGTCGGTAATTTGACGCATCTGCTGAAGACTGTAATCTCATTTCTTGCCTCTCTTCCATGAGTTTAAGTGTATGGTCTGAGAAGTTAGGTTCAATGATATTAAATACTGTTAGATGAGTTACTAGCGCATGAAAAATTAGGCGCTCTAAAGAGGATATTTATAGTCAACTCAATGTTAGTTGTGGTCCACAACGAACGTTATTTAAACAAATAATACCTGCCTAAATAACGTTTACAATGTCGAGTTGTGTGTTCAACCTTAAATAATCACTTTTACAAGAAATTCGTTATGCTGTTATTATAGTTAATATCTGATAATTATCATTAATTCAAACATTTCCCAAACCGCATTGAAGCCAACGATGTTAATTTGATTGCAAAATTTTTGATTGTTGTGGGTCTAAGTTCCATAATCCATAACCCCTCTTCTGTAGGGAGGAGGTAGCTAGTATATTCACTTGCTTTTGTCTATTAGCAACCTAATATAATTGACATCAAATCAATAACAATCGCATTTATCATCATAATCCATAAAGCCCATTGTTAACAAGAAATCATAATGTAAAACACGAAGCTTAGTAATTTTGATCAGTTAGCAATAGATTAATATTGAATACGAAATCACGTGACTTAAGAATCACTAAAAGCTAATTAATAATTTTCATGTATATCCACTAAAATTACTCAAAGTTTGAGAATAGGCCAGCTGGGGCCATTAAATTAGGTGATCACGATGGATATTAATTGTTTATTAATAAGGCAATTTTGTAAACAATGAGTATATTAATTTAAAAGTTAATTAATTTAATGTTAATACATTGTATGCTCTACTAAATGAGCTTGCGTAATTTATTGTTGTCATTATAAATTCATGTACCTACCTACCAATTACCATACTATAATATTTAACATTACTTGTACATATATGTTTTCTGTGATATCTATAATATAAAAATGAATCGCAAAATGCGTTGGTAAGCTCATAACTAAACAACGCCTGGACCAATTTGGCCAATTCTTTTTTTAAAATGTTCGTTCAAGTTCTAGGATTTTTACGGCGAGAAAAATTCGAATAATTGCCGGAAAAACCATGAAAATAGCCCTTTTCTTTTTCCCATATAAATGTTTTCTAACTAAAACGTAGTCAATTTGAGCTTTATTGTTATTGTATAAAGTTCATATTAATAATAATTATTAAACGGGGTAGGGGTAGGGTAGGGGTAGTTCAAAGTTTACATCGTGTTTTACGCGGACGAAGTCGCGGGCATTCGCTAGTTACATATAAATACAATTGAAGAGTCTGTCTGTGTTTTTTTTCAAGTGCTTAAGTTTATTTACACAACGGTAAAACGCAAAAAAAACTTTTTGTTTAATTTTTGCCTATAGTACTCACAAACAACGTGACTTTCTAGTAGTAAAATTTTTTAAACTTCGTTTAGTAGGTCCAGAGGTTACCCCACACAATACCACAAACTACCTATAATACTAGTGTATGAAGTATAGATTTACAGAGTCTAATGCTGAGTAGTTGTAGTGGGCGATGTTTGAATGAATTTTATATGAATTTAATTGTTTTCACTTGATTACACTAAAAATACGACCGACTGCGAAACTAAAAAGGGAAAGTAACATTATAATATTTTTTTACTTATTGATCATTTTAAAGTCGGTGCCAAGCCCGTGTGTTTATTTTAGTCGTTACTGAAAAAAATACATGAAAGTAAAAAGAATGTCTGAGAAAAGAAAATCTATATGATAGGTATGCCTTGAATTAATAGATCACTGTCATGGCACCTCCTACAATAATCAAAAATAGGTAAAAAATATTATAATGTTTTTTTTAGTTTCGTGACTACGTTAATACTTTGAAGTCGGATGTATTTATAATATATATGTAATCAAAAATATATTTAATGTCGCATTATTTCAACACCAGCAAATACTCGTAATGTTATAGGTAATATGTTTCATACGATAAGCTGCTAGGCTATTCTGTAACGATATTTGCACAAGTAGATTAAGCTGATTATTATGAAGCAACGTAAAAGTTTCAATTCATTATCATAAGGGTTGTGAAATTCCGAAACATGACCAGCACGGCAGCTATTCTCTAATTATGTTTTGTCTCACAAGTGCGAGTTTCGAAATTCGAATTGACCTCTATCTCTCTCTGTTTAACACGATACTTTAGAATGAGAAAGATAGCGGTGAATTCGAAACTCGCACTTGCGAGTTATACAAAACATAATTAGAGAATAGCTGCCGTGCTGGTCAACTTTCAAAATCAAAATCATAATCAAAAATCATTTATTTCAAGTAGGCTCAGTTTACAAGCACTTTTGACACGTCAAAAGTGCTTGTATGTTTCGGAATTTCACAACCCTTATGATAATGAAATGTAACTTTTACTTGTGCAAAATCCTATTTTTTTGCATAACTTTTAACAATCTAAACGTCTGATGAAACAAAACCTTTACGTAGTTTAAAATTCTACTTGATTATTAAAACGGTTTTTTTGGGTAACTTTTTTATGTCGTATAACGAAACCGTCTTTATTTGAAACGCATAAAAACCAATAATATTAAATATAATAAAAGGTTGTTGATAAAACCCATTTAGTAGGTACCTATCTACCTATTTTGTTTCAGAGAGTACTGAAAACAAAATGAGAGATGAGAGATAAAAATAATTAAAATTGATTATTTTTTTACATATTGCCCCCTCTCAATCTTTGACACGCTCTATTCCTAGTGTAACCATTGCGTACTCGTACTTAGTTGTATTTAAATTAACAGACAGGATCAAAAGTCAAGATTGTTGACGTTTAACAACCTTATTAACCCAAGTCGCAAAGACAATGGACTTCCGTTTAAAGTAAAACTCTTTTGTCTAGCGCCTAAAATAGTAAACATGCATTTTTTGAAAATTTGTTTAGCTAATCTGAAAAACAATATAACCTTTTCCGTCACTAGTTACGCAAACACGTTTTCGTTACGTTTTTGATGACCTCCGTGGCGCAGTTCCTGGGTTCGATCCCCGGCTGGGCCGATTGAGATTTTCTTAATTGGTCCAGGTCTGGCTGGTGGGAGGCTTCGGCCGTGGCTACTTACCACCCTACCGGCAAAGACGTACCGCTAAGCGATTTAGCGTTCCAGTACTATGTCGTGTAGAGAACGAAAGGGGTGTGGATTTTCATCCTCCTCCTAACAAGTTAGCCCGCTTCTATCTTAGACAGCATCATCACTTACCATCAGGTGAGATTGTAGTCAAGGGCCGACTTGTAATGAATATAAAAAAACCGACACTAAGCACATTTTCGTCATTTTAAAATAACTGGTCAGTCCATTTCCCTAATATACACACGGTAGGCAAGTGGGTATCATGCTTATGGGAGGTAACATAATTCTTTTATATCTTCCTCAGCATACCTAATATAACGAACTAGCTGAAATTCCGCGGATTCATCCGCGTATTTTAGTTGCATTTTCATACTTACCTCATATGAGCTTTAGAGTCTACATTTTTAAATTAATAATAATAGTTAAGTATATCTTTTTTTCAATCATGACTATTTTTTATTGACATTTTACCATAGTCCGATTATTTTAACGTGCGGATTATCGAACCTTAGACTTTATGTATCTGAGCCTATCCCCTCCGTAAAGCTTTATACAAGTTGCTGGGGAGTATTTCCCATAACTTCAAGGTGTTGACGAGTCCACTTATAGGAGCCGAATTGCATCTTATATTTTTTAACTTAATAATAAAAACTTTTTATGCTTTCTTACCAAATAATTCAAATAATTCCTACTATCCATGTAACACACGCCTTTATCTATCCTTGCATTTTAAAACGACAAACGTGGCTACGTCTTAATTATAAGGATGTGTATAAGGGGCATATTTTAAGATCTATTTACAAAAGAAATATTATTTACCCCGAAAATATTAAATTTAGAACACATGTTCCTTGAACATTTTTAATTATTTTTAGGTAAAGAATATAACCCCAGAGTTATGAGAAATACTCCCGAGCACCCTGTTTATACAAACAACTACACGTAATAAGAGTAGACAACGTCCAATATGAACGTTGTCTACTCTAGCTTACAAAAGTTCAAACACCTGCCTCGTGGAGTTTTGGTAGATTAGCCAAATGATCAAAAGCTGGGACAGGCGGTACATCTACATAATATAAAAACGCTGATTGCTTATGTGTTAGTACTCGTAGTGGGTTTATCTTTGAATACACTTTGATTTTACTATAACGTTTTTGTAATTAAAAAAAAACAGGTTTATAAAGCTAGTCTGTGTAAAGATCTAGACCATATAGCAGTAATAATATCAATATCTATAATACTACGACATCAATAATACAAGATATTACATCATTTTATATCCCTAAAGCATAATTTTATTTTATAAAAATTATTAATTACTTATAGGTATCGTAATTTGCAACCTCAGACCAATTACATTAGGACCTGCGATGTTACGCCTTTGTATAAAGTATATGATCACGATCTAACGCGTTTATAAAAACTGTTTCTATAGAATAGATGTTTCACTGTCGTGATCGTTTTCGTCGTGTAAAGAGCTGCCTAAATGCTGCTTTGTGTAGTTGCATGGCATAAAAACGGCAACAACTTCTAATTTAATAAAAGATGATGTTACGTTTCGTTTGCAAGTATTTCAACCTTAAATATATTAATAAAAACAATATGTAAAAAGAATCGATTATTCTCAAAGTCCGAGCTATGAAAATGAGGAATCCGTAGACGAACCAAGTCACTGACATAAATCAGCGAGTCGCAAAAGCTGAAGTGGCAATGGGCTGATCATATACTTCGAAGAGCCGACGGATAATGATGATGATGAGCAGATGGATACCCAATTCTTGACAGAGGCCTCTTCCAAGGGCTTCCAAACACCACAGACTGGAGACACATTTATCTTGATGTCATCGGTCCGTTTAATGTGGGTCGGTAACCTTCTCCTTTCGGTGCGGGGTAGCCGTTCTAGCATTTCGGGACCCCGACGTGCTACGGCGCTTCTATGTACCTACCTTCTTAATAGTTGAAATTGTACTACTGTAATTATCTAATGGTTGCAGATGTACACAATTAACGTAAAAGGTTATCAATCAATGAGCATGTTGAATAAGTAGCAATTAAGCTGATACTGCTAAACGTTCTGTAAATACATAGTAAACATTATAATAAAGATTACAAGCAGTTATTTTACTCTTATCAAAACTAGCAGAACCTCGCGGTTTCACCCGTGTAGTTCCCAGTCGCTTTCTATTCGTGAAATAATTTTCAATAAAATATAGCCTATGTTACTTGGTAACAATGTAGTTTTGTATTGCTGAAAGAACTTTTAAAACCGGTTTAGTGTGTTAGGCTTGAAAGCATAACAAACACATTTACATTAATAATATTAGTTTGGATGTTTATTAGCTTTAAGCCACTAAGGAATGTCATCATCATGTTAAATCCAAATTGCTCTAGCCATTAATTTTGTAATTAAAGTCAATTTGAAACGTTTACGAAGTCGGCGCTATCACAAGCGCAGTTAGGTTTGGTTTATTGTTAGGAATGTAGGATTTAATCTATTAGCCGACGTCCACATTTAGTTTTTCTCAAATTAAACGGGAATCACGGTTTTTTTAGGATAAAAAGTAGCCTTCATCATCCTCCTGTATTTTTTTAAGGCAAAAGATTTAGCAACTGTTGAGTTTATTGTCGGCTTTTCTTATTAGAACCGCCTCCCTGCCTTCTGAATCGGTTATAACTAGTAAAATAGTCAAATTTAACGTTTTAAAAGTTGTAATCTAAGCTGTCTTGAAAAAAAAATGAATTTTGAATACATTCGTTGATTTCAAGAAGGTAGACAGGCTTGCGTGCAAAGAAGTGAGCCTTCCACTATAAACTCTACACATGTGTGTGTTACGATTTCAATTTATAGTTGTGTAAGGAAACAGGATATACTTATTGGTGTTAAAAAATATACTCAGAGGCACTTTAATATACTCGCGTCATATTAGGGAGGGCGAATAATTGTGCCTCTGAGTATTTTCGATGTGTGAGTTATCTCGTCTCCCTCAAAAAAAAAGACAGACAGTTTTGTTGGCTAATTTGTGTGCGGTACAAGTCCAAAGGTAATTGGTCTGAGAGTCATAGTGATATTGGGAGAAAGTAGGTTTCCTCCAGACCCTCAATTGTCCAGGATTTTAATAACAATATATCGCACTAACGAAAGTTCCTTGTGACGTAAATGATTGGAAGGAAATCAAGTAATTACAATTATAAATATTCAACGCAATACTAGTAAAATGATACACTATACATATATACAAGCGGGTGGCCTTAGCACATTTTCAATTAGGTAGGTCGACGCATAATATCATGACTTAAATAGATCTATGAATAGCTTGAACAAAAAAATAATTAACCTCGCCATATTAGGAAAAAAAGTGTAACTAATTTATTTTGCCATTATTATCTATCATTATCAAGCACATCAGACCGCTATAAAAATTATAATGGCGCCATCGAGCTATAACTTGACAATGGCAGGTTTTTTATAATTTCTGTTCAGGCTGATTATATCCTATATCTTAGATTACTCGAGATACTCAAAGTTATCGACATAACTTTCATTACTCGCAAAGCTGTGGCAATGGCACATAGTTCGAAGTTAGGTTCTGGAATGTGCCAGGCTTGGTTCGATGTTATCGCCTAGAATAGTGACTCCGGTGAAGCAAAATATAGCACCACCAAATTCCCAACCCCACGCTGAAAAACATTACTTACTGATTTACTGTAGCAAGAAAAGCACACTATTTCATAGCCCGAATATGCACTCGAACACAGTACCATGTGATCTGAAGCCACATAGGCTGATCACTGGATCAACGAGGCACATACGTCGTAAGCTTGCGTCAGCTGTATTAACAATTTCCGGTTCCTGCAAGCTGCAGGACTACTAACGATGCTTTGCTATAACTCGCAAGTGCGAGTTTCGAATTCACCTCTACCTCTCTCTGTTTAACACGGTACTATAGAAAGAGAAAGATAGAGGAGATTCGAAACTCGCACTTGCGAGTTATACAAAGCTTTGTACAGAATAGTCCTGCAGGAGAACTATTCTGTAACGATATACTTCGCAAGTGCGAGTTTCGAATTCACTATAATATCGGTCTATCTTTTTTGCGTCAGCTGTATTAACAATTTCCGGTTCCTGCAGGACTATTCTGTAACGATACTTGTATAACTCGTACACAAGTGCAAATTTCGAAGTCACCTATATCTCTCTCTGTCTAACACGGTACTATAGAAAGAGAAAGATAGATGTGAATTCGAAACTCCTTACAGAATAGTCCTGCAAGAGAGCTATTCTGTAACGATGGTTAGTATACTTCGCAAGTGCGAGTTTCGAATTTACCTTATCTCTTTCTATGGTATCGTGTTAAACAAAGAGAGATATAAAGTTGTACAAAACATCGTTACGGAATAGCCGCCTAGGTCTTCTTTTGTTTTAGTAAAACCTGATAGAGCTAAGCAATTAACTGACCTATTAGTGGCAGGTAATTGTTTTTTTTATTCACCTAATTATAGCTGAGTGATAAGCTCCGGTCCGGTGACGCCAGAAACAAGTTATACAATTGCTCTGTTTCATTACATTGTAACAATAAATCTGCTAATGACAGGATAATCAGTCTAAGCAACTCACATACAATGACTTATCTCAACTAACTCATTGGTTAACTGATTAATCTTTCAAAATCAAAATCAAACATATTTTTCAGTATCGTAAGCTCAAAAATCCATATTATACCAGACGCATTACTACATTTTATTCATGCTGGATGTATAACGCATTCTGGACGTTGCTAGGAGGTTTCAATATCGAGTAAATGGGCTAAAGGCTTTACAACAATTATATAGAACTAGCGGACGCCTGCGACATCTTCCACCCTTAGACCTCCCTAATCCGGCCCTCTAGCAAAATCCGTTCTTAGCGGACAACTACTAACTGTAAACTAACTTCCTTGCCAAATTTCATCTTTGTTTGTCAAGTATTCTGTAGTAGATTTTCTGATGAATGCAACCTTTTGCAATTATCTCCGAAACTATTGGATGAACCCAATGAATATACTTAACTACTTAACACGATCTGAGGTCATACCACGAGGAAGGTCATAGAATATTTCCCCCCCCCCCCCCTCCCGAAG
Organism: Bicyclus anynana; assembly: GCF_947172395.1. Lineage (NCBI taxonomy): Eukaryota > Metazoa > Arthropoda > Insecta > Lepidoptera > Nymphalidae > Bicyclus > Bicyclus anynana. The sequence continues at coordinate 14,168,318 of NC_069091.1, forward strand.
TGGTCATGAAACGAAAGATGTTACAGCGCTGAAACTTTACAGAATGCAGACTATTCGACCGATAATAACATCAACCGATAGATAAACAGCTGCAGTAATGTGCATCTCGACCTTCAGGCTTATCATTCAGATATTATATTACGACAGATAGTACTAATGTTGAAAGCGAAGTGATTGCGGAAAAACAAAATGCAAATTATTAACTTAATTGGTTGCTTAGTCATTAGTGAATACGTAGTGTACGTCCTGTTTAGCCATGTAGACCGTTCAATGTCGGTAATGTAACAAAAATAATAAAAGGAAATATAATATTTATTAATACATAAAAGACAATGTTATTTTTTTATTGCGATACTATTAGCAAATTACTAATTTATCCTAATACAGAACTATTAGGTATAATTATTTTACATTTATGATACACACACATAACAATTTATAATATAATAGCTGACACCGCGCGGTTTCACCCGCGTGGTTCCCGTTCCCGTAGGAATACGGAGATAATATATAGCCTATAGCCTTCCTCGATAAATGGGCTATCTAACACAGAATTTTTCAAATCGGACCAGTAGTTCCTGAGATTAGTGCGTTCAACCAAACAAACGAAAAAACTCTTTAGCTTTATAATATTTATATTACATCAAAAATTTACTCTTTTACAACTATTAGGTACAGTTATTTTTTTTTTTTTTTTTTAATGCAAATAGGCTTGCGTTTGACCATGATCTAACCTGATGGTAAGTGTAGATACAGTCTAAGATGGGACACGCTTGCCTAGAAGGTGCCTATTCACTCTTGTTTTGAAGATACCCAAGTTATAATATTCAGGAAACACAGACTTGGGAAGGGTATTCCAAACCTTAGCCGTGCGTATGAGAAAAGAAGACGCAAAGCGTTTTGTACGGGTCCTAGGGACATCTACAATATAGGGATGAAAACCCACCCGATGTCTTGTGGTGCGATGGTAAAAAAGCGAAGGTGGTATGACATCGAATAGCTCCTGAGCACATTCTCCAAAATATATCCTATAAAACACCGATAAACTGGCAACTTTCCGCCGATGCGCAAGGGTCTGGAGTTTGGTCAAAAACGGTGAATCTGTGCCAATGAGTCTCCTGGCTCGGCGATCCACAGCATCCAAAGCAGCCAATTGGTATTTGGCTGAGCCGTCAAAAAGATGGCTGCAGTACTCCATGCAAGACCGGACTTGGGCCTGATAAGTAATTGCTGTGAGGAGAAGTACTGCTTAACCTTACGGAGTATTCCAAGTTTTTTGGCCGCAGTTTTGGCTTTAGATTCTATGGACCGCCCAAAGTTGATGTTAGCCGAAATATCGACTCCCAGGAGATCGATGTGGTCAGTGATAGGCAAGGATACATTTGGAATGTAGGTGTAAATGGAAAAGGAGTCCGTTTTGCCGTCAGTAGACATGCCTGCGTTTAGGTACAGTTATTTTACATTTATGATACACAAACATGACAACTTTTAATACATGAAAATCTCTAATAAGTTCGTTTCCACGGTGACTTCGTTGTCAGTGATATTTTAATTTTGGCATCCCATAATCATAAAGTTCAAATTCGAATAGGTCGTGTTGTTGGCGAAAAGCTCGTCGACGAGTATAAAATAGTAGAATACGGATCAGGGTCACGTAAAGTTACTGCTTTGTGACATTGTTCGTTTACATGGCGACTTCGTTGTTAGTGTCATTTTAATGTTGGCATTCTATAATAATAATGTTCAAATTCGAATAAGTCGTGTTGTTGGCGAAAAGCTCGTTGAAGAGTATAAAATATTAAAATACGGATCAAGGTCACGTGACATCCGTTAGCAAGAAATACTTAGAATAGAAGTCAAATATGTAATCAATAAATATTTACAGAACTGTTGAAGTGACCTCCATACTCCATTATGTTAAATCTAAATAAATGGACCAGTCAAGTCCTGACTAATTGATTGACTTGTTTTATTGTTAGTTCCTTTTTGACAAACTTTTAATGTTTATTTTTGTTTACAAGTTATATAATTTACATATATCAGACAACGGAAGCAGATATATTTTATCAACTCTAGCAGACGTCCATGACTTTGTCCTCATAGATTTGAATTGGATGTAATTAATAGTGATGATAATTTTTCCTAAATTATTTTTTACTAGCGGACGCCCGCGACTTCGTCCATCCTTAGACCTCTTAATCCAACCCTTACAGCAGTATCGTTGTAAAAATGGAGTAACTTCTCCTGTTTTCCCAACATTTCCATTTACTGCTCTGCTCCTATTGATCGTAGCGTGATGAAAAGTATACTGTATCTGCCCAGGAGTATGAAGAATAATTGTACCAAGTTTCGTTAAAATCCTTCGAGTAGTTTTTGTTTCTATAACGAACATACAGACAGAAAGATAGACAAAAGGTTTACTGATTGCATTTTTGGCATCAGTATCGATCACTAATCACTCCCTAATAGTAATTTTGAAAATGTATTTTATGTACAGAATTGACCTGTACAGATTTATTATAAGTATAGATATAGCCTGGCATATACGTGGGGTCCTAAAAAAGGCAAAGTAACAAAAGCAATTTTTAGCCTACAAAAAGGAGAGGTTCTACGTTCGGCTGTATGTATGTTTTTATTTTACTTGGATAGAATTTTAGATTATTAAATTAGGGTGCTCTCAAATAAGCTCTATTTTGATCCCCTGCAAGGAATGTATCTTATTTCCAGACACCCTGTAAATAACCTTAGGTAAACTAAATTTGGGCCGCTCAAAGATTTTGTTTCTGACACCTGTCAATTCGTCAAGACTAGTGATGTACCACAAATAACATTATTGTCAATCATATCTATACGAATATCGCGCTCAAAGTCATCAAATATAGTATTTTTAGTTATAAACGCAATCTCTAAGCGGCCAGACTTTATATGCAACAGAATAGCTAAAATATTATACCAGTTCATATAGTAATCATAGTACAAGTTCATAATATAGTACAATCATAGTACAAAACGACATATTGTAGTCATAACAAACAGAGACACGTTGTATCTACGAATACCAAAGCATTTTACCGACGTTTAATTGCAATAAAATTCATGACAAATAATTGCTAAATGACAATCACGTGGCCGTTTTGCGTTATTAAACTAGATATGCGTTTGATTAAAGAATTCCATGATAGTCATTGCATTCATTAATTCAATAGGTATTATTAAGAGACCGATCTTCACTTGGCTTTTTTTGTAAAGTATTTTTTCTTAGAAATTGTAACGCCATCTTAAGGCGCCATCTTAAGGCGGCTTTACGAGTATTTAGTACTATGCTAACTAATTTGTCCATTTTTCCATCTTCTCCGCATATCAGCGGCCTTATTATGTATCTCAGTGTACCATTCCAACAATGAGTCACTACATCGATTTTCGTCGTATTTTCGTTTTTGTGATCATCTAATACATATAGATAATAGTTATTTCTACAAAATTACCTTGACTACGCCATTTGACATCAAGTGGCAATAATGTTTTGTTTTAACAATCATCTAACATTAATATTTTAACAAAATAATGTAAATATCAGTTTTTCGTTGAAATAACATTACTACCTGCTTCTACCACTACTAGTCTACTAGACTAATGTTACTTCACATAAAATGACGATTATTGTGTCATTTCTTTGAAAACACAATGTTAGATGATTGCAGAAACGGAAATACGATGAAAAACGATGTAGTGATTGATTATTTGAATGGTACGCCGAGTTACATAATAACCAACCAACAGATTGTGGTCATACGCAAGTATAATGTAAAAAAAAAAACAATCGTCTAAACTTTACTTTTAAAAGCTCGATCAGTTACACTTTACTGAACAAAATTCCTGATTATTTATTTTTCAAGACAACAATATTCTAGACTGCAATAAACGTTAATTTAGACTCTAAATCAGAGGTTCCCAAACTTTTTTTCTCATAGACCATTTTCACATTTTACTGGTTCCGGTGGACCCCCTGCTAAATTTATATCCAAAACTCGACAAAAAATGTGTTTAGCTGAATCCATCACAAAATAATCAGTTTAAAAAAATAGTGAGAATTGATTACTTAATTAGTTAATTATTTAATTTATTGTGCTGTGAGTGTATGACAAAAAGTAAAATTGTCCAGGCAAAAATTTATTTCAGCCAACTTTAATTTTATTAACTCTTTAACACACTAATTATAAATCATAATCACCACGGACCAACTGGCTAATCGTTAATTTGGTAGAACGTTAGAGAAATCATTAAAATCAATAAATAAGCCGTGACACTGATGCATTGCCGCATTAACTCAGTTTATCTCTATTTACTTTATGAATAAGTAGGTAAGCATTTTATGCAGGCTTTGTCGCAACAGATAAGATAGAAACAGATAATTAGTGCAAATAAATGAGTATAGTAAACAAACTGAGTCAAGTGCAATCAAATGGAAATTCAATTTGTTCAGCGATTCTACTGTTTTTTTTTTCTGATTATGTAAGTGCCGTAGGCTCCTTAGTGGACCTCAGCGGCGTCACTGGGGGTTTGGGCAAGCGCTTATGCATCGCCTGATGGGGTCCGAAGACAGGATAGATGCGGAACGACATTAGCAGGGCTATCACTCGTAACTCAGTCGCATGAAAAAATATGCGAGATTGAAACACAGGGAGGCTAAAGAAATTAAATTTAATAAACATTTTTAAATGTAATTTCTGTAGCAACGATATTAAATTTGAAATTATGTTTGAAAAACATTTTTTTTAATATTCAAAATTATTTTTGGACTTCACTCCTTAAGAAGCGATTTTTCATATATAGCCCCCGGTATGAGAAAAATATGGGCAGTAAAATTTGATGAACGAATGACAGCGTTACGTTTTTGTGCGCAACCTATTCTGCGCACCTGTCACCGTGCGCTGCCGCCAACAGTTTAAAGTGTATGCTGCGGGGCAACATACACCCGTTTGACAGCCGCGTGGCGCAGTGGGTAGTGACCCTGCTTTCTGCATCCACGGCCGTGGGTTCGATTCCCACAACTGGAAAATATTTGTGTAATGAGCATGGGTGTTTTCCAGTGTCTGTGTGTATTTATACATTATATAAGTATTTATATGTAGTATATAATTGTATATTAATATTATAATATCAACTATATTAGTACCCATAACACAAGCTACTCTGTACGCTTACTTTGGGGCTAGATAGTGGTGTGTATTGTTTAAGTATATGTATTTGTTTAAGTATATTTATTTATTTATTTATTTAGACAGTCGGACTGAAAGAGTAAACTCCATTTTGGCGTCGGAGCTGACACACACTTTTTTTTCATTAAGGCTTATAGTTTACAAGCACTTTTGTAATGACAGCTTTGTTTTTGGAGTACTAGCGAGTAGTGACTCTATCATCGGTTCGGAAGGCACAAGAGTCTGACCAATGTTTTTTGTGGTCTGACAAAGAGTTCAGCGGAGCGCTCATAAACCGTCTTACAACCTCTGCATTCAGTAAAATTACAGCGATGTGACATCGCTCATTTCCATGGTAACTTCGTTGTTAGTACCATTTCTGACGTCCCAGCTAAAATTACATCGACGAGTATAAAATAGCGGAATCACTCCCCTGTTCAATTCACGTAGATTATTTTAATAAAAATCCAAGTAGTCCTTCACGCTCTGTTCCAATACCAAAAATAAAAAAAAAAAATAAAAAAAAATACATACAGCCGAACGTAGAACCTCCTCCTTTTTGGAAGTCGGTTAATAAGTACGAGTGGTTAGCTATTAAAATAATAGTTTCATATCATTACAAAAAAATATATAATGTTTACCATAATTGTATAATTAAAATAATTTGGTAAAAAAATAATGATACAGCAATTCTATGTATTGTAAAATTCAACATTGAACTTAATTGCAGTTTGATTTCACGTGACTTGGCCAGTTCATGGGAACGCGTTGATTAGTTACTTCCGCGAAGTTCCATCGGGTATAGAAAAATAATCTACCTATATGCCTAACCAAACTAGCCGAGGCCCTGTGGTTTCACCCGCGTAGTTCATGTTCCCTTGAGAATACTGGGATAAAATTTTAGCCTATGACTCACGTATAAATAAATTAAACCTTGGCTGAGTTTATTATTGGCTCTTCTCGGACTAAGGCGCATTTGGAACCCTCGTAACTTTAATTTTAAGTTTTCGACTATTATTACCATCATTAGATTATCATATAGTCAGGATTGTCATAAATTACATTATGACATAATCCTGACTTTTCAAAAATTCTTTACCGATATTTAATTAAAAATGTTCAAAGAACATGTTTTCTAAAATTATTATTTTCGGAGTTAATAATATTTATTTTCTAAATAGATCATAAAATTTGTCCCAAAAACGCATCCTTTTATAATTATGACGTACCTATCCCACTTTCAACAATAATTTGTGCCCAAACTTATCTTCGTGCCTTGTGTTAATTTTACTAATCACGAAAAGTCATACGGCTAAGGCACAGTATACAAATATTAAGCTGCAGAACTTCGTTTTATACTTAATAGTGATGTTTTTTTTATGTTTAATTGTAGGTACATAACAAATTGACAGCCGAAGGTATTTGTAAATTAAACCCATTTGAATTAGACAAACACAAATAACTTAGATAGACGTATGTTAATTTATGTTAAGTATATTTGACGTGCTTTAAAAAAAATAATAATTACGTGTGAGTGTTAAAGTTATTTAATAAAGTTGTTCTACTTTGTACCTTAAAGCTAAGGTTAACAGCATTTTGAGGTTATAAATAAGGTCAACAACACCGATTGCTTCGAAAAAATGTGGCATGTACAGGTAGGTAGGTAGTCTTACTTGAGAATTTGAAAAAATGTGGCATGTACAGGTAAGTAGTCTTACTTGAGAATTTGTGATTCGATGCTTAGCTGCTTCATCAGATTCCTTCTCAAAATGGTGAATCGTTGGATGCATATTAATATTCCTAAACTCTTGAATTTACTTTGAAAATATCATCCGTCCAATATTTTATTCAATATAATCACTAAAAGATCATTATTTTGAATCTCCAATCTATACTAATATTATAAAGCTGAAGAGTTTTTTTATTAGTTTGAACGCGCTTATCTCAGAAACTACTGGTCCGATTTGAAAAATTCTTTCAGTGTTAGATAGCTCATTTATCGAAGAAGTCTATAGGCTATAATTATATTATTCCCGTATTCCTACGGGAACGGAAACCACGCGAGTGAAACCGCGCGGCGTCAGCTAGTAAATAATAATCCATGTAGATTGTAGGTACACGTTATTTGTTTATATGTACTATATTTGAGAGTAGTGGCCGAATACTGAAACGTCAATCAAAACCATCGTGACTGATGGTTATGTATTTATGATGGTTATGGATGAGAGTAGGTATATCTTGAATACATATACATAACCTCATCTGTTATTTATTTGGGCTATGAAATAAATGATAGAAAATATTCACATTGACACATAGCACATAAGTTGCCTAGTTAAATTGCGCTCCAGTTTAAGCCAACGATTTTTTATACTATAGATATGTTGCGTATACAATTGTTTGTTTAAATAACTTTCATTGTTTACTATGCGACTCAATGAAATTAAGACAATAGGGATGATGACAGTTTTTTAAATTGTATATAAATTAAATGTACGCTAATAGTAAAGCAATTTTGTAAAAGTAACAGGGTCTGCGATCATTACTTTCGGAGCTACAGGGATTTAAAGGGTCTGATTTGCGGCGCTGCCGCGGATCCCTGAAAAACGCTCCGTACAAAATGGCACGATTTAGTGACGTCGTTGGCTCGCTGATCGTTAGGTTTGTATGGGCGTTCAAACAAAATTACTAATATCTTTGTTATTTCTGCGTTTATGTTTATAGTTCATTTATTAAAAAATGACACATTTAATGTAAGGAAGCTAAAACTGTATGAATTTTTATCTAATTACGATAAAATATTTTTAATAGAATTTGAAATTTTATAATCTTATTTATTTTGCAAGTATCCAGTCAATCTTTGCTTTTTATGTATAAATTAGTTAACATTGACCTTATTTACCCGAATGTATCATAAAAATCAATATATGAACACACACAAATCACTTTATCCCTCGCTTTGTAAGCTAGTTTAGAATGTATGAATTTCTAAATAAGTCCAGAAATCGAATTCAGGACCTCTTGTTTTAAGCAATGCATTAATCAAACGTCAAGTAGATTTATTAGGAAACTTTCGTCAATGTGCTTGACCATAATTGTATATCTAATCAGTAGGCGAACCTGCTATTAAAAAAACAAAAAATTTGTATAGGTATAATTTAAACTCAGTTAGTTAACCTTATAATATTTTTCAATGATCAATCGAAACCGTTTTCGAGTCTGTTAGTGCGTTCAAGCCGCAGAAAATAGATAAAGTGATTGAGCGAGCGAATAAGCGAACAAAAAAGCTCTATAACATTAATGAAATATATATAAAGGATAAGAGCCCCATTACACAGTCATAATCTAACATATAGTCAATCATCATCATTATCAACCCATATTCGGCTCACTGCTGAGCCTCCTCTCAGAATGAGAGGGGTTAGGCTATTAGTCCAACACGCTGACCCAATGCGGATTGGCAGACTTCACCGTTCACCGTTTGAGACACGTGATATTTAATTTCTTAAAATGCACACAACTGAAAAGTTGGTGGTGCATGCCCTGGACCGGATTCGAACCCAGGAACCAGAAATCGGTGGCAGAGGTCATATCCACTGGGCTATCACGGCTCTCGATATAGTCAATAGTCAATATGCGTTTATTTCAATTAGGCATAGTTTACAAGCACTTTCGAAATGTCAGGTTAAAATATTATAAAATTATGGTGATAATAATAATTAGTCGAAAACTTTAAATTGAATTTACGAGGGTTCCAAATGCGCCTTGTTCCTAGAAGAGCCCACAACACATTCAGCCAGGTTTTTTCTTTTTTAGTTTATCACTATTTACCAATAGGTATATAAGTAGCCGGTCATTTTATTTCCAAGCTTTTTTTGTCGTTCATTTGTCATTATCACTATAATACGACTTTTCCATAAGCTCGCGTCTAATAAAAACTTTGAACTTATTGAGAGACATGCCCATGGTTTCATGTGGCAGTTTATTATAAAAACGTATGCAATTGCAATTAAAATAATTACTGATTTTTTGTTTGTAACCTAGTGTGGTGTTATGTTAGTGCATGTCTTAATAGCAGCCTGGAGTTGGGAAATTGGCGGTGTTAGTACACCCCCGTGCCTTGGAGAGCACGTAAAGCCGTCGGTCTTGCGCCTGATCTCTCACCGGTCGTGTCGGTGTGCCGTCCCATCGGATTTCGAGAGTGAGGGAACAGAGAGTGCACCTGTGCTTGCGCATACACTTGTGCACTATAATATCTCCTGCGTACATGGTTAATCTCACCATGAGATTAGCCGCCGTGACCGAAAAAAAATAAAAAGTCGGTCGGGAACATATTATTATTATTATTCCGAAGAATATGCAGTAACATAAGATTAATGTACAATGTCTCTAACATTGAATAACACCTAACAATTTGGCAGTTTGACAACATTATGTTTTTTATTCCTTTGTTTTCGGTGAGTTTGCGTCCAACAATGAATTTTTATTTTCTTTGTTTACTTATCAAAACGTCAAATTATTTCTACAGTCTGTTTATTAATTCGGCGGAATTCTGATATTTCTAGGTTTGGGAAATCTGCTGTCTTCCTTAGTCTAGCTAGTCGATGATATTTTTTCCCTATGTCATTTCTATCGAATTTGATATTTTGTAAATTCTATTTCTTAAAATTAAGATTAAGTTTTATAATTTAATTGAAAGTTAAGCCTTTATTTCATTTTTAAATTAGAAAGCAGTGATAATTTACACTATAGATCGGTTACGTCCCTACAAAATCACCGCAAAAGTGATCCGAAAAATAGGACAAAATTGTGCGCTCAGTACACGCATGCACAATTTTGTGTTTAATTCCATTATGTATATTTATGTACCTACTAGAGGCCAAACCAAAAATTTTGCGAAATCGGTTCAGCCGTTCTCGAGATTTTCACTTAGGAATATTCACGATTGATTTTATATATATACGAGTATGTATATAGATTAACATAATTGTCGGAAACGGGATCTTATCGCACATAAAATTAAAAAGTGTACGCGAATAAACAAAAAACAACGAAAACGAATGAATAATAAAAATACCTTCATTCTATTTAAAACTCGCCTAATTTACGCGTAAGTATTAGTATGTTTGAAAACATAATTAAGTTGGTAGGTATACTCGAACCTCGTCCAAGCATTTTTATATCACTCGTTTGACCAGTTTCGCGGTGTTAGGTTTTATTAAGTAGGTACTATATCGGGTTTCCGTTATTTATAAACTTAAATCAGGTCTGTATCATGCCAATTGCATCCTAGAGAAATAATGAAAAGAATTTCCTACTTAATAGACACGAGAAATAAAAACACCGGAAGAGGTCGAATTCTAGATTTAATTTTTATACAACTTAACTTTTGTTAAAATCACACATTAAAAATGGTAATATTTATAAGAATAATACCAAAAAATAATAGTGATACCAAAAAGTTTTTTAATTCTATATATGACAAATTGATCATGCGTCATGTGACCCAAGAGCTGGCGCTTATGTGGCCCAAAGGATAAGTCTTGTTATCCAGAGGGGTAACACTTGCCTACAGGTCGACAATTGGATGGTACTGTATTTGTTATAATATTAAAAGAATATGTCGGCGGAACAGACTAAATTCCACTTCTGATAACGGGGAACATACTAAATTTCATGTTGAGCTAAACTTTACGTGTCAAGGATGGCAGATACACAAAGTAACATTATAAACTTAACTTACTACTACAGTTCTACCCTCTAACTACAATATTGATCAAGTACAGCGCTGATACTATCAGATGTAAACCAAGATTATCTAGCGTATGGCAAGGAGTCAGCCACCAGCGGATCTCGGACTTGCAACCGATTCCAGTAGGGTTGAGGGGCTCCTTTACAACATGTTAACGCTCCCCTTCTCCGCTTGTGTTGGCTCCCAGCCAAGTAACTAACAATGCAATACTAACCGGACCGGACGATAACTCACTCACTCACTATATTCAATGACTCACTACTTAATTTCTACATCTCTCTCATCTATTTCACTATTCTTAACGAATGGAAGACGACTATTCATTTCAAAGACGCGATTACAACTCAACTGCTCAACTAGCAGACTACAGTGGAGGCAGGGTACCCCTGTACCTGTCAAGCGTACCGGCTACGCGCCATTTTGGACGCAATGCTATGGACGAGAGTCACGTTATCAACCTTTTACAGTCTTATTTATTTAAACAGTAAATAATTAAATCCCAACTACATGAAAACCTGATTCTAATATTATCGCAATAATGAACGTAGATTTTGCTAACCGATCAAATAACTCACTCGCCGACAAATATTACTCCAAAAAATCACGCCCTCCGGTCACCACGTTTTTTTTTTTAATGAATGTTTTTCATTCAACATTCAGTTCAAGTTCAAGAACACCGATTGTCGGGTCTGCTTGATTGACGTAAATTATTATGATTTCACGAAACCAATTTCCTCGGTACACAACTGCAGTATTATTTGTAAGTTACAACGATATAACCATTAACATCGCTCCATGGCAACTTCATTTTTAGTGACATTTTATTCAACATCGTGAGGAAACCTGCATACCAGAGAATTTTCTTAATTCTCTGCGTGTGCGAAGTCTGCCAATCAGCATTGGGACAGCGTGACAGAATGAGAGGGGTTAGGCCAATAGTCCACCGATTGGCCTAACCGCTCTCAATTATTTCTTTATTTCTAAAGTTCAAAGAGTGAAACAATGATATTTTAAGCAACTATACTAAATACTCGTACCATCGAATGCCAGTAACTGTTTAAGTATAAAGTTGTCCACTAATTAAATCTAATCTTGCCTTTTTTGTTGCAGACAAAAAAACGATACTGCGAAACGTGTCGGGCGTGTTTAAGTCCGGGCAGTTGACTGCTATCATGGGTCCCTCAGGGGCGGGGAAGACGTCACTGCTCAACGCGCTCACGATGTTCTCGTGAGTCTCATTTTATTTCATTTGGATTTTAGCAGCTAATTGTTATTACGAGTATTTACCCCTCGGGCGCGAGGTAGTTGTCATTGCTCAACGCCCTCACGATGTTCTCGTGAGTCTTATTTTATTTCATTTGGATTTTAGCAGCTGATAGTTATTACGAGTATTTACCCCTCGGGCGTGAGGTAGTCGTCACTGCTCAACGCCCTCACGATGTTCTCGTGAGTCTCATTTTATTTCATTTGGATTTTAGCAGCTGATTGTTATTACGAGTATTTACCCCTCGGGCGTGAGGTAGTCGTCACTGCTCAACGCCCTGACGATGTTCTCGTGAGTCTCAATTTATTGCATTAGGATTTTGTTCAAGTCCGGGCAGCTGACTGCTGTCTTGGATCTCTCGGGTGCGAGGAAGACATCACTGCTCAACACGCTCACAATGTTCTCGTGAGTCTCATTTTATTTTATTTGGATTTTCGCAACTGATTGTTTTCATGGACCCCTCTGGCGCGGGGAAGACGTCACTGCTCCACGCGTTCACTATGGTCTCGTGAGTCTCATATTATTTTATTTGGATTTTCGCACCTGATTGTTGGGCCTCTCGAGCACATGGAAGACATCACTACTCATGCTGATCAAAATATTACGATGTACGGGTTTTGTTTTTCAATTTACATACTTTTAGAGAAAAAAAGCGATTTATCGCTCCGGTGGAATTCCGATTGAAAACCAGTTAGGGATGTGCATGAATTAGCGCGCTACCATCTTAGATGTATCGTTATTGACAATATTCATTAGATGAGAATGCAGTCAAGGGCTATATTGTCGCTGCAAAAAAATAGTCAATCTATTCCGGGAACTCCTTTTAATGTAGTGGACTATTAAGATGACCTTACGCGTTTGTGTGTTGAAGTTCGCTTCAACAGTTTTACACCAACTCACGGTATGTCAACTGTCAAACGCTTGTCAGAACACATTTGACGGGGGTATTCCCACAAGATAGTATACGAGTAGCTGTTTGGAAGAATTCGAGAAGTTCCTTTATTAGTCCAGGGCAGGTTTCCTCCTCCGAAAGGCAATCAAGATCAAAGCTACCTTTTGATGATGTAGACACGCCCAGCTGCTGGAATCTAACCGTCTTCCCAGACGTTTAGACACCTGTTTCACCAACACTTCACAGGGCCTCATACTGAGTCATTGCACATCAAAGTTAATTCAAACCGAAAATACGAAATGTCCGAGAAAAGTGCCGTGTTTTTTTGTTTTATTAGTCGAAAACTTGATTCTCGATCACAATGGCGGCGCTGGCGTTCCAGCGGTAAAAGTGACTTTTCCTAAACTACCTTCAAATCGTTGTAATTTACCTACCTACATGAAGGAACTGTCGAAGAATTTATTAAAGTATGGGATATTTACGAGCATCATTATTTCTACATCCAAAGTCTAAAAAAGAAGCAAACATTCCAAGTAGGTGATTTATACAACTTTTTTCAGGGTAGGGGACGTTAACGGTGTCATACGCGCTGGGGACTTGGTCTGCGAGTTGGGGAAGAACAATCACTGCCAGAAGGAGTACCGCAAGCAGACCAGCTACATCCTACAAGACGACCGGCTCAACCCGCTCTTCACAGTCGCTGAGCTGATGCAGTTTGCTGCAGACCTGAAGCTTGGGAACACATTGACGGCCAAGTTAAAGAACACTGTTGTAAGTTACCATCATTTTTTTATACAGACCAGCGCTGCTATCATGCCGGATGGTAAGTAATGACGCAGCCTATAGCTTGGCAAATTCATTCGTAACACTCCCAATGATCCGCGAGGGCCGTAGCGATGCCCCGCGCGCATGACTTCACACCTGAGCAGTTCTTCCCTCTGCCTTTATGATCATCCTATTTAAAGGCCTAGGAAACACACAGACATCCTATATCCTTCACCATCATCAGAAGAGTCTACATCTGGACACAGGCCCCTTGTAAAGACTTCTGAACCACGGCTTCATAGATGCAACAAAGCACTGCTTACCGTGACGACTTTTTACGAACCTGTATTGGAGAAGGAATTTTCTGTTTTGTACGCATAATGCCTACCCTAATTTAAAGCCTTGTTCACGCCGCTGATGAGATCCACTAAGTAGGTTGTCTTAGGTACGTACTCGTATATACTTAAATTCTATAATTATGGTGCTTTTATTGCAAGAAGTGTCACGTTTTGCATGACTAAATCCACATGAATGTCATGATCATTTTAGCCTTTTATAATCGCCCACTACAGCGCCTTATTATAGAAGTTATGGGACTTGGACCCACCACGCTGTTCAATCATGGGCTATGATGACAAATTCTTTAATTTTCCAACTCCGGACTTAGAAGTGTTACTCGAAAATCGGTAATTTACATGCATTGTACCTAACAAATTATAAATTTAAATGGATTCTGGAAAAATTTTGCATTTAATCAACTCAAATTCAAATCAACGTAATATTTTAATCATACCTACGTCACAGCTACGTTTACAAATTCCTTCCTATAATAAACATTTAAATTATTATCTTAATGTGCTACCTACCTGGAAAACTGTTGTTTTTGCTAATATTATAATAATACATAAAAAAGTCAACCATTTTTGCGAGAGTTGTTTCATCGATGGTCTTGTCTTAATGAAAAGCGTCAGCTAACAGTGAAGCTTTCGCTTGACTGTTGGATCAAGGGTCGGATATAGAAGGCAATGAACCTTGAGACACCGCGTATTATGAGAACGTTCCTTTGTTAGGAGCCCTTATCACCGATTGCTTGAACACGTAAAAGACCCACGCAAGCGTAGGAGATTTATTACGTATTACCCCGTGATATGCCGTGCCGTGAGCCGTGATAGCCCAGTGGATATGACCTCTGCCTCTCGATTCCGGAGGGTGTGGGTTCGAATCCGGTCCGGGGCGTGCACCTCCAACTTTTCAGTTGTGTGCATTTTAAGAGATTAAATATCACGTGTCTCAAACGGTGAAGGAAAACATCGTGAGGAAACCGGCATACCAGAGAATTTTCTTAATTCTCTGCGTGTGTGCAGTCTGCCAATCCGCATTGGGCCAGCGTGGTGGACTATTGGCCTAACCCCTCTCATTCTGAGAGGAGACTCCAGCTCAGCAGTGAGCCGAATATGGGTTGATGACGACGAACGATCTATTTAATTGATATTTCAAAGCCTTTAAGGCTTTCATAATAGACTCGAATCCAGAATTTCATGATACGAATCCGCCTTATGCAGGCACAGAACCAACTAAAAGGGTAGTTATTAATTTTTCTTCTTCTTCTTTCACCGCGCATATTTCCGTTACAAGGTGTTTGCTTTCTCAATCAATCGGCGCCACTTCGAATGCTGGTACGCCTTAACATTATGCCTCTTTCCTTTATAGCTTTGCCTCATGAATTGTATATGAAAATTGGCTTTAATTTTACGCAGTCGGCGACCGCCGTTGATTGCGGCCGATACGTAGGCGACTGCTGTCGACTGCCGTTGATTGCAGTCAACTCCAGTCGGCGATTGTAGTCGACTGCCTTTGATTGCAGTCATCTCCAGTCGGCGACAGCAGTCGACTGCCGTTGATTGCAGTCAACTACAGTCGGAGTCTGCCGCCGTGACATCACCGACTACAGTCGACTGCAGTCGTCGGTAGCAGTTGTTGTTCGTGTAAATGAACACTAAGGCATGACCCGGCAGACTTGCATCTCAGTCCTGGGCCTCTACTCCAAAAATGTCAGAGAAGCCGTTTGACGGCCTGCGTGGCGCAGTGGTATGCAGTGGATTTACAAGACGGAGGTCCTGGGTTCGATCCCCGACTGGGCCTATTGAGGTTTTCATAATTGGTCCAGGTCTGGTTGATGGGAGGCTTCAGCCGTGGCTGGTTATCCTACCGGCAAAGACGTACCGCCAAGCCTACCGGAACGCTAGTTCTACCACGGTGTCGTGTAGAAACCGAAAGGGGTGTGGATTATCATCCTATTCCTAACAAGTTAGCCCGCTTCCATCTTAGATTGCATCGTCACTTACCATCAGGTGAGATTGTAGTCAGGGGCTAACTTGTAAAAATAAAAAGGCCCAAAGCTGGTTTGACAGAGCCTCGTTCGATGTTTAGCAGGGAAGTTATTAATTAGCTAGTAAAAATATATTGTCATTCTTTACAGATAAGCGAAGTGTTGGAAAAGTTAGGTTTGACCGGCACAGAGAATACAAGATGCTGCAATCTGTCCGGAGGTCAGAGGAAGAGGGTCTCCATTGCTGTGGAACTCATAGACAACCCGCCGGTGCTGTTCCTGGATGAACCTACCACGTGAGTAGCATTGACTATACCTATATATCACCTGAATGGTAAGTCATGATGCAGTCTAAGATGGAAGCGGGCTAACTTGTTAGGAGGAGAATGAAAATCCACACCATTTAGGTTTCTACACGACACCTATGACCAAAGAGTTTACAATATCTTTGGCCTACTTACACAAAAAAGTGGCTTACTAATGCTACAAGAATTTTTAAAATTGGTTCCCTTAACCTACATTCTCAAAAACTTTTACATCATTATAATATTATAAAGAAATAAAGAAAGAAATAGAAAGAAATATTAGGATAGATTTTTATTTTATACTTATTCCAATTCTATAGAACCAACCTTTGCTCCAAATTTTGGCAAAAACAGGTAAACTTTTGAGAGCTTCCTTTGCGTATGCTGTTTGTGTGATTAAAGTTTTGTGCAGATAGAATCCTGAATGACGAATTTGTTCGACTTGAAATATTTGAATACAGAACAAGGCTAACTCACTAACTTTGACTTATGTTCGTTGATATAAACGAAATATATGTCATCCGGTGCCTAGTCGATCTCATACAGTAGACGACATTTCTCAGATGATTTTATAGATGTTTATTTCAATAGATTGCTAATAAAAACCAAATTAGTGAATAGACCACCCGTAGTAGTAGCCGTTCCCGTAGGAATCTATACTAATATTATAAAGCTGAAGAGTTTGTTTGTTTGTTTGTTTGATTGAACGCGCTAATCTCAAGAACTACTGTTCCGATTTGAAAAATTCTTTCAGTGTTAGATAGCCCATTTATCGAGGAAGGCTATAAGCTATATATTACCCCCATATTCCTACGGGAACGGGAACCACGTGGGTAAAACCGCGCGGCGTCAGCTAGTGCGTGATAAAATAAGCACCCGAGGATAGTGTAGCTTCCCAACAGTGACAGAATTTTTCAAATCGGTTCAGTAGTTTCGGAGCTTATTCAATGCAAAGAAACAAACACATTAATATTTTATATTTTCTCTATAAAATATTAGTATAGATGTACCTACTAATCTAATATTATATAAAATTGATAAGTAACTTGAAAATTTAACCAATCAAAAAGATAAAATCGTTATACAGGTTAAACCCATGTAGTAACCCAACCCGTTATCATTAGATATTTCTTTTTCCGCCTCGGGAAATGTTGCTTCATAATACTTAGGTTACCTAACCTACCAGTTATAAAGTAAGTACCTAAATGCTAAACGATGATTACAGAAAATACCTACTTGTTTAACATGTCTGTTGATGTTAATCAGGTTTGTTGAAATATAATGGTGTTGTAAATTAAATGACAATTACCTACATCAAAAGATTTACTCGTATAAATTATCTTAATAATTATACAAAATTACTTTTGTACGTAACCAATGTAATTAATAATGAAATAGGTGCTTTTAATGTTATCCATGTTTTATATATGACCAATATCACACCCCTTCGGAAGGTGGCTGCCATTGGTTGGATGCAAAAAGCCATAAATAGAGCGGTCTGGCGCTGCATAAAAGAGGTCTATTTTTTTTTGACGGCCTCCGTGGCGCAATGGTATGAGCAGTGGACTTATTCGACGTCGGTGCTGGGTTCGATCCCCGGCTGGACCGATTGCGGTTTTCATAGTCCAGGTTCAGGTTTCGCTATGGGAGGCTTTGGCCGTGGCTAGTTACTACAGTACCGATAAAGACGTGCCGCCAAGCGATTTAGCGTTCCAGTACGACGTCGTGTAGAAACCGAAAGGGGTGTGGATTTCATTCTCCTCCTAATTGCATCATCACTTACTATCAGGTGAGATTGTAGTCAAGGTCTAACTTGTAAAGAAACCATTGACTACAATCTCACCTGATGGTACTTAAGTCACTGCGCCACGGAGGCCGTCTATGTCTAGCATAATAGCTGATGATGATGATGATGATGGCGATGATATTTTGCAGTAAGTAAATCATCATCATCATCATCATTATCAGCTAATGGTCGTCCACTGCTGGACAAGAGGCCTCCTGTATTGACTTCCAAGCACCACGATCTCGAGCCGCCAACATCCAGCAGCTCACTGCAACCCGCTTGATGTCCTCAGCCCATTTACTTAGTGAGGGTTCGACACTGACGAGAGGTGGGGCTTTGCGGTGCGAGGTCACCATTCCATTGGAATACCTTACCTTTACCTTGTGTGAGTAGAAACATGATTATATCTTTTGCAGAGGCTTAGACAGCATGACGACAGCGCAGTGTATGGATATGCTGAAGAATTTGGCGCGCGCTGGTCGAACCGTCATCTGCACCATACATCAACCATCAGCCTCTGTCTATAAACTCTTTGATCAGGTACTTTGAAAAAAAAAAATTCTTATTTAACTCAGTCGTGGTTTAAGGATAAACACATTATGTTGGACATTTATAGACACTATAAATTATAAAGAAATAAAATTCAAAGATCTATAATTTATTACCCATAACCCACAGGTATACATTCTGGCTGAAGGACTGTGTATATACAACGGCTCGAGTGCTAACACGGTACCCTACCTCGCGTCTGTAGGCCTACAATGTCCCATGTACCACAACCCAGCGGATTATGGTTAGTACCTTACCTATCCTATAATCAATACATATCCTACTAATATTATGAACGCAAAATTACAGACCTACAGAACCGAATTGGCTGAAATTTGAACTGGAAATAGATTTTTCTCTGGATTAATAGATAGGCTACTTTCCATCCTGGAAAAATCCATAGTTCCCGAGAGATTTGTGAAAAACTAAATTCCACACGGACGAAACCGTGGGTGTCCGCTAGTAACAAAATAAAATCGAAATGTCTTGTTGTGATTTCAAAATATCTATGTTACTCAAGTGCTTATAGAGTTGGCTAGTGAAAGTAAATACTGAAATCGCCCGTCAAATTTAAGAAATCATTTACACAATTAAAAAAACAAACAACAAACAACAAAATTTGTTTAAATTATTTTTTTGTTTGTGAATACATTACCTATACTATAAGTATTAAACTCAGTTATTTCATTATATGCACTATAATTTTTGAGAATTTACTTCAATTTTTTTTGCCAACTTTCATTAGCCAAAGCCAAACCTATTTTTAAATTACACGCTACTAAAATATAATGAAGCTTTTTTTTTAAATTTTTGTCTGTCTGTCTTCCCATTTGTCCGGGCTAGTCTCTGGAACAGCAGGACCGTAACTTTAATCGGAAAATAGAGAAAACTGTGAAGCAACATAATAGGCTATAATCTATTCCAAAAACAATGCATGGTACCCGTGGGATTTGTAAAAAACGGAATTTCACGCGTATAAAGTCGCGGGTGTCCGCTAGTTATATACATTTCTTATGAAATTGTTATAATTAGCTCAGTAGTTCTTTCTCTGGGGTAGTAGCAGAGAGCAAAAATATTCATTGAATTACAAGGTGAAAATAAAATCCACATGAGCGCACGGCAGTGTTCACGACCAAGTTCACAATTTAGATAATAATAATTATGAGATGTTATATTTTGCTTTTCAGGCACTATTTATCTGTGACTAGCGGACGCCCACGACTTCGTCCGCGTGGAGTTTACTTTTTCACAAATCCCGCGGGAACTATGGATTTTTTCAGGATGAAAAGTACCCTATGTGTTAATCCAGAATAAAATCCCGAGATTTAAGAAAACTGATGATATGAATGTTTGTTACTCTTTCACGCCTCGACTACTGAACCGAATCAGCTGAAATTTGGTATTGAGATATATTATTGCCTGGATTAATACATAGGCTACTTTTTATCCCAAAAAAATCCACGCTTCGTCGTTATCAACCCATATACGGCTCACTGCTGAGCTCGAGCCTCCTCTCAGAATGAGAGGGGTTAGGCCAATAGTCCACCACGCTGGCCCAATGCGGATTGGCAGACGTGAATCTGCCAATCCGCATTTTTATACATAAGTACACGCAGAGAATTAAGAAATTCTCTGGTGTGCAGGTTTCCACGATGTTTTCCTTCACCGTTTGAGACACGTGATATTTAATTTCTTAAAATGCACGCAACTGAAAAGTTGGAGGTGCATGCCCCGGACCGGATTCAAACCCACACCCTCCGGAATCGGTGGCAGAGGTCATATCCATTGGGCTATCACGGCACGGATATACTATGTATAGATCGACATACTAAAACTTCAGTCATTTTATTTCACTTTTGAGCTACGCTAATATTTAAATCTAAGATTAAAGTTACTAATAAAATAAAATAATACATGCAAAAATAACACTATATCTATTTCAAAACTTACATTTTCAGTATTAGAAATAGCCAATGGTGAATATGGAAATTTTAATGAGTTGCTAGCAGCTAAATGCAGTCGTGACAACTCTGTCGAGAAGCCGTCTTTGCCGTTGATTGCAGAGGAACCTAAGTTCTCTTGTGGAAAGATGGTCCTCGTCGTCAATAAACCGCACGAATTGTATAAGTTTACTGTATTATTGCGACGGTGTTTCATTCAGCAGTATAGAGATTGGGTGAGTGGGATTTCTTATCTATACTAATCTATACTCTATACTAATATGAAGAAGAGTTTGTTTGTTTGTTGATTGAACGCGCTAATCTCAGGAACAACTGGTCCGATTTGAAAAATTTTTTCAGTGTTAGATAGCCCATTTATCGATGAAGGCTATGAGCTATATATTATTCACGTATTCTTATGGGAACGAGAACCAAACCGCGCGGCGTCAGTTAGTAGTACTTAATATTAGATGGATGCCTTTAAGTTAGACTTAAAAGAATCCTTCTAATTGATCTAATAGCGTCCATACTAATTGAGTTTTACCCCTTAACCATGCATCGCGGCTTAAATCGTTACTCCCGTATTCAAATTACATAAATTATTGCCAATTGTGGAATGGCAGCTGTTAGGTTTTATTTACTTCTTGAATTCATTGTCCATAATAAGCATTTGCAAAGTAGTCTCTGCTACTATATTTTTTTTTAATTACCTACAGACGGTGACGCATCTTAAAGTATTACTGCACCTTGTGATCGGCATCCTCCTCGGGCTGCTGTTCCAACGTGCTGGTGCTGACGCCTCAAAGACATTCAGCAACCTCAGCTACCTCATTGTATCTGCCGCCTACCTCACCTACACCTCCCTCATGCCCGGTGTACTTAAATGTAAGTTAGTTCTCATTGCCATATTATGGAAGATTTTCAATTATTTTTTTTTTCAAGTAATGAGGTTTATCTCGAACAATTATAAAATATTAAAATTAAAACATTATTCCAATGCGTTTATTTTGATACAAGTTCATTTAATTCCACTTCCTGGGCATTACATTATTTTTATGTTTGCATTTTTTATTTCAATTAAATCTATTTACGTTTAAAGACGAACAATAGCAGTTTTCTGGCGTACCTGTTTAACCTTTTTTGACTTTACCTATTTAAATTTAACATATTATTGTAATTTAATTGTATATTTAGTTCCAGACGAGTTACCAGTGCTAAAAAAAGAAAATTTTAACAACTGGTACAATCTGAAAACTTACTACGCTGCGATTCTCATTACCAGTATACCCATACAGGTAAATAATGCAATACAATTTATTATTTTGATAAATAGTAAAAAATAAAAATACTACTTATATGCACGGCAGTGCCGAACCAAGTTCTTACTAAGAAAAGGTCACATTGTATAAAGATATTAATGAACTATCATTTTTACAAAGCGCATATCGGAAATCGATGATTGCTGGTGCAATTACATGCCTTTGAGGCGTGCCGCATGGTCTTACGCATCAGGTTGAGACACAAGGTGGCAATAGGCTAGTTTACACTTTTTTTCAAAAGCTTAATATATTATATCACTACTATCCAATATTTAGAATTAAATGATCAAATGAACTTACCACGTGCAGTTCGATCTTGATAGTCTCTTCGGGGAAGAGATATAATATTTTACTTACTAGTAAAGTTTTAAATACCTATTGATATCTATTTATTTTTGATTTCTAAATCATGTATATCGAAGTCATGTACCTACTTTTGTTTCCAGATCTCATTTAGTATAGTATATTCAACTCCATCTTACATGCTAACGGGCCAGCCGATGGAGATCACTCGATTCGCTATGTTTGTGCTTGTTTTGGCAAACGTTACTCTCCTTGCTGATGCTATAGGAAACCTCATTGGCTCCTGCGTTAGTACTGTTGTGAGTACAATGATAAATCATTAATTTTTATAGATACAAACGACAATTTATTCCATATTTTTACACCATTGATGTTGCAGATAATTTTACCACATTGAGAAATAAATGGCGTGTGTGTGGGTATTATTGCGAAGATATATATTTGAATTTGAAAAAAAAGTGCTTTTACTTTAGTACAATATGAATCTGAGTTTCTTTTCTACTCAACTAATCATTTTTATAAAAAAAATGTTAAGGTTAAAGTAAAGGATGATAAAGATATTTTAAGAAAAAAATAACACAGTTTAATAAAATAATCAAGATAATCTTTCGGCATTAAGTCAACCGAAAAATACAAAAACGCGACGTGACGGTCAAAATATGGTTACTTACTCGAATTTAAGGTTTTCTTCTTTTCAGAATGGTACATTCTTCGGAGCAATCACAACATGCACAATGCTGGTGTTCGCTGGATTCCTCGTCCTACCGGCGCATATGAACCCCGTGATGCGAATAATCTCCTACATCTCGTACCTCAAATACGCGTTTGAAGCCCTTGCGTTGGCCATCTATTCTTACAACCGACCCCCACTTGTGTGCCCCGATGAAACCTTATACTGTCATCTAAGGTAAGTTATTTTTATATAGATTTTAACAACTCATTAACCTTAATAAGTTATAGTAATTTTTTACAACTGATTACTATTAAGTTTATTTTTCGTGAGTAACTTCATCCCAATGAGACGATCTACTTTTTATTCTTGATAATCCTTCATTCTGGTAGCTAACTGAGTTACTTAATTAGGAAATGAGTTTTAAAAAGTAGTATATAACTAATAATTAAGCAACAGTAAAAAACAGCTGGTTAGTAATGTATTACTCTGAAAAGCGAAAAATAACATCATACCTATGTACTTTCTATTGATCGGTTTAAAGGCGGTGCTGTGCCAAATAGGCTCTTAAAGTTCATTTTATATTTTTGGTAGTAGGAATAATTAAATTTTAAATTGATTGAAGTTATCATGAAATTAATTTGACCATGAAAATGAATTATTATTTTTTGTTCTTTTAACGTTTCCCTATTTTTTGTTCACAGGTATCCAAAGGAGATCATATCTACATTTAGCATTAATCCGGATAGCTTTTGGATGAATATAGGGATCCTAATATTTGTTCTCGTTGTTCTAAGGACTATAGCCTATTATACTCTGAGACGTAAATTATGTAAATCAAAATGATTTTCTATGTGAACGTTAAAAACTTCATAAATCCCGGGATATTTTTCTTGTATATGGAACAGTGATATTATAAATTATGAAGAACTAAATGAATATAGTTATTTACCCACAATGGAGCAGATTAGAGTTTTGAATACTCTTCTCCTCCGTGGGACGATAATAAAGGCTGATGATAATAGTGACAATATTTCAAACAACATAGCTTACTTATGTAGTTTGTAATCCCATAACTTTATATCGTATTTTAATATCTCATTATCTTTAAGAAATAATATATTTGGTAAGTATAACTTATTTATTAAGTATATTTAATAATAAATTATACCTAAGTAATTTTATCTACAACTATGTAAGTATCCTTTTCCAATGCGTAAGTTTATATTGAAGATCTAACCTCCAAAGAAAGTTTGTAAAAGTTGTACAATTCCCACTGTTAAACTATTGTGTTATCGTATTCGATTACAGACATTTTAGTAACCTATATATCTGTAATTTATATTAAATGCAATTTTCAAAATTATAAGCTAAGTACGTTATTATTTTTGGCTGAAATTTTGTTAGCGTTTGAGTTGATGACCAAATAGGTAACCAAATAATAAACCAACTCATATTAAGGTTAATAAATAAAAAAACTCGACTGCCTATTATAGTCATCGGCCTCGCGTATTTTGTATAACAATAACGTTTTTCTAATTGTAGGTCTTTTTAAATATGGCCGTGATATACCATTTTGAAATCCTCTTGATGAGCCCTTGAATTTGATACTCATATCGCAATATTTGAAAAAAAATGTTTTTTTTCACCTCGAGAAATACGCGCGAAAAACATAACCTTTTTTGCAGTCGGGTAATAAAAATGTGATTAACGGTTGGAATTGTTAGTAAAAAATTCTCAAAAAATCTATTAGCTAAGTTGTTTTTAATCTAGAGAAATTATACTTATTTAAAATTACAATGTTTA
This sequence comes from Bicyclus anynana, assembly GCF_947172395.1. Lineage (NCBI taxonomy): Eukaryota > Metazoa > Arthropoda > Insecta > Lepidoptera > Nymphalidae > Bicyclus > Bicyclus anynana. The sequence continues at coordinate 14,193,196 of NC_069091.1, forward strand.
GGTATTACGGGTAGGTATTGGCGAGTATGACTCGAACTTGGCTGTATTTTCAGCTGCGCCTGGTTTTTAACTGATCATTTTGTAGTTATTAAAACTCTGTGATAACATTATGATCGTATTTATAATTAGGTACCTACGTAAAACTCTATTAAGCCAAGCGTTTTTAACAAGTAAATATATTATCTTCTAATTCAAAAGAGTAAATAAACGTAGGTTGTAGGAAGAATGGTTTTGGCTATAGAATGAGACATAGGTACGAATTAAGTATATTGATGACATGTGAATAAGTAGTAGGTACTAGTAGTAGGTACTAGGTAGGTACGTATTATATAATAATAAGTAATAAGTAATACGTAAGTAGTAGATATTTACGTACCTACTACTCAGAAAACATAATATGTACCAACAAGCCTACTACATAAACTTAGATATACTTATACAAACACCTATTTTTTAATTCCAAATTGCAAAAAAGACATAGTACCTACACGAATTCCTAAGTAGGAATACCTACTTGTTAAAAAACATCTAACCATCCTATGAAATGAAAATAAATGACCATAATAACATTAAACCTGTGTTTTTGTATTTCCCTATGTGAAATTGAAAATCATCTTAGGTATATTGCATCGTCACTTACCATCGGGTGAGAGTGTAGACAAGGGCTACCTTAAAAAAAATTAAAAAAAATGGTTCCTACCTACTTTTGGCCCATCGAACCTGGTGCCAAGTTTACGACTAAAACATTGGGTTAACATTGGTGAAAAATTGCAAACAACAATACCAGTGGCGTAGCGTGCCTTGGTGAGGCCCTGTATCAAAATTGGTTGTGGGCCCCAAATGAAGGGTAACTCAAGAAATGCGGACAAATGCTCAAGAACTCATCAATGTTTCTGTGTCAATCTTTACAAATAAAAATTAAGACGTTATAATTGACGTTGCGAAATAAGTAAGTTGCAGTCGCATATGAATTTCTTAAAAAAATCAAGTATGAATTTAAGAAATCAACGTCAACTGTTTTTTAAATTCTTGGTCTTTCATTGTATTTTTCTTATCCCATGAGGAAAAGGCAAACAATCAGGGCCTTATTTAAGATGATTCTATTTACGAGTAAAATCTCCTTCGGTTTATAGTAGGTAGTTTAGTAGGTAGGTACTTGGCTAATATTCGTAACAGACAGATATTAAAAAAAAAAACTAAATTACTTTAGCCCCCAGAGGCTGAAATGGTGGTTTAGCCATGCTGTAGAACGCAAAAAGCAAGAGTAGTTAGTAGAAGGTTACCTTTTACACAAAAAGGTTACTTTTTTAATATTTCGGGTAACTTCTCACAAGACCCAACTGGCAACACTGCTTGGCACATGTTTTCAACTAGGGTGGGCAGAGGTACGTTGAACGTTCAAGGTTCAAGTTGTACAAAATGAAAAAATCTGTTTCCTTTATAGTCCGAACTGGGCATTAGGTTAGTTCGGACTACATTAGTATTTTATTCGAGTACGAACAACTTTTTGGATTTACCGCCCACAAAATGGTTCGTACTCGACTAAAATACTAAAGTAGTCCGAACTAACTAGCCTTTAACGGCCTCGGGATTTAGTATTAAGGACTGCGTTAGGGCACCATGTTGAGGCATGACGCATCTCTTTCCGACGTAGGTACCTAATTATGACCGGACCATCGTATGCGACTGTACCACATCTACATTTCTACAGTTTAAAATGATAAATGATGCTGCTAGGTGAAATAATTTTATAATTTATCGTACTATACTCATATTATACATTCTCAACGTATATTTAATTATTTAAATCATTCCATATAATCTATGCTGTATTTAGTCTGTGCTATTGTCACTGACAGTGTCAAATTTTGACAGCGCATGTCATAAATAAACCGCATTTCCGTCGGCAAAATGCATACAAAGTTTTAAAATTTAAATTATATTAACAATTCAACATTCAGTTTTTATTACTGTAATTCAAAGTTAAAACTTGTTATCTTCCAACGTAATTAAATGAGTTTTGCAATTACTCAGCCGTAAAGTCGTAAATAAATCAACATATTTAAATATAAATTATCAAACAAGTGTACGTAAAACTTGTTCACAGTTCACACTGTTTTGTCGGAATTGGGAATGTAAGTGTTTTACCGTTTTCAGCTTTCAATTAATATAAATATTCAAACGATGATCTTTGGTCTTTGTATTTATAACATGAACATTGACTTTTCAGGATGAAACTGCTAATATTTGCTTTGTTACACACAATATTACACACATCGGTAAATCCGAGCAGTACGACGTATTATCAACTATTGGGTGTATCCAAAAGTGCCTCCACCCAAGAAATACGTCAGGCATACAAGAAATTGGCTGTAAAACTACATCCTGATAAAAATCCAGTAAGTTTAAACTTAGTGTTCTGTTAAATAAATATGAGCCAAGTGCGTCTCAGCCCACGCGCAGTGTAGGGTTCCGTAGATTAAATTTGCACTTTACTGGCTTATGTAATGCACAAAAATACTAATAATGATACCTCATACCATGGGATAGACAATGAAAAATTCATCTTCACTTTGCATTTTTTTTCATTATTCTTTACAAGTTAGCCCTTGACTACAATCTCACCTGATGGTAAGTGATGATGCAGTCTAAGATGGAAGCGGGCTAACTTGCAAGGAGGACGATGAAAATCCACACCCCTTTTCGGTTTCTACACAACATAATAGCGGAACGCTAAATCGCTTGGTGGTACGTCTTTGTTTGTAGGGTGGTTACTAGCCACGGTTGAAGTATCCCACCAGCCAAAATTTTCCTTTTAAATTTAGTTACCCATGTCATGTGAGGGTACAGGATTGTTTATTGTTGCACAAGATAGCACTTGACTGCAATCATGCCTAATGGTAAGCATTTTATCAGTGATTTAATAAAAGTTTATATCATCAAACAATTTAGCATTCCAGTATGATGTCATGTAGAAACCAAAAGGTTTGTGGATTTTCATCCTCCTCCTACCAAGTTAGCCTGCTTCCATCTTAGATTGCATTGTCACTTACCATCATGTGAGATTGTAGTGAAGGGCTAACTTGTAAATAAAAAAAATATGGTCTAAAATACCTACTTTTGGTCCACTGAACCTGGTGCAGAGTTTCCAACTAAAACAGTGATGTAGAAAATGTACAAGGTAACATTGGAGCAAACAACAATACATCATCATAGAAGTCTTTTCTTCTCAGCCTTTCCAGCATAAACATGAGCTGGCCGACTTTACTCTGAAACTTAAGAGAAAAAGCATGAATTGAAACTATACCTACTAATTGAAGTAAATTGGCAGAGTTACAAGTTTTAACACATTCAATGTGATGCAATATAGTGGGTGTTTGTGTGGGTGATAGACCTGACCTACTCTAGTATACTTACTAGGAAATATTTGTGTATTATGTAGGATGTAGGACAGTTTGTTAAATAGATTGTAGTTTCTTATCAACAAGGTTTCAGTATGTTTTAGTAGAATTCTTTAAAGCACGTTGAAAATATATTAAAATTTTTTGGTATTGCAGTTACACTTTTGTAAGAAATATGACAATTAGTAACACTATAAGAGAAAGGAGAAAAGCTACAAAAGTTAATATTATTTTTTTAATAAAAAAAAAAAATAACAATAAAATGTAAATGAAGACTCCTATTTGTGTTTCAGTCTGCAAAACAGTAGTAAGCTACAGTTTCCTTTCAGATTGTTTGCCAAGTCATTGACGTTGAGTCATCAATAGTCGCTTCTTATATTTAATATCTGTATTTCCTGTCTGACTGTCTTAACATTAAGATTGCTTTGGATACATTATATAAAAAAAATAGACTTCGGTGATAAGTAAAATCCTTAACTTAATGGTGTACTTCAAATTAAAATAATACTGACAAAGTTTCAAATTTTAAATACTATATTTTTTAGAATTCAGAAGAACAGAAGAGGTTTATAGAAATCAATGAAGCGTATGATATTCTCAAAGATCCAGAAAAGCGGCACAAATATGATCTATACGGCTCACAACAATCCTACACTAGGAAATATGACTACCAATCACAAACAGAGTACAACAACTTGTACTATAATGGGCTCTATCATGGTGATCCGTTTGTTGAGACTTTGTCCGGTGGTAGTTTTTGTAAGTATATACCTTTCTATATCCTGTCTAATAGGCTAGTTTACACTTTTTTTTATGGTTCATTATCATTTTATTTAAATAGTTTATTATCATTCTACTATATTGAAAAAGAAAATCATATTTAACTTTTATTAATAAATTATTATTATTGTACTATGCAAAATTGATATTGTTTATATTAAATTTGATATGAGTCAACTACCCTATTACCCAATTCAAGTGAGGCTTTCTAGAAATGCAGTATAGAAGGGGTATTCAAAGCTGCTTTAGGATTGGAGAGAATAACAAAGTTGTGGATTGACATGTATAAAAAATCTAACCCTTCACTTTGGTCACAAGTACTGGGTGTCTGCTTGGAGTTTTTTATGATTTATGAAGAAACTTTAAAACTGTAACTCTAATAATAAAGGACTTTCCATACAAACTTTCAACCTCTATTTTATCCCCTTGGGGGTAGAATTGATCTTAATTCTTTCTTATTGGATGCTTACATCATAACTTCTACCTACATGCCAAATTTCAGTCCGATCCATCCACTGGTTTGAGCTGTGCGTTGATAGATAACTATGTCAGTCAGTCGCCTTTGAGTTTTATATATTTAGATGTGCAAGTGGCGCCATCTACGAATCTCTAAAGTATTTTTATAGGACCTCCTAGATTAACCCTTTAATATACATATATACAAAATTATTTCAGATTCATTTTTGAGCGAAGGATTATACTTTGTAAACTTCTATTCTCCATTTTGTCCACCTTGCCAGAGTTTGGCGGATGACTGGAAAAAATTTGCTGAAACATACGATGGAATTGTAAGTGGATATATTGTTGGTGCCTTATTTTATTTGTTTCTTGAAACAACTTCTAAGTTCTATACAACACAACAATAATAATTAATAAATTGAAAATTTTTAATAAACTTCTGACACATAAAAGTAACTATTGCATGTCTACCATGCCATGACAAAACACTTTTTTTAGTCAAAACAGAAATTCATAGAGTGCCTACATTAAAGAAGTTCGCAATATTTTTTAATCCAAATTTTTTAAACTATAAATAAAGTTGAATTTCCATAAATTGTATACCAAAGCAGGAAGAAAATCAAAATGTATTTTATTTTTCAGGTCAAAGTTGGTGCGGTCAACTGCAAATATTACAATTCATTTTGCTACAATAATATGAGGATTGGTAGCTATCCAACTTTATTATTCTATCCAAATGTAAGTATCCTACTAATATTATAAACCATCAGATTCCTATTGAGCCATCTGTGAAAGTATGGGTGTTTGTCAGTCAAAAATGTATGAATATTTTTAGCTGAAACTATACCACAGATTATTTATTATTTATCCATATCCAATATACAACCTATACAGGATTAAGCCAATAGGATTCAATGACGTTTTTGACGGCCACCGTGGCGCAGTGGTATGCGCGGTGGATTTACAAAACGGAGGTCCTGGGTTCGATCCCCGGCTGGGCAGATTGAGATTTTCTTAATTTGTCCAGGTCTGGCTACGATGCCGTGTAGAAACCAAAAGGGGTGTGGATTTTCATCCTCTTCCTAACAAGTTAGCCCGCTTCCATCTTAGACTGCATCATCACTTACCATCAGGTGAGATTGTGGTCAAGGGCTAACTTGTAAAGAATAAAAAAAAACGTACTTTATAGATACAAAATATACAACCCTCAGTATTCATTACACTCCTGTATTGGAGAAGGAATTTTCCATCTTAACCTGGCGTGAAAAATAGGTAGAAAAGTGGGTATGTATTTTTTTTTAATTCACGTACATTTACAACATACATGAACAAATAGATAATGTTTATAAATACAGTGTAAACTTCATGCAACGTCACTCGATTTAACGACAAACTCGCTAAAGCGTCGACATAACATGACTTTGATTATTTAGCTTGCCTTCTATACAATGATACACTCTTTATATCATTACACCTACTCTAAATAATGACAAAATTCAATAGGCTAGTTGACACTTTTATGGTCTTAAATTGTTCATTATTGAAAATAAAAATATCAAATATTTTCAAGACGTGATTACATGAGAATTTAAATTTTTGACAATACGAGCTAAAATCAGTCGCAGTCGGCTATATTTTATCTGCTTCATGACGTCACTAGAAGTTTAGTACATAAAGTGTGTTCATGTTAGTGACGTCACAAAATTGGCGACAGCGTTTTTGACGTTTGGAAAATTTGAAAAAATACGTGATATTTAAATTAAGTTTTATAAGAAATTCTTAACTTTTATTAATCGATATCTATTAATTTCCTTATTCCATGTACTATACGAAATTAAAAAAAAAGCTTCTAATAAACTCGATTTTCGGCATCATCCAAAAATAACTTTCTAATATGATTCATTCTTTTGTTTACAAATTGGGATTGCACTAGTAGGCTTTTGACCATAATGAAGAAGAAGTCATGGACATAATACGTTAGTTATCATACTCTTAGTTGCTCACAAAGTTTCAAACTGTAAACATGGTAACAAAGTATTGACAAAAAAGTTTTATTCTGAATACATTTTTCTTCTTTGCATTTAGCGACAAACTCTTATAACGTCATAAAATGTTTTTTCCTTTATTTTTCTTTTCTTTTTCATACATATAAAATAGTAAGATTTCTCTTTATTTCAGGGTAGAAATGGCAACTACATTTACTACAGTGGTGCACACACATTCGAGGCTTTGGAAGACTTTGTGATGAAATTCATTAGAGGCAGAGTCCACATACCAAGAGTGACCCAAGTTTTGAGGAACACGGAGAAACCTGTCGTTTATATTATAGATGAAGAAAGTTTAGATGAGAACACTATAACACGGATAGCTTACCATCTTGTGAGTATACTCTGTGAAGTTACCTTTGTCTTCCATAAAATCCCACATAATGTACCCAATGTATATTATCCATTATAAAAAAAAAAACAAAGTATAATTCAAGGAGCTACGATTGTAACAAACTTTCAAAAATCGATTATTTACAACATCCTGTATTTTCAAAGACCTAACTATTCGCCGCGATGCTTTAGCCTAAACTAGGTCAAAGTTCCATGACTTTATAATTATGAAACAGAATTAAACAGGATGTTTAAATTTTTTCATAATTTTTTTTTCCGTAGAGTGTTAATTAGCTTGAGTTAATTTTTAATATTGTTAAGGAGTTTCTTGTATTGGACTAATAACTTCAGTTCAGATAAAACACGGTAATAGCATGCATCAATGATATATCTCGCAAAGAGAAAAAGGCATTGTCGACCAATAGCAGCAGAGATAAAATATCGCTCTCTTTTTCGTCCCAATGAAAGAGATAGTAATATTTTCGTTTCAGCCGCTATTGTCTTTCGTCTTGCCTAACGACCCCCTACAGGGCCAGGCCTCCCTCCTTATAAGAGAGAGGATATGGAGGTAGAAAACAAAAATGTATATTGGTGGGCTTAGGGTGAAGGATGTTAAAAAATAGAAACCCCATCTTCCCTACTCTGGGCTGATAATTTTTACTGAGAAAATTTCTTAGTCCATAAAAATGCTCAACTGTCTTTACTTAAATACGATAGCTTTTTTGTATTAAATAATTACTGTCAGAAGCCCGCCAAATGTTATAAAAAACTTGCGGGCCCATTCAAGCTTCGCTTTGGAAGCAACCAATCGCTAGAAAGCTATTGGTGAAAAACAGACTTCTTAGACGCTTAATACATAAGATAAGGCATTAAAAAAGGTTAATAATGATTATGATTATAAAATTATTTCCAGAACTATTTAGCGACAGTGGTAAAGGCGAAGAATGTTCGAGATCAGCTCACAGATAATCCAGAATCCACAATAGTGCTGAAACATAGAGATATACAGGAGGATCTCCAGAGCATCGACGTGACGAATATATTGAAAGACATCGTTGACTTGTTGCCCAATGTACCGAGAATCAGCTTGGAAAACTTAAAGGTATTCAGTACAAATACATGAACTATTCTTGATATATAGTGTAAACTCGATTTAACGACTAACTCGCTATAGCGTCGACATCACATGATTGGTTTAGCTTGCCTTCCATACATTGATACACTGTATATAGCGTTACATCCACTCTAAATATCAACAATTAAGTAATAAAAAGTACCTTTTAAGTTTCCAAAATTAGTGAAAACTCCGCAGCTGTGTAAGTTCTCTTGTCGCTTTGTTATCCTAGCTCGTAATAAACTCGACTGTCGGCATCATGCAAATAAAACTTTGTAAGAAATTCGTTATTTTGTTTATGAATTGGGATTGCACATGGACTTAATACTTAATACATTATCATATTCTTAGTTGTTCACAAACTTTCAAATAGGTAACATGGCTAATAAAAGAAAATCACTGCGTACCTAGTGATGAAAAAGCTTTACTCATACATTTTTCTTCTTTCCATTTAACGATAACTCTCTATAACGCCATAAAATGTACAGTCCCTTTAGTGTCAGTAGATAATACACTGTATATCAATTACGTGTCACGTTATTTGTCGGCGATGGATTCCTAAAGTACTTAACCAATTTTAATAAAATAGGTTAGGGTAGAAGAAAAAATACTAAATTCTCATCCTTTTACCATTAAATACTGATAAGGTAAAACAATGTTTGCCTGGTCATCTAGTCTCTATATAAATAAAAGCAAACGGTTTCATTTCTATGGAAATATGGTGATAAACTACAGTCTATCTTACTCCCTGATAATGAGCTTTCTATTGGTGAAAGAATTTTTCTAATCGGTCCAGTATGTAACAAATAAACTCAAAACAGTTTATTTGTTATATACAAAAATTATAGATTCTTCTGTACTTTTGTCAATAACTCTTATGATGATGATGATGATGATGATGATGATGATGATGATGATAAAATTACAATTAATGATAAATTACCTTTGCTTTTTACAGACAATAAGAGATGATCTGCGAAAGGGTGTCGACAAACCGTGGGTTCTTTTCTTTTCGAAAAAAGGCGTAGACAAGCTTTTGCTTCATCAATTGGTGTCGACTTTAAACGACCTGAATTTCGGTAAGTAAAATATCACATTTTGTGTGTAAATCATTTGTATACTTCATGTGCTATGCATACATTTGGAGACTTGTTTTTTTATTTTTATTATCCTGGAAAAATTACAAACTTATTTCTCGATTTAATCGTCGTCGGAAGAAGATCAGGATATTTTGTCTGATTAATAAATAAATAGATAAAAACCTAACTATGTATTATTTTGAATTGACTGTCATCAAAAATAATAATTAATTTTACTTCAGTATTAATGATCTCGTTAAGATCGATTAAATCGATTTTTCAATCATAAATTTTTTTACTACATCACTAGTATAACCCGCGGCACGTAACTTTAGCGCTGAGCGAAACACGGTGGGGATAGCTGCGCATCGGTACTGTCGCGCACACAATACAATTATTACGTTTTTTTAATTCAGATAAATGTAAGTCTAGATATGTAAGTTCTAGTCTAGTCTGAATCAGACAATGGTAACACGCCTTCAATGGTAACTCGACAAGACTTTTTACTTGTTGAGGGCCCGGACTCCGGGCTACTTCGGTCCTCGGTACTAACAGTGTCATCGTTATCAGACTCACCAAGGCTTTCCTCTGAACTATCCCCATCAACGCGAATAACGAATTCTTCTGTTATTAAATCCACGACATGGTCACTTTTTGCATATTGCTCTTCTATATCCTTAACCTTTTTGCATAGCTTTTGCCAATCCCATTCACCCATTAGTAATACTTTTTCTTCTATTAGCTCTATACATTTAGAAATACTCCATTTCACATTTTTGCTACCTACATATTGTTTTATATCGGACCATGCCATTTCGATAGGATTTAGATCTGGGTGGTATGGTGGTAATCTCAGCACTTGATGGCCTTGTTCAGCTAGGATTCGGTCAATCGAAACTGTTTTAAATCGCTCCTTATTTGCCTTGATCAAATTGTATAACTGAGGTTTAAGGAGTGTTCCCTCGTACTGTATACCTTTTTCAGTCAGCCAAGCTTGCATATCTGCTTTTTTGGAATTAGAGGTTGGTGCAAGATCCCACTGTTTATTGTGATAGGCCGCATTATCGACTACCACGACGGAATTTGGGGGTAGGTTAGGCATTAACTGAGTTCTGAGCCATTTTTCATAGTTCTCGTAATTCATATTATCTTTGTAATCGCCTGATTTGGTGCCAGCTTTAAAAGTAAGTAACGCATGGGGTATAAACCCAGTTTCAGCCCCTGCATGTACAATGACAACTCGCTGCCCTTTTGAAATTGGTTTTTTGAGACCCTTAGTAGTACCATCGGTCCAGGCTTTTGAAGAAGAGTGTGATGAATCTACGTAAGATTCATCTGTAAAAACAATAGACCTTCTTTCTTGGCGATATTGATTCATTTTACGTAAATATTCAATACGTAGCAGACGTATATTTGAAGTCTCAATTAGCACTTTCCGATTGTTTTCAGTGTTTTTCCACCGAAACCCCAGTGTCTTAATTATTCGTCGAAGACTCCTTTCTGAGCCTTTGAAATTTATGTCTTCTTCTAGCTGCCTTTTCAGCTTTCCGACGGTGGGAAGTTCGTTATTTGTCTGGTGAAAGTTATGAATGCACCTCTTTATTACACCTTGGTCGAAGTTATCGATATTTGTGATCGGTTTTGCTTTGGAACGTTTTTTGCCAGGCGTTCTAAACACTGTGATCAAATCAGAACTATTGGCTTGAGTGAAGATGTTCCTTACTGTTGCAATTGACGTGTTTGTAGACTCTGGTGTCCTTTTTTGGATTTTCCCTAAAGCACTGATTATATTATTTATTTTCAAATTTCCTGCCTTAATAACTTCTACAGTTTGTTTTATCTGGTTAGAATTTCCAGTGCAGCTGTCCAAATGATTTGATAAAATACTCGTAGCTTCGCCAATCTCACTTTTGAGCTGTTTTAAAGAATATATTAATTCAGAAGATTCTCTTTTTAAAAAACAATGCACGTCATGCACCATTTTCCGTGCCTGTCTTCTCAAAACAGTATTTCTTCTAGACATATTCACTGTAAAGTCTCAAACAAACTAAAATATATATATTTAACAAATAAACTTAACGAAAACCAACAATAAAAATTAATAGCAATAACAAAACAATTCAGAACGCGACTGTACACTGGGAGTTCGCGGAGCGTCGTATCAGTGCCGGGGACCGAATACGACTAGAGAGCCAATCACCGCTACGGACGCTACGCACGCCCGCCCCTCCGATACCGTATTTTAGACTTCTGCACATAAACGGTCAGCGCTAAAGTTACGTGCCGCGGGTTGTAACGTCGCCGTACCCTTCCTATCTGAAAAACACTATAATGTGTATATTTCGTTACAGGTGAGGTCGACTGTGACCTGGACGAGACGCTCTGTTCGTCGCTGCAAGTGGACGAAGCGCCCACGTGGGCGGTGCTCAAGATGGGCGGAGCTTACCAGCGCTTCTTCACCGCGCCCACGAGGCAGAAGCTCAAGCAGGCCGCCAAAGCGAACGCCTTGCATACACTGTCCGCTTCGGATCTACAGAAGATATTGAATGGAGGTACGGTTTAAAGCAGGCTACGTACCTTCAGTTTTGACTGAATACAATCTAATTGAAATGTAAGTAGACGTCAAGTTCAGATTTTAGTAGACAGTTTTTGTCTACTTAAATCTTAACTTGACGTCTACTTCAATTAGATTGTGAGTTCAATAGGCTAGTTGACACTTTTCTTTTAAATGGTCTTAAATAGTTCATATTTTATTGAGACATGGTTACTTGAAAGTTTTAGTGTTCTACTGAAAATATGTTTATGACAATACGAGCCAAAACGCCTGGCCGCCATGATGGTCTATATTTTAACTGTTTCATAACGTCACGTTAATAATCCTTTACCAAACGGAGCGCTTGGCAAAAATGTTAGTTAATAATTAGTTGGACGTTTAGTACATCAAGTAACATTGTGGACGATGTTACACCTCACAAAATGGATGACTGCCAAAATCCATGATTTTGAAGTTAAGTTTTACAAGAAATCCTTAAAGTTTATATTTCAGATCCATATTCCATGTAATATACGAAATTAATATTGTCTATATATCAACTACCCTATAGTGCACTGCACTGAGTTTTCAGTTTTGCCTATACAATGACGTTTTTAAGTGAACTGTTCAGTTAAAACTGCGAAGTTTAAACTGAAGGTCTGTAGCCCGCTTAACACATCAATAGCCTGTTTCACTACCTCCTGTCTTATCATATCTTCATTGACAGGCTACGTTGTATAATGTTTTAGATTATTTTTGGCGGGTACATGTGACGACATTAATAGCGTCTTAATTTCGCGGAGAATACCAAAATGAATTAATTATTCACTTTTCATAATGAACTTTCTCTAATTAACGCCTACTTCTATTCAACGTTTCAGAGATGTCGGCATGGGTGCTGCTAGTTGCGCCGTATGACGTCCAGTGGCTCCACTTGCTCGAACCGTTCACTGGACTTTGCTTAGATCTGGCGGACTCTGGCATCAGTGTGAGTACCTCTACCTTAGTCAAACAGTAAATTATATATAAGGTCCATTAGTGCCTGAACGTGTCGGTCAAGTGTTGTACGATGACGTCACGTACAATATCGCGACCGTTAGCGGGAGTCGATATTTATGCGAACTTTGAATGCATGTCAAATCATAACTATTTGGTATTTTTAAATAAAACAAAATATATTGTATTATATAAAAGTTCTAATGTAACAAAGTTTCAAGTGATTTTGCATACCTAGTAGACTCTATTATGTATATTGTTGATATTGGAGGTGTATGATATACAATTAAAAATGTGTTTTTGTTTTCCAGTTTGGTATAATGTCGTGTACCCTCGACACGGATCAGTACTGTCGTCTGGTGGCTCGCAACCAGCCGATGGTTTTGTTACAAAATGGAACACAAAGATATACATACAACGGACAGGCGAAAAAAGATCAGATGCTGGAGTTTGTGCAACTCATTAGGGAAAGTGCTGGTGAGTTATATTATGGGCCTGTATAAAAGTAGTACGTCGATTCTATTTCTACGATCGCAAACGCTTCGAAAATTAGAAAAATGTATGGGAATGTCATTTGCTATCGACAGGTCACGTGATCAAGATCTGTCATTCCCATACATTTTTCTAGTTTTCGAAGCGTTTGCGATCGTAGAAAGAGAATCGACGTGCCACTTGGCTACAGGCCAAATTATATAGATAGAATCTATACTATAATATTATAAAGCTAAATTAAAGTTTGTACAAAATCACTAACGCGACTAGCAGAGTGACGGTGTTCACGCTGCTTAACAAACAACTGAGCTCAAGTCTTCAAATACCCTATACAGGGTGCTGGAGAGTATTTCCCATAACTGGGGTTATATTCTTTACCGAGAATTAATTAAAAATGTTCAAAGTGCACGTGTTCTAAAATTAATATTTTCGGAGTAAATAATATCTTCTAGCATCTATAAAATTATGACGTAGACAAACTTTAAAATTTTAAAATGCAAAGGTGTGTGTTACATGGATAGTCGGAATTATTTGAATTACTTTGTATGAAAACATAAAAAGATTTTATTTTTTTAGTTAAAAACATATTAGTTATGCAGTTAGTTTCCTATAAGTGGACGCATTGAAGTTATGGTAAATACTCCTGAGCACCCTGTACATCAGTGAAATGTGGCGAAAAGGAATTGAGATCTCTTATAGAGCTTCCATTGCATACTTATGTCTATCTTTTAATTTTAATTCACTATAATCTCTTTGGTAATCGAATTTGAATGTTTTACGTTATAGATCTGGAGATAACTGAAGAGCAGGCGTTGGAAATAATGGACGTGTCGAACCGCGAACATGTGTGGCTCTTAGCCTATCTGCCGGCCGCCTGCGGGCGAATCTGCGACGAGCTGAAGCAGGAGTTTAGGATCGTCACCAAGAGGGTGAGTTGTCACGTGTGGCTCTTAGCCTATCTGCCGGCCGCCTGCGGGCGAATCTGCGACGAGCTGAAGCAGGAGTTTAGGATCGTCACCAAGAGGGTGAGTTGTCACGTGTGGCTCTTAGCCTATCTGCCGGCCGCCTGCGGGCGAATCTGCGACGAGCTGAAGCAGGAGTTTAGGATCGTCACCAAGAGGGTGAGTTGGCTCTTAGCCTATCTGCCGGCCGCCTGCGGGCGAATCTGCGACGAGCTGAAGCAGGAGTTTAGGATCGTCACCAAGAGGGTGAGTTGTCACGTGTGGCTCTTAGCCTATCTGCCGGCTGCCTGCGGGCGAATCTGCGACGAGCTGAAGCAGGAGTTTAGGATCGTCACCAAGAGGGTGAGTTGTCACGTGTGGCTCTTAGCCTATCTGCCGGCCGCCTGCGGGCGAATCTGCGACGAGCTGAAGCAGGAGTTTAGGATCGTCACCAAGAGGGTGAGTTGTCACATGTGGCTCTTAGCCTATCTGCCGGCCGCCTGCGGGCGAATCTGCGACGAGCTGAAGCAGGAGTTTAGGATCGTCACCAAGAGGGTGAGTTGTCACGTGTGGCTCTTAGCCTATCTGCCGGCCGCCTGCGGGCGAATCTGCGACGAGCTGAAGCAGGAGTTTAGGATCGTCACCAAGAGGGTGAGTTGGCTCTTAGCCTATCTGCCGGCCGCCTGCGGGCGAATCTGCGACGAGCTGAAGCAGGAGTTTAGGATCGTCACCAAGAGGGTGAGTTGGCTCTTAGCCTATCTGCCAGACGCTGTATATTAAAAAATATTTAATGGAATGAATGTAAAAACTATATATTCATAAATATTCAATAGAATTACAGACAGAATTGTGCATGTGTGCGCTCAGTGTTGTAGCCTATTATTTGGATCACTTTTTGCAGTGATATTATAGAGACATAACCAATCTATAGTATAAAATTATCATTGCGACAAGCAAATTAAACTAAATTGAATTGAATAATCCGTAACAACTAACTAACTTCATTACTCCGGCCTAAGTATTTTACTGATAATAAATATCTTGGAAGAAAGAAAAACTCAATATTGACCCAAGACTTTGTCCTTGCTATTGCCACATTGCCTCTGTGGCAAGGACAAGGTCCACTGAACCAAGGAGGGATAAAAATAAATAAATAAATATACTTAAACAATACACATCACTATTCAGCCCCAAAGTAAGCTTACAGAGTAGCTTGTGTTATGGGTACTAAGATAGTTGATATTATAATATTCATATACATTTATATACTAAAATACTTCGTCGTCATCAACCCATATTCGGCTCACTGCTGAGCTCGAGTCTCCTCTCAGAATGAGAGGGATTAGGCCAATAGTCCACCACGCTGGCCCTATGCGGATTGGCAGACTTCACATACGCAGAGAATTAAGATAATTCTCTGGTATGCAGGTTTCCTCACGATGTTTTCCTTCACCGATTGAGACACGTGATATTTAATTTCTTACAATGCACACAACTGAAAAGTTGGAGGTGCATGCCCTGGACCGGATTCGAACCCACACCCTCCGGAATCGGAGGCAGAGGTCATATCCACTGGGCTATCACGGCTTTTTTAACTAAAATACTTATATAATGTATAAATACACAGACACTGGAAAACACCCATGATCATCACACAAATATTTTCCAGTTGTGGGAATCGAACCCACGACCGTGGATGCAGAAAGCAGGGTCACTACCCACTGCGCCAACATATAATATCTTGGAAGAAAGAAAACTCAACAATTGACTCAGGACCTTGTGTCCTTGCCATTGCCACATTGCCTCTGTGGCAAGGACAAGGTCCACTGAACCAAGGAGGCATAAAAATACATTGAGATGTAATACATCTAGTAGTAGGGGAGCCGAAGAGGGGATTTTTGCAGTTACTCGAGCGCGGCAGATAAACATAAGGGACTATACCTTGCACGTTGTTGAGTACCTCCACCAAGTATGAGCCCACAATATTGGTGGGTACATTTAGGGCAACCAAAAAAAAAAACTAACTTCGGAAATACTGAAACAACACGTCAGATTAAGATAACGTAGGTGAGTTGATAGCTAAAAGGTGTGCATTTCAAAAACCTGACGATTTGAGCGTAACGTAATGAAATGGGAGGGTTCCAAAGTTACAAAATAAAACCCTTATATTTCTGTTATCGAACCACGAGCGCGGTTAATTTTTTACTTATTATGAGTGAAATAATCTCCTGAATAATCGCTCATGTTTTCTGCCGATTTCATTAAGCCAAAGTAATACAAAATTGTTTTTAAAGTCTGTAGTTTTTTTTTCCACCGCTAAAATCGAAAAAAGTATATATCCATTTATTAATCCAATCATTTAATCTACCAAATGCAATCGGTCCCCATGACGCTTTAGTAACTGCAAATTTAGCATCTCGGGCTCCCTTACTATAGAGATACAATAGCTTACGTTGTTTCTACGCTTGCAGCTCCGCCCGCTGGACTCGCTCCGCGTCGGTATGTTGGTCTGTACGAAGGGCGCCGCTGGGTTCTGCAGCAACATACGCCGGCCCACCGCGCGGCTGTATCTGGTCGGCTCCAAACAGTTTTACACGTAAGTTGACTGTAGACAGATGCCTCATTAGTGCGTTGCGTTATGACGTCGCAACAGATCGACATATTGTATGCCACACCTGTGTTGCGATGACGCACGACGTCGCAGTGCAAAGGGACGACGCATGCACACAGCCAGACTCAACAATGCTTACAAAACAAATGTCAATGAGTTGACGGCCGCGTGGCGCAGTGGGTAGTGACCCTGCTTTCTGCATCCACGTCCGTGGGTTCGATTCCCACAACTGGAAAATATTTGTGTGAAAAGTATGGGTTTTTTCCAGTGTCTATACATACATACTTATATAAATTATATAAGTATTTATATGTAGTATATAAATGTTTATGAATATTATAATATCAACTATCTTAGTACCACAACAGTATATAACACAAGCTACTTTGTATGCTTACTTTGGGGCTAGATAGTGATGTTTAAGTATATTTAAAAAAAAAATATTTAAAAATGAGCACTGTCCGTCGTACGTTGAAACATCGTTTGCGACGATACAACGCTTTAATGTGGATATCATTTAAAATATATGGGATCTCGACGCTGCGACATCGAATCGCAACGGAACCTAATGGGGCATCGCTCTAAATTGAACTATACGCAGTAACACATCATAGGGTGTCAGCGACGTAGGGAAATAGTTGCTACGAGAAAACAACTTGTTCACTCCATAACAATTTCGTATAAAGTTTTCAGTTATTTGAAATATTTAATTTTTTTATATGTACTTACTTGCCGCATAAATATTAACTTTGTCTCACCCAAGGATAGAAAAGGATGACTCAAAATAAAAAATGACATCGAAGGTAATGTGAACAGTCTCATACAAAATTAGAAATCGGAAAAAATAGATATTAGCCATTAATAATTAAAAATAGATATAAGTAAAGCATTATACCCCATGTAACTATTTTTATTTACATACACAGGAAGGGTTCAAACTATATTTTTTTTTTCAGTATGAATCTAGAGCAAATGCAAGCCCCATACATAATGGAGTGGGCTCTGGACCTGGTGGATGACGTCACGAAACTGAACTGGCATTCCTTTTCAAAGACTGTCATAGCTGAAGAGTTGAATCCTAGCAGGTATAGTCTCACTATTGTTTGACTAAAGCCTCGGGGTTTAATTTTATTTAATATCCTATCCAAAATCAGCTCAAGTTTGTTAACAAATTCACATTTAGTTTTAATAATATTTTAGAATTTTGTTTTCATCCAATTTGGAGAAAATGGCGGTTTTCAAAGTATGATAAATGAGTATGATATGACAATAGCCCAATGAAAATTTAATCAAGTTTTCAGAGGTTTCATTCGTCTGTATAAATGAGGATATATCACAGAGTCGTCACACAATGTATGTCTGTCATGGTAAATTTTCTCAAAATCTACTTAGACTGTACATTTTCTACAAATAGGTGTACTGGACATAACCATCAAATTCGGTAAATTCCTATGACCCTATGATGATGTAAATAGACAAAATCTGAATATGAGTCATTTTCGGAGGCAGGATTGAAAATTTTGGTTTTTCAACACTTTTTTTTTGTATGCAGGGACAAGAAACCATGGTTGGTCTATTTCCATTCCCCAAGATGTTACCATTGCTTCGAAAGGTATCCGGACTTCTCTATCTTGGCTATTGTGAGTACTTTTATCTATTTATCCGAATTATGATTATTTAACAAGAGACCTGCTTCTTTGTGTAGGGTTTTCTACTGTTTGTTTATGCATAATGAAGCCAGGAGTTCGAATTCTAAAGGGGGTTATGAATTCAGTCCAAATCTCTTGAAGATGGACAATTAGGTAGTTAACTAATATAAACAATATTAATTTCGTCTAGTATGGAATAAGGATCCGAAATATATCTATATCAACTAATAAAAGTTAAGGATTTCATAGAAAACTTCTTTTAAAAATTATGTATTCAATCAGTTTCAAAACGCTGTAGTCCATTTTGTGACGTCAAAATATTATTCGATGTCACTAGAGGAATAAACGTCTAGTAGAACGCTGATAAACAATATAAGACCCTTTTAAAAAGTGTCAACTAGCCTATCGGTGGTATTACATTAAAAATTAAAGCACATTAAGCCTTTAGTCCCTGTTGTTATCATTAACATCTGATAGTGCTACACAGTCAAAAAAATCAAACATTACTGGGTACCGGTAGACGGTAAACCTGTATTCCAGCAGCGTGGTGGGTCTATGTACCGAGGTCTATATGTATGTTAACTGATTTTAAGTTTTCACCCATGTCCCCAGCATCTAAGAAAAATAAACTCATTTTAAGTTTTCAACCATTTTCCCAGCATCTAAGAAAAAGAAACTCATTTTAAGATTTCACCCAAGTCCCCAGCATCTAAGAAAAATAAACTCATTTTAAGTTTTCAACAATTTTCCCAGCATCTAAGAAAAAGAAACTCATTTTAAGTTTTCACCCATGTCCCCAGCATCTAAGAAAAATAAACTCATTTTAAGTTTACACCCATTTCCTAGCATCTAAGAAAAATCAACTCATTTTAAGTTTTCACCCATGTCCCCAGCATCTAAGATAAAAAAAAATCATTTTAAGTTTTCACCAATGTCCCCCGCATCTAAGAAAAAGAAACTCATTTTAAGTTTTCAACCATTTTCCCAGCGTCTAAGAAAAAGAAACTCATTTTAAGTTTTCAACCATTTTCCCAGCATCTAAGAAAAAGAAACTCATTTTAAGATTTCACCCATGTCGCCAGCATCTAAGAAAAATAAACTCATTTTAAGTTTTCACCCATTTCCTAGCATCTAAGAAAAATCAACTCATTTTAAGTTTTCAACCATTTTCCCAGCATCTAAGAAAAAGAAACTCATTTTAAGATTTCACCCAAGTCCCCAGCATCTAAGAAAAATAAACTCATTTTAAGTTTTCAACCATTTTCCCAGCATCTAAGAAAAAGAAACTCATTTTAAGTTTTCACCCATGTCTCCCGCATCTAAGAAAAAGAAACTCATTTTAAGTTTTCACCCATTTCCCCAGCATCTAAGAAAAAGAAACTCATTTTAAGTTTTCACCCATTTCCCCAGCATCTAAGAAAAAGCATAAACTTCGGTAAAGTGAACTGCGTGGCCGACCGCAGCCTCTGCCAGCACGAGCACGTCACCAGCTACCCATCGCTCAGGCTGTACCTCCACAGGAACCACCAGCACCCCACCAGCAGGGTGGTAGCGCTACAACCCAAGGACCACGCAGCGCTACTACAGGACATAAGGCCACATCTGGCGAGGTATGACAACAGTTTGGGCGACATCAAAAACATTGAAATCAAAAGTCATGTGCGTTTTAAAGATGAGTTATAGAAATTTAAATTTAAATTTAAAAATATATGACACCATCGCAACTAACTATGAATTGGGAATTTAAACAACGATTGTATACTATTAGATATGTTACGTGCCTACAAAATGACGGTTAAAAATTATCCAAATTTAGCTACTACCACTGAGCGCACACATGTATGATATATAATTTATGACTCATATAAAATTTATTATTAATTTTAGACGAAATTAATAATAAATTTTATATGAGTCATAAATGTAATAAATACATGTAATAAAGGTCCGAAATATACCGATATCAATTAATAAAAGTTAGAAAATGGATAATTTAATTTAAAAATCATGTATATAATCAACTAGCTGACGCCGCGCGGTTTCACCCGCGTGGTTCCCGTCCCCGTAGGAATACCGGGATAATATATAGCCTTCCTCGATAAATGGGCTATCTAACACTGAAAGAATTTTTCAAATCGGACCAGTAGCTTCCGAGATAAGCGCGTTCAATCAAACAAACTCTTCAGCTTTATAATATTAGTATAGATTTTTCGAAACATCAAAAACGCTGTCGTCCATTTTGTGACGTCACAACGTTAGTTTATGTCACTAAGTAATAAACGTCAAACGTATTGTAGACAATGTTTAGGTATTATTTGTTTAAATAACTTCCATTGTTTACTATTCGACTAAATGAAATTAAGACAATTAGCCACCTTTGATCGCCTCAGTTACGACTCACTAACATATCTAATAGTATACAATCTTTGAATTTAAACCATACAGATAATCTACTCATACACATGCAAATAATTATACTACAGCCTTTCTTGATGAGTACTGTTTACCAACAAACAAATTAAAAATGAGGGTATTAAGCACTAGTCATTTCACACCTAATAATTATTATAACTAACTTGTTCTTAAATTAATGATAATAAATTTGATTAATAAGCTTAGAACAATTAGATATGATTAATATATTTTATATAACATTTTGTAAACAAACCATACATGAATTAAAATAAAAAAGTCATAAAATCACATGTTTTCTACCTTCATTTCTAATTTTTTTGTTGGTAAACAATACTCACCAAGAAAGGCTGTTTAGTGTGGCGCGTTCAAACTCTACATCCACTCCTATGTGAGAGGCCTGGTTCTACTATGAGCGAGGCCTGGCCCTGTGGCGGGCCGTCCCTTATACGAGGGAGGCCTGGCCCTGTGGCGGGCCGTCCCTTATACGAGGGAGGCCTGGCCCTGTGGCAGGTCGTCCCTCCTAAGGGAGGCCTGACCCTGTGATGGGTCGTCCCTCCTAAGGGTGGCCTGGCCCTGTGGCAGGTCGTCCCTTATACGAGGGAGGCCTGGCCCTGTGGTGGGCCGTCCCTTATACGAGGGAGGCCTGGCCTCATTTTAAAAAATAAACAATAAACCAAGTCTTGAGATTATCCCACACAAACAAACACATCACATTAACATATTGATTTAATGTATAGAAAAGGCTCATTTCCGGAGCCATTTAAGTTTGTGCATATTGCTTCTAATTAATATTATGATTAATTCTTATGATAAAATGTAATACAGTCAGCGCGTTATCAACTGAGTCGTGGGCCATAATTAAATTTATTTACTCCTAGCTTACCCCGCCCGCTAGTCCGTTATTTGTAGCCAACTCAATTAATAACGCGACAAGTTTTCATTTTTAATTAAAATAATTAGTATATTTAAAATCAAACCTCGCATATTAATTTTAACCGATTATTATTAGGTAACACTTTTTTAAGTCCAATCTCAATGTAACATGTTTCGAACTTACTTACATCAACTTCCCAAAGCCACCAAGGTCCAATCTTAAAGTGTAGACCTTGCTAAGTATGCTGTACTTACAGCTCGTGCAAATTTACTTGACACCTGGCTCGAGTGATGTTTGTTTGGTTGTGTTCGGTAGCCAAGTGTCAAGTTAATGCGCACGAGTTAACCTATGGTATGGCAAAAGAGCTGGCAAATTTTCAGAATTTACATAATAATGAAGGGCTGGCTCTTAGACGTTGTAAGGGCGATACCTCATTAGTGCGTTGCGTTGAATCGTCGCAACGGGTCAACACATTGTGTGCCACAACTGCTTGCGTTGACGCAAGATGTCGCAGCGCAACAGGACGACGCATGCACCCAGACTCAAATATTCTTACAAAACAAATGACAATGAGCAATGTCCGTTGTCCGTTGAAACGTCACTTGCGACGACATATCGCTTTAATGTGGCATGTCATAGAAAGTCGTGTTAGTTATAACTCAAGAACCGCTGGACCGATATGGCTGATGAAATTAGTGGAGAGGTAGCTTAGAACCAGGAGACGGACATAGGATATTTAGGGTACAGGGTAGGGTAGGTATACGGTTGAGTAGGGGTATGGTAGGGTAGATGTAGGGAGGGAGTAGGGTAGGGTAGTCGTGGGCGTTAAAATATATAGAAAACGACGCAACGTCGATACTGCGACATCGCAACGGAAAGCAATGGGGCATCGCTCTAATAGAGACGCTACGCTTCGCTTCGCCAGAAATGCCCTAATGGGGCGTTCATACTCGAAATATTTTGTGACCCATGGTAAAATTAAAAAAACCATGTATTTACACTGATAAAATCTACCCGTAATTTAATAGTTCAAATCAAAAACAGATCTGAAAGTCATTCCTATAAGTTTCTTATGTTAGTTACACACAATAATTTAAGCATAAAATACTTTTTTTTTTATAAATTTAGGTAGTTTTCTATTGACATAATGTGATAATTTCAGTCTGCATTTGTAGTAATAAGAAATAGCGAGAAATTATACAAATTACTTTTAAAAAATAAAAACTGATTTTGCAGTTGATATCCACTACGATTTTAATATCATTATTGAATTTTTTTTAAATATTTCAGTTTGTTAAGTAAAACCAACTGAATTTTTTCCAATTTATTTGATTATTATTACATAATTAACTAATATAATAACACTAATGTATAATAGGCATCTTGACATACAACATCTGAAACAAAATAAAGATTTATTTAATATCATTTTGTGTTTTAATTTTTTTACCATTACTGAATTAATAATAGTTATAAAAAATTGGTATGTGTGTGGTACAAATAAATATGAGTATACTAAATATAATGTAATTCAATATTCTCCCCTAAAAAGGGGTTAAGGTTTTTTTAACAACAAACTACACTGAAATTTCGTTGAAAGTCGAAATATTGAAACTATTGAAAATATTGAAACTTACAAATTAGAAATTTAGAAATTTACTGGACATTGAAAGAAACTTACAAATTAGAAATTTTCATCGTTTATTTCAATGTCCATTAATCGAATCCAAAAAATTTCTTACATTGTGTGCAGTTTGTTACAACTATCATTTTGGGACTAATTTTACAAGATAGTAAAATTGGTACCAAAATGGTGAAAGAAAGAAACCACCACCAAGGTGGTGAAATAGGGGTTGAAAGTTTACATTGATTTTCACGCAGACAAACTCGCGGGTGTTCGATAGTTGTAATAAAAACTTACATCTTTGTTTCTATTCAACTGAGCATCTACAACATCCTGGTCAACGCTGCAGGGCAGGAAGAAGTCCACGCACTCAAACAGTCCCTTGGAGTCCAGAACCAATCTATCTTCACCTATTTCCAGATTAAGGTCTTTCAATTCTACCTGAAATATTGATTTTATGAAATGAATATTTTAATAGGGATGATGACAGTTTTTTAAATTGTATATAAATTAAGAGTATGCTAATAGTAAAGCAATTTTGTTAAAGTAACAGGGTATCTGCGATCATTACATTCGGAGCTACAGGGATTTTAAGGGTCAGATTTGCGGCGCTGCCGCGGATCCCTGAAAAACGCTCCATACAAAAAGGTACGAACTTATGACGTCGTAGGCAATTAATGATCGTTAGATTTGTAAGGGCGTTAAAACAAAATTACTAATATCTTTGTTATTTGTGCGTTTATGTTTATAGTTCATATATTAACAAATGTCACATTTAATGTAAGGAAGCTAAAACTGTATGAATTTTCATCTAATTACGATAAAATATTTTTAGTAGATTTTGAAATTTTATAATCTTATTTATTTTGCAAATATCCAGTCAATCTTTGCTTTTTATGTATAAATTGGTTAACATTGACCTTATTTACCCGAATGTATCATAAAAATCAATATATTCAAACCTAGTCATCATCCCCATTGTAATCATAATGTCAATGTCACTGGAATGTCAACTAAAAACAATTCAAAATAAACTTCAACACCCTTCCATTTCGTCCATTGGTAATGCAGCTTTTATCTGTACTATCAATACTTCTATATCTATACTGATATATAAAGCTAAAGAGTTTGTTTGTTTGTTTGATTGAACGCGCTAATCTCACGAACTACTGGTCCGATTTGAAAAATTCTTTCAGTGTTAGATAGCCCATTTATCGAGGAAGGCTATATATTATCCCCGTTTTCCTACGGGAACGGGAACCACGTGGCGTCAGCTAGTCTTGTGATAAAAAGCTGCATCATCAGATCTTGTATCAAGTTTAGCTTTAAAATTGTTGAGTTATCTAGGTGGTTACGTGGTAGGTACGCTTATTGCGAAAAATAAAATACTTTGATATAAGGAAACATTTTATACCATCGACTATGGGCAGTTTTTTTATAGAGAGGAAGAGGTACAGACAATCAAAAATTATAATCTATTACAATGGCCACAGATAATAATCATTCACAAACTATTACACAATGATGTTCTATTAAACAAAAATATTGAGCTTTCTGATTGGTGTAAATAAATTTTCTGGTGGTAGGAAGTGATGATGTTACCCACACTCGTAAAGAATAAAAAAAACCCCATACCAATGGATGGCAGTATTGGGACTATCATTGACTTATTTGATTGTGACCATTTAAGCCAATACACCTTATGGACTACCAACTTGCATTGGAATGCTTTGTTTCACTAGAGATTTTGTATTTGGAGACCAGTACACCTAGAATGCTTTAACAATATACCATGTGACGAGAAAGAAATGTTGACCATCAGCAGATAAATCGAAAATAACACGTCAAAAGAGATACTATATAATACAAATATGGGCAAATATAATATGTAATAACACAAAATTTAAGAAATGAAGTATCATGTGTCTCAAACGAAGAAGGAAAAACTTTGTGAAGAAACCTGCATACATGAGAATTTTCTTGATTCTCTATGTGTGTGAAGCCTGCCAATCCACATTGGGCAAGCATGGTGAACTAAGGTCTAACTTATCAATTATGGGCCAAATAATTAAAATTTGGGTTGTTAATGATGACAATGATGACAAATGTGGGCATTTATACTTAGCACTGGTCAATTAAAAATGAGTTGATGTTAAACAAAACAATCATACTCACCGAAGCTGGTACCTTAAACTCTGCCAACAAGTACTCAATCTCCCCTGTAGGAGGTTCACGTCTCAGCCTGTATACAAACTCCTTTTTCTTTGCTGTAAACTTTCCAGGTATTTGTATCTCTTCTATGAGCGGCTTTGCTCTTTCTTCACATTTCTTAACATCTCTTATCTGTATTCTATGAGATTGTAAATTTCCAATAGACTTTCTGTTCTTGAGAACTGTGAACTTTTGCATGTCAATTTCAAACTGATATTTATCCTGTAAATAAAGTATATTATGTAAAGTAATTGTGAATGGAAATTACTAACTAACCATTTAAGTTGAAAACAAATTGCAATTTGCTTTTTAAAAATTTTATTGAGCAGTTTTGTGTTTTAAAAGAAGAACTGAGTGCTTTTATTAATTGATGTTGTTGAAAATTTTTCACAGCACAACAATTGAACTGATTTTTGAAATGGAGATACTTTAACCCATGGAGTGACAGTTAGGCTACTTTTTATCCTGAACAAAACCTTGGTTCCTGTTGGATTTTTAAGAAACTATATTTCATGAAGATAATGTTGCTTGGATGCACTGGGTAAATAAAGAGTTACATAAACAATATTACAGACTGTTACCTGTAATCCTTCAAAGACTACAGTTAAGAAAAACGTTTGGAACAAGTCATCCTTTTCAATTTTTGAAAAGAATTCTGGATTAATTGCCACATCGTAAACAGTTGTCGGTGCACCAGATTTGTCTTGCTCCGTTCTACCCTCACCAATGCTCATGGGCACTCTGTAGCTTGATGGATCTTCAGAATTGAGGATATGCATCAATTCTGCATTGCTGATGTCAACTGGACACGGTATGGCTTCAGTCAGGCAAATGTTGACAAACACTTTTTTGTTTTCAGGTTTGGTATAGGTTTTCACGCAAAAACCTAAAAATGTTATTATATGTTAAAAAAATAAATATTGATTAATTTAACAAGTGATATATTTTTTACATTTACCTGGCCGAGGTTTTACAACTTGCGAAGGCATTGCATCAGCTAAGAGCTTATTGAATTCCTCCTCCGCTTTATCCTAAAAATTTACATTTTTATGAAACACTACATACTACCGAGTAACAATTAACATGTACACACACATAGTTTTCATAGACAAATTATATAGTAGGTCCCTTGCTGCCAGTCAAAGATGAAAAATTAACAATCTAATCTGTTTGAAAAGCATTACTGTTATACTATTTCTATAGAATCAATGTCATTTTATTTATTTATTTTTAAGAAAAAAAATCAACAGTGTTACCAAGAATACAATTATACAATATTTCCTGTATATTACAGCCAATTACAGATTTTCCATAGTTAGAGCTGTCCAGTAGTAATTTCTAGTTAGCACAATCTGAGAATACATTCAAGAAAAGCAAATAATAAAAAAAAAAGAGAGAAAAAAAATCACATTAAAATGTATGTAGAACGTTGGTATGAGAAATTGTGTGTGTGTGTGGTTAAGTGTGATATGTGTATGTGTGTGTGTGGTTAAGTTTGGTATGTCTGTGTGTGCTAAGTGATTAACTATTTAGTTTCCACTAGATGTCGCTTAAAAGTCTTTTTTGAGTATCGGAATAGGTCAATTTGTGAGTATAGCTTTCATTGTTGTAATCGTTTTTGTCATGTAAAGAGCTAAAAATCCTGGTTTGTGTAATTAAATGAGATTCATTAAAAGAGGTCAATCACATCCAGTTTACTAAAAGATGAAGATACATTTAATTTGTAAGTATTTCTGACTTTATTATATCAAGGTTGTAATAAAAATAATATCTAAAGAGAATCTACTCTGTAACCAGAACAGCAAAACATCAATAAAGTGTGTGTATTGCTAATCAAATTTATAGTAGTGTGCATTATTTTATCTCTTTAAAAAAATGACAGACAATTTTGGCGATGAATTTGGGTGTAATGTACAAGTCCTGTGTACCAAGTAAGTAATCAAGACCAAGTAATTGGTTGGACGCTGTTTTTGATAAATTAAAATTATAATGCACATTTCAATACATTAATTAAAGGTATTGCATTAAAAAATTTGCCAAAATGTATTTCTTTTATAACTTTGAGTCTTTATAGCTGATAATTCTCACTCACTGAAATACCTATATTACAGCATTTCTTGATGAGTACTGTTTACCAACAAAAAAATTAGAAATGAAGGTAGAAAATGTATGTCATTTCATTACTTATTTATTTAAAATTCTGTATGGTTTGTTTATAAAATGTTATATAAATTATATTAACCATATCTTTTATATTTTATGGGTTTAAGCTTAATAATCAATTTTATTTTCATTAATTTATGAACAAGTTAATTGTAATTATTCAGGTGTAAAATGACTAGTGATTTATACCCTCATTTTTAATTTGTTTGTTGGTAAAGAGTATTCATCAAGAAAGGCTGTAGTATAACTATATAGTGGCTAGAAAAAATCATTAACCTAATCCAATCACAAGCCAGAAGTAACATTAGGTATTTACAGAAAGGTCTTCACCCCCACCTGACCTTAGGATACCCTAGTAGTACTGTCTTTTTAACAGCAACAATTCACAAATCTCAACTATGATGTTTTTAGACAGTAGAAATAAGAATAGAAACAAATAATACATACAAACAATGTCAAGTTGTGAATCTAAGCACCTTATGTGCTTTCTATACTTTACCTAACACTATAAGTGTACTTACTTTAACAATTCTCATGTTATTTTCCATGATCGTTGGATCGATTTCCAATGTTATTGACTTCTTCTTCATCGTTTTCGTTCAGATTATTCTTCTTCCTTGACTTGATAGCTTTAGTTCCACAATTAAAATCAAATTATGCAATTCTGCTATTACAGTTTTATATCATTAAACCACAGCTGTTATAGGTAAACACAATAATTAATCGTGTAAAACTTAAAATTGAAACTCAATCTCAAATTCAATTCACAAAAACGAGTCAAGTCACAGCCACAGACGACAAATGAAGGTCACAGCAGTAGAAACGTCAAAAGGAGATGACAGTTGACACTGACACTGACAGAAAGCGTGATAGTCACAGATAGAAAGCAAATAAAAAATCACACACACACACAGATATCTGTGGCAAAATCTTAGGCAAAATGTATATATTTGCAAAAACTGGCTAGGCCTTATTATAGTTAAATAATGAGGTTATAAGTAGATAGTTAAAAGGTTAAAATGTTGAAAGAAAAAAATATTTTCTTCTTTTTAGAGCGTTTAAATAAAAGCTTTTTTTAATAAAGTTTTTTTACTTTTAATTTATATTTTTATTTTCTAGTTTCGCTGCCTAGATCTCTGAGTCTATTCATCTCGTTCAAAGCATCATTGCAAGGTCGTTTGCCAATTTATTTCGAACAGTCCAGCTCGTCAATAACGAGACCTTCTAATGTCTTTACCCTACTTAAGGCCACATACGCTTAACCAGCAGCAAAGAGCTTCGAGCCTAAGTAGATGACGGCATAGTCAACAGCGCTGCCTTGCATTTTGTGAACTATACAAGCCCAACATAGGCAGCATTCTTCGTTCTGCAGTTCCATGACTATATTTAGCAGGAAATTGCACAGACTTGGGCTGAATTAGATAAACGCCGTCTTTCCCAAAGTCTATACGGACAGATGGTATATCGGTGTCATACATTTTGTGCTCTTCGGAATCAGGGCCATATAATTTCTGTAATATAGCCAATGGCATCATTCACCAGACCTTTAGAGACAGAAATGAATTAACGAAATCGGTTCAGCTGTCCTCGAGATTTGCGCTTATCCATACCATTCAGCAATTCGTTTATATAGAAGATTATTAAGAGGTAAAGTTTGAGTGGTTGTAGGGGGTAATCTCTGGATCTACTAAACCGATTTTTAAAATTTTTTCACCAATAGAAAGCCACGTTATTTGCAAGTGTCATAGGCTATATTTGTACCTCGTATTCTCACGGGAACGGGAACTATGCAGGTGAAACCGCGGAGCATCTTATACCGACATTATTGCGTTTTTTGGAAATTTTGTATTATCTCCGAAACTATATTACAATTCAAACAATTCTGTAATTAATGACGTAAACTTTAGTATGTAATTTTAATAATTTATTAAAGTACAAAAGGTACTATATCTGCTAAAATACAAAAGATAGATATATGGTGTCGCGAAATTTTTTGTAGAACTTTTAAAGGTTCAAAAAGCTTCCATATATTAATTTAAATTATACTTGTACGAGTAAACCCGTGATAACTCAGTATTCATATATGATAGAATTATGAAATATAGCTTATAGCACTTCCTGATAACGTAGCATTCTACTGGTGAAAAAATTTTAAAAATCGGAACAGTAGTTCTGAAGATTACCCCTTACAAAGAATTGTTACAAACTTACAAACTACCTCTATATAATATTAGTATAGATATAGATATATTTCATTAGATACCCATATTGTAGAAGTACATTAAAAATAACTATTCCGCCATCTTGGGTGGTCTGGCATATTGTATTTAGAATAAAGTCATATAATATATCGTGCATTGTCATCCAATCTGAACGTGTATACAACATTTCACGGTTACGGTTGAAGATATCTACTTCAAAATTGAGCTCACAGAATTTTAGACCATTAATAACTGGTCTAAGCACAGAATCCACTGTAATATCCTACATACATTGCAAGTTAAATAAAAGCTTTTAAAAAAAGGATTTTAGCGTCTTCAAGAGTAACGAGGTCAATAAACCTCTTTCCGCACCACTGAAAGGTTTAGCACAAGGCCTAAAAACCTCGTTGCGCACCAGGGGAAAACGGGATTGCAACCTAAACAGGACCTATTCGTGCACAAACTAGTCGACGAATAGTTCGCCGAATGATTTGACCACTATACACAAATTTAAATACCATGATCAAAGAGTTTTGACCACAGAGTATTATAACATAAAACATGTCAAATAAAACCATTATCAATGACCGTATCCGACATCCGTCACTCCGGATTCGATTTTTGGCGGGAATCGAGCAGCGCGCTTTTAAAATTGAAAATTTTAATTTAAAAGTTTTTTAGTAATATACGTGTGAAATAAAGTGTTCATATGTAAATTAAATCCAGCAAAATGCCGTCAGACAGTGATGGCGATGCCCACGAAAGGCTGGACAGAAAAAAACGTAAAGTTCAAAAGTCTGCTGAGGACGATAGTGTAAAATACAAACCCTATATAAAGGCAGGTTATAGCAGAGCCTACACGGATAATAGCACTAACGCGGAATTCCCAGTGTTTGTGGAAAGCAGTGAGGCGGAAATTAAATTGGGGAACAAAAACCCATTAGTTGTGTCCAAATACTTTAAACAAGTAAAAGGTATCTATGAGAGCAGGCGCATTAATGCTAACAAAATAATGTTAGTATTCAAACAAGCGACAGCAGCCAATGATTTTCTCAAACATGAATGCCTAACAGTTTACAATCTTCGTGCCTTCATCCCGGCATCTTCTGTGGAGAGGGTGGGGGTTGTCAGGTTTATTCCTAAAGAGTCCAGTAACCATGAACTATTTAATAAACTTTCTTCAGAGTGTGAGATTATTGGTGTAAGACGATTCATGAAAAAGGTTGTAGACGATGTTGTTCCTTTGTCAACTATTAGTGTAATTTTTGCAGGAACAACTTTACCACAATATATATATTTAGACAATTGGCGTTATAAGGTCTATACATATATTCCTCCGCTAATGCAATGTTTCAAGTGTATGAGATTTAATCACTATGGGAAAATATGCAAAAATATACAGGTCTGTTCACGCTGTGCTGGTGAACACCACTACAAAGTATGCACGGCTGATACATTGAAGTGCAGTAATTGTGGTGGAGCTCACTTAGCCATATCCAAAACTTGCCCTATAAAGGCAGCGAGATTAGAAAAAAATAAACAATCTTATGCTAAGGTAATTGAAATTAATAGTGTTAATTTTCCTACTCTCCCGAAGCCTCAACAAATACAGCAAAAATTCCACCAATCTAAACTAGACACACAAGAAAATTTAGATATTTCTTATTCAAATATCATTAATAATAAAAAAATATTATCAGCAATAATTAATACATTAGTTACTATAGGAAACTCAAATGACATTAAAAGCACAAGTAAAATTAAAGAAGCATTTTTGAAACATTTGAATAAAGTTTAATGGCTTCAAAGCTCATTATTGTTCAACATAACATTCAGAGTATTAATAATAAAAAACCCTTAGTAAAAACATTTTTAACACAGGAAAATATTGATATTTTATTATTAAATGAAACCTGGCTTAAAAACTCTAGTAATCTTGTAAAAATCCCAGGCTATAACTTTGTTGGAAAAAATGCAAAGAATGAACATGGTGGCGTAGGTATTTTATTAAGAAATACATTTAAATATAAACTTTTGAAAACAAAATTTTATGAAGATGTTCAATCCATAGCAATTTCTTTAGAAACCAATGCTGGTGACTTATCAATACTTTGTGTTTATTGTCCACCTAAAAATAAAAATAAATGTAAAATCAATAGACTTAAAAGTATCATCAGTGATATACCAAAGCCCTGTTTAGTAGCAGGAGACTTTAATGCACATCATATTTCTTTTGGTTGCCATAGTACAAATTCAAGGGGTAGAAGCCTATTTGATATTTTTGATGAACAAGATCTGTGCATATTAAATTCTGGTAGGTCTACTACACTTCAGAGACCATATGCAAATAGTTCTGCTATTGACATAACTGGAGTGAGCCCAGTGCTCGCTCCGTTATGTGAATGGACAGTAGGTGTAGACACTTTGGGTAGTTACCACTATCCCACATTTACAAAAATTAACTTAATTCCATCTAAATATTCTGTCAATGATAAAGTAGAGAAATTTTTATATAATAAAGCAGATTGGGATAAATATTATAAGAAATCCAAGGAGTATTTTGAGTATATCACATTTAATGAACTAGATCCTTTACAGTCATATGACAAATTTTGTGAAATTTTGAACATTTTAAAAAAAGAATGTATTCCGCTTGTTAAATTTGAGGGTACAAGAACTATTAAAGCTCCCGCTCCTTGGTGGGATGAAAATTGTGCTGAAGCAGTTAAAAATTCCAAAGAGGCTTTACAATTATATAGGCGAGTAGGGTTAATGGTAAATTATATAAATTATAAAAAAATAGATGCACTTAAAAAAATAATCATTAAAAAAGCAAAGAAAGATAGTTGGAATAAACTTTGTTCATCATTTAATAGATACACTCCTATAACTTATATATGGAATTATATGAAAAGATTTAAACGAATAAATACCCAACCAAAACTTAAAAATGATGTATGGATTCCAAATTTCATCTCAAAACTTAAACAGAATAATAATAACACAAACTTAATCAACTCTGTTTTTGAATACAACAATGACAATGAGAATTCCATGTGGCTACTAAATCCATTCACCTATGCAGAATTCAATATAGCACTTCAATCAAGAAAGGAATCTGCACCAGGATTAGATGACATTCCTTATATAATGTTTAAAAAGTTACATAAATCAGGTCAAATAGCTTTACTTAATATTTTTAACAAGTTATGGCTTTCTCAATGTATTCCAGAGAGTTGGAAGATTCAATGTATAATACCAATTTTGAAACAAGATAAACCTGAAGACGATTGCAATTCTTACAGACCTATATCACTGACTTCTTGCATAGGGAAATTGTTTGAAGTAATGCTTAAACTAAGATTGGACTATTTTGTTGAAACTAATAATTTATTACCAGGTTTTCAATATGGTTTCCGTAGAGGTAAAAGCGCAGCAGAGAGTATAACTTCATTTATGTATGATATGAAGAATTGTCAATTGTCTAGATCCACAGCAGTATGTATATTTTTGGATATAGAGGGGGCTTATGATAATGTGGACTTAAACCAGCTCATCAATTGTCTTTATGAAATTGGTATCCCTGGAAAAATGTTAAAATGGATTTCAAATTTTTTTAATAATAGACAGTTTTATGTTAAGTACAATAATATACTCCATGGGATAAACCAAACT
The DNA here is from genome assembly GCF_947172395.1 of Bicyclus anynana. Taxonomy (NCBI): domain Eukaryota; kingdom Metazoa; phylum Arthropoda; class Insecta; order Lepidoptera; family Nymphalidae; genus Bicyclus; species Bicyclus anynana. The sequence goes on from NC_069091.1 coordinate 14,226,792, forward strand.
AGTAAAGGTCTTATGCAAGGTTCAGCATTGTCACCAATTTTGTATAATTTATACACCTCACAAATTGAAAATTTTTTATTAGGAGATGTTAAAATTTTACAATTTGCGGATGACTTGTTAATGTATAGTGTAAATAGAAATATAGAAATAGCTAAAAATACTATTAATTCTGCACTGTTCCAGTTGCAGTCTTATTATAAAAAATTGTTAAAATTAAATATCAATACTTCCAAAAGTTCATGTATGATTTTTGGCAGCCCAGTGGGGAATAACATCAAATATAATGGTACAGATATTCCATTTGTAAATCAAAAGAAATTTTTGGGTGTAATTATCGATAATAAATTAAAATTTGACAGACATATTAATTATATTAGCAAAAATGCGTTAAAAGGCATTAATTTATTGAGATGTTTGACTGGAACGTTTTGGGGCTCTGATCCTAAAGTCCTATCTCTATTATATAAAAGCATGGTCAGAAGTCACTTTGATTATAGTTTTCTTGCATATATGCAAGCCAATTCCACATTATTAAAAAAACTTGATGTTATTCAAAACATTGGCTTGCGCATAATAAGTGGGGCTATGCGCTCTACACCTGTTAATTCAATGGAAGTAGAGACTTGTATTCCTCCTTTAATTGTAAGACGTATATATTTAGCTGAAAGATTTTGTTTGAAAGCTCTATCATCGAGCTCTTCAATAGTGAACAAACTTTTGCTTCCAAATAGTCTACTAACTGTAACTAAATCTACAACTGAATCTTTACAAGCGACCGCAAATTCACTTTTGGCAGGTAAACAACCTACCATATCTATTATTATGACATATATGCATAATATTGCCACTAACATAAATGTTAGTAACGCCTGGCCCATGTACTCTTGCTCCTTTGAGAGCTTGATTATGAAAAATAAAATTCATTTGTTGAATATTACGTCAAACATAGACTTCCTTATGTTTATTGATAAAAATTGTAAATATTATTATAAGTTATATACAGATGGATCTAAAAATCAGCACTTTGTAAGTGCTGCTTTCTATGATCCACAAAAAAAATGTAGTAAAGCGTTTAAGTTAAATTCTCGATGTAGTATTTTTACTGCGGAATCTTTTGCAATTTTAAAAGCAATTTCTTATATAAAAGAGGAAATTTTACATAGTGTAAATAATTGTATTATAGTAACAGATTCAAAAAGTGTTCTTTTAGCTATTAACAATTTCAATTTTAGTTATAAGTCTTCATACATTATTTTTCAAATTAAAAATGTATTACTAGACATAAGAAAAACTGGAATGAATGTAGAATTTGTCTGGGTACCCTCCCACAGAGGTATAGCGGGCAATGAACTGGTTGATTCTGTAGCAAGACAAGGATTGTTTAATGAAGATTGTTCAGACAATATCAAAACTCCATTTACAGACTTTTATCATGAAGTGAAGAAGAGACAGAAGTTGCTTTGGCATGAACTTTGGAAAGAAACTAGTAAAAGTAAAGGATGTTGGTACGCAGAGATACAAAATGAAATACCGGTGCAGCCATGGTATTACAAAATGAGTTGGGATTCAAGAAAATTCATATCAATAATAAACCGACTAAGGTTTGGTCACTGTTTAGTGCCAAGCCATTTATTCAAATTAAAAATTTATAAAGATAACAAATGCATGTACTGTAAAAAAGACGACGCAGATATCAATCACATAATTTTCAAGTGTTCAGCTTTTGGTATACAGAGAATAATATTAGCAAGTTCGATAGAGTTAGTAAAGGAAGAAAACGAAATTAAGTGTGATCCCCGCCACATTAAGGAATTGTTGAGGAACCATTTATTTTATAAGCCTGTTTTAGATTTCATTAGTAACACAATAGAAAAATTGTAAAATACAGTAGTAAATTTATATTTAGACGACGACTATGACGATAATTTTAAGTGCTATGTATTATTTTTAAGAAAAATTGTAATATTTAATGCAGGGCCTATAAGGACTTGTATCCAAGGCCGTAAAATAAATTAAAAAAATCCGTCACTCCAGCCAGCCGTCACACTCACAGCCGTCAAGTCAAGTCAATCGTCATGAGAAGTAGGTCGAAAAAGTATGTAGCCAATGTTTAATTTTCGGATTATTTCACTATCATTTACATTTAAATATTCCTTTTTGTAATGCAAAGTTTTGCAAAATCGCCTAGATTATGAATTTGGTTCACAAATCTTAGGCAACAAGTAACCTTGGTGGAAATATACTCAAAGGTAAAGTATGCAGAACAAAAATTATTCGTTTGCCATATTTTGTCCATTTCATCGTATTTTCGCGATACTTAGTAGTAATGCGGTACCCGTTTCGAAAGTAGTAGTGGTATGCAAAAAGTCGGGAAGTATTTAGTCGAGGAAAATAAAGATTTGACTGTGGTACGAACAAAATAAGTTGAGTCGTCGTCAGTTGGATCGAAGTGAATGTAATACGTATGCATGATACTAATCGTAAGAAAAACAACACCTTTGATTAAGTTTCTGTGATAAATTTACAAACTTGTGAACGAGTGTTGTAATATATTCATTATCAGTGTCAAAGGAACGACATTACCAAATTGTCCAATTGATTATAGCGAATAGTGTTTATTATTACAATATAATACATTTAAATCACCACTTTAATTAATCGGTTGAGTTTTGAGACTTATGTAATTTACCATTAATAAACTACAGTTGATAATTCAAAAAGTTTTTTCTATTTCAGTGTTTATAACTTAATAATTACAACTACAATCAAAAGACTACAATCATAGTAGTCAATTATAATTATAAATAAAATGAAAAAATAATAACAAGTAATACAGATTAAATAGAACAGTGTCTATCATATTTATCACATTAGTTAATGACTAATAATTATTTAATAATAAATGAAAAGAGACTTGGAATGAAGTTATTTAAATAAATTAAATTTATCAGTAATTATACTAAATTACTTTCTTACCCAGTAATTACTTAATTAGTTAGGCTTGTCAAGAAGTGAGTGTTTATTTTTAATTGTCTATGGTGAAAATAATTTATGAATGAAAAATTAGCCATACTTGGCTATATTATGTTTAACTTAACTACACTGTTAAACATGTGTAATGCTCGACAAGTTCTTGTATATTGTTTTTAAAGTTCTGAATGTTTTACTGATTGTTTTATAATAACTCTGAATTTATTTATAATTGTTATTGATGAATTTGTACTTGACTTTAAACTGTTTCATACTGTGTCTCATGTTAGGAAGGTGCACTATTTTCAATTTTATTAAAATTATAGCAGTTGTTGTATTGTAGTAGTGAAATTGTAAAAACATCAACCATTTTCTTTACTTTCCTATCATTAATTTGGAATATAATAATATTACATAATTATTCCCATTTATTATAGCCCACTTCCATCTTAGATTGCATCATCACTTTCCATCAGGTGAGATTGTAGTCAAGGGCTAACTTGTAAAGAATAGAAAAGAATATAATAGTGAACAGTTACATATCTAAGTATTGCCAAATTAAATTGTCTGACTGATAAACTTTCTAATCAATCAATGAGAAAGAGAATAAGTTTTATATTATAGGCTTATTATTTTTTATAACATGATGAGTTATTTTTATAAGGGAGTCATTATAGTTAATTTTTATAACTATAAAAATATCATAGTTTTTAAGTAATTAAATTATACAAAATTTAAATTTAGAATTTTAGTTTTCATTCATTTTCATTTTGTGTTATGTTCTACAGTACATATGGCATAGAAGAGTAAAGATGGCGGATAAACATAGCCTGAACTATGACGTAAGGGAGCTGAAGCTAGGTGCCAGCTTCACTAACAACAAAGCATCGCAATATCATACTATTAAATGTAAGTATTCTAAGGGCCCATCTGATATGTATTGGATAATTAAGTAAGTTAATAATTGTAAATTTTGTAACTGCCTTAGTTTATGCCAAATTGGCACCCCCCTTGTGAAGGAATATAGCCCCTGACTTCGTCAAAGCAGGCTCAATATCAAATTCCATAAGAAAGTCCTATTCCTAGGTTCGGAGTTTATTAATGGATATGTATGAAAAACATTATAATATCCCATAGGATGTTTTTGAAAATTTAGTCATAAGGGCTTTGCTCTAGAGTTTTTCTCTGCCATAAGATGGACTTAGCACTAGAACAATTCACTGGTCCAGTGCCGGGTGCCAGGTAAAATACTAAGATATTCATCTCACTCCCATTCTATTGGTGAAAGAATTTTTAAAATTGGTTCAGTAGTCATTTTCAAATTAACAGTCCCAAGTGATTGTATTATATTAACTAGTGTTGACCTGTAATTTCACATGTGTAATTTCTTTTCAGTAAGAATATTAAAATTAACAAGAAAGCTTTCGTTGTTACACCAAATTATGAGTGCCAAATTTAATCTATAGTACGATTCAGTCAGCCGTTGAGTGTTGATTGAGTAAGAAACATCTATTAAGTCATCATTTATTTAATCAATGGTCTAATTTTTTTTAAATATGCTGCACAGTTTTCCCAATTTTCATTCAGTATCAAAAAGTTTTAAAAAACGATGGATTAAATTGGTTAGCTACATCATTCTTAAGTTAAAAGAAAATATCTGTGGTTTTTACTATTTATCTCGGAATTTTTATCTATACTAATATTATAAAGCTGAAGAGTTTGTTTGTTTGTTTGATTGAACGTGCTAATCTCGGGAAATACTGGTCTGATCTGATTTGAAAAATTCTTTCAGTGTTAGTTTAATGAGGATTGCTATAGGCTATATATTATCCCCATATTACCACGGGAACAGGAATCACGCGGGTGAAACCGCGCGGCGTCAGCTAGTGTTATATAATTCCATACTAACCTTTCTTGTGCCGGTTTATAAATTAGGTGTTTTGTTATAGATGACTTTAAGCCAGCATCTGTAGATGTCAACAAAATGGCGACAGTGGATGTTGAAACTAATAATCAAGTGACTGTAACGGTGCCACATTTAGGTAAGCCATTTATATAAACAATATACACATTAGTGCATTAATTTCTATTTATTTAATGTTTATCTTAGTATATAAATGCGAAAGGTCATCACGAAATCTCGAAAACCGCCTGATGTACAAAGACGAAATTGGGTAGGGAGGTAGTTTATAGTTAGTTGGTATTAGCTAAGAAAGGATTTTGCAATAGGGCCGGATTAAGGAGATCTAAGGGCGGAAGTAATCGCGGGCGTCCGCTAGTTTTGTTGTATTGCTTAAATTAACAATGAGCATTATTAGTTTTTTGTTAGATTTTGGCAGAAAAAGTAAGATTTTTTCATAATTAAACAATATGGGTTTTGTTTGAGACACTATCTAAGCAATATTTATGTTTGTTACACGTGCATTTAACTGTACCTGTAATAAAATTCAATTTACAATAAAAATTCGAATCATCATTTAATGATAGTGATTTGAAGTACCTATAGTATCCAGATGATGAAATTTTTAATGTAAATTTTCACATCAAAATTTCAAAATGTGTTATAATAACTGTTATTAGGATGAAATAATATTTGAATGTCTAGGTAATAATAATTTTAAGATTAAAACATGTACCACATTCTAGCAAATAAATAATGATCTGATTTTATGATATATTATGATAGTTAAGTTATGATAGCTTTCAAAGAGCAAGAGCTTCCCCCTAAGCTAAATTATCTCTACCCTTACTCATAATAGGGATGATGACAGTTTTTTAAATTGTATATAAATTATGAGTATGCTAATAGTAAAGCAATTTTGTAAAAGGAACAGAGTATCTGCGATCATTACTTTCGGAGCTACAGGGATTCAAAGGGTCAGATTTGCGGCGCTGCCGCGGATTCCTGAAAAACGCCCCATACAAAATGGTACGACTTAATGACGTCGTAGGTTCATCATGATCGTTAGATTTGTATCGCCGGTCAAACAAAATTACCAATATCTTTGTTATTTGAGTGTATATGTTTATAGTTTATATATAGAACAAATGTCACATTTAATGTAACAAAGTTAAAACTGTATGAATTTTCATCTAAATACGATAAAACATTTTTTATAGATTTTGGAATTTTATAATCTTATTTACTTTGCAAATAACCAGTCAATCTATGCTTTTTATGTATAAATTAGTTAACATTGACCTTATTTACCCGAATGTATCATAATAATTAATATATTCAAACCTAGTCATCATCCCCATTGTTGACGTTTCTTTATTACAAAAAAACTCACTATAATAACTCGAATTTGCAGATGGCGCAGGAGTTCCACAGACAGTTTTCAAAGGCAGTCAAAGACCTTACACCAAGGAGTGTGTGCTCATCATAGATAGAGTTACAGGGGAGATCACATTAGAGAAACTCTCCAGCAATATTACAGTCAAGAAAACAAGGTAGGCAATTTAAAAAAAAAAGAAATGTATAAATGTAAAAAGCATTAAAAAAAATATAGACCAACGGGGTGGGGATCGAACATTACTGACAGAACCATCACTGAGGGATGGTCCCTCAGTGATGGTTCTGTCAGTAATGTTACTTTGCGACCAGTGCATAATTTTTATTTATTTGGAAATGCCAAAAATAACAGCGGAGCAACATTAAACACAAATCAGTTACAGAATTATTAGACTAGCTAAAACTATTATATATTTATGTATACAGGATGCTCAGGAGTATTTCCCATAACTTCAAGGTGTTGACGACTTATAGGCGCCAAACTGCTTCACTAATATTTTTATAACTAAAAAATAAAAACTTTTTATGTTTTCATACAAAGTAATTCAAATAATTCCGACTATCTATATAACACACGCCTTTATCCTTGCATTTTTAAATTCGTAAAACTTGGCTACATCATAATTATGAGGATGCGATTAGTGGACACATTTTAAGATCAATTTACAAAATTAAATATTATAAATATTATTTACACTGAAAAAAATATAAATTTCAGAACACATGTTCCTCGCACATTTTTATGTATAACCCCAGAGTTATGGGAAATACTCCAGAGCACCCTGTATAATGTAAGTAAACACAAAATTCTGCATATCAGTCAGCAATTGTCAGTGCAATAGCTGAGTTTGGATCACTTTTTGCCGTCATTTTGTAGGCATGTAAATTATCTATAGTATATAATATTGTTGCCCTATTTTTAGTGGCTAGTTTTAGGTTTTTTAATGGGATTGTGAAATTAATAAGCAGGTTAGCATTTCATTATTGTCAGCATTTCACAAAAACCGAACAGATTGATGATGTATGTGAAATATGATACTATGTGACGCAAAATGTGTAAAAAACTAAAGTTATTTTAGAATTTTCACGTGAGTTTTAGCCGTGTTTCATAATCAATGAATTAAAGTTTTTTTGCAAAATTAAACATTTATGTATTTGTTATTTTGTTATACAGGGTGACAGGAAATACATGCCTTCTAAGGGCTATATTTTGCATACTAATTTAGTGAAATTGTACATAATATTCTGAATTTCTTTTTGTAGGTAATTGCTTTTGTATTTTTTCCTAAAATTACTACACATAGTATTTTGACCATTTTGACTTATTTTGATTTAAGTATTTTTAGCAGTTTCTGTCAGAAAATAACAAAATAAAAAAAAATACCCAGTCACATAAAAGAGGCCACATAAAAGAAGCAAAAACACTGCAATATTTCATATTTTTTCAATGTTGATTCTAGACAGGAGACAGCCCAGAAGCCCCGGCCTCTGACGCCCGTGACAGCTGACTTTATGAACACCACGCAGCGCTCCTCCTCCCGTACCAGGGTCACCACCAACAAGCGCACCAATAATAACCAAGGTAATAATAACGTACCAGGGTCACCACCAACAACTAGTTTTTATCCCGGATATATCCATGGTCCACCACGCTAGCCAAATGCGGATTGGCAGACTTCACACACGCAGAGAATAGGGATGATGACAGTTTTTTTAAATTGTATATGAATTAAGAGTATGCTAATAGTAAAACAAGTTTGTAGAAGTAACGGTATCTGCGATCGTTACTTTTGGAGCTACAGGGATTTAAAGGGCCAGATTTACGGCACTGCCACGAAGCCCTGAAAAACGTCCTATACAAAATGGTACGAATTAATGACGTCATAGGTATATAATGATCGCTAACTTGTATGGTCGTTTAAACAAAATTACTAATATCTTTCTTATTTGTGCGTTTATGTTTATAGTTCATTTATTAAAAAGGTCACATTTAATGTAAGGAAGCTAAAACTGTATGAATTTTCATCTAATTACGATAAAAGATTTTTAATAGATTTTGAAATTTTATAATCTTATTTATTTTGCAAATATCCAGACAATCTTTGCTTTTCTATACTAATATTATAAAGAGGTAAAGTTTGTAAGTTTGTAAGTTTGTCACATTTTTTAAATGGGGTAATCTTCGGAACTACTGGTCCGATTTTAAAAATTCTTTCACCAGTAGAATGCTACATTATCGGGGAGTGCTATAGGCTATATTTTATATTGGTATCATATATATTAGCCGAGTTATCACAGTTTTTGTCATACAGGTCGGACCGAAAATCCTCTTAGGCAGACTTATTCGCATGCGCTGCCTTAACCATTGTGTAAAATTGAAATTAATGTATGGAGGCTTTATGTATCTTTAAAAGTTCTACAAAAAAGTCCGCGACACCATATACCTATCTTCTATACATTAGCAGATATAGTACCTTTTGTGTTTTAAAAATTATTAATTTTATATACTTAGGTTTGCGTCATTATTTATGCTACTTAACTTAAATCCTTATCAAAATAAATTATTTAATAATCACAAGGATGTTATGGAGATAAGATTTGCCCTTTATAGTATGTTAATTAGTTAAATAGTTTCGGAGATAATACAAAATTTCTAAAAGGCGGAATGCCGCTTATGTTTAAGCGCCAACCGCCAAATTAAGTTGAACCTTCCTCTATAGGTTTCTACGTATTTTATAGAGATCAGCATTTTTGGTTACAAAACTCTATGTAGGCGTTTTATCCATTTACCAATAGATGGCGTTGAGCAAAAACACCATATTTTTGTACGGCGCTAGGGAGATTTATGCCGACTACATGATGATCGAAATTGATTGTTCATACATTGGTGTTGGTGGTGAAAAATTTACGTAGATTTTGGAAAGTCGATGTTAATTGTTAATGATTATGTTCTACTTCTAGGCACGTACCACGTAGGTAGTAGACCTGTGTAATTCGATCATTTCGTAAAACCCGGGTCGATCGCGTTCAGGACCAGGTTCAGGTAATCAGGTTTAAACTTTAAATTCAAGTCAAGTAAATAATTTGTAATTTTATTTTATTCGTTTCGTTTCGACTTTCGTCATACGTATTTCGTGTAATTAGTTATTATTTCGTTTTAAGGTATTATTTCGATTGTTGTGTATATAAATTAATTAAAACTTAGTAAGTGTAATTATAGTGTTTTGTGTTAACTTAATTTTGTAAAAGATATACATACGTAGTCTATACTCTATACTAATATTATAAAGAACAAAATTTGTAAAAATTATTAATTTTATATACTTAGGTTTACGTCATTATTTATACAACTAAACTTTAATCCTTATTAAAATAAATTATTTAATAATCACAAGGGTATTATGGAGATAAGATTTGCCCTTTACAGTATGTTAATTACTTAAATAGTTTCGGAGATAATACAAAATTTCTAAAAGACGCAGAAATTCCACTATATGACGCCCGGCGCTTTCATTTACGTAGTTCCCGTTCCCGTGTGAATATGGGGATCAAACATAGCCTTGGACACTCGCAAATAACGTAGCTTTCTATTGGTAAAACAATTTTCCAAATCGGTCCAGTAGATCCAGAGTTTACCTCCTACAACCACACGAACTTTACCTCTTTATATTATTATCATAGAAGTCTCTATTTCTCTTGGTCATACCACCACTCTCGAAGGACTGGACCGATTTTGCTAAGGGTAGGAGTAAGAAGGGTAAGGTAGAGAAGTTACAGGGTAGGTTAGGGTACGGGTAGGGAAGCGTAGGGGTAGTGTAGGGGTAGGGTAGGTTTAGGGCCGGGTTTAGGGTAGTGGTAGGGTCGGGGTAGAGGTAGGGCAGTGGTAGGGTAGAGGTACGGGTAGAATAGGGAAGTGGCAGGGTAGGGGTAGGATAGGCGTGAGATAGGGGTACGGGTGGGATAGGGGTAGGAAAGGGATAGGGTACGGGGAGGGTACGGGTAGGATTGGGGTAGGGTATAGGTAAGGTAGGGGTAGGGTAGGGGTAGGGTCGTGGCAGTGGTAGGGTTGGGGTAGTGATAGGGTAGGGGTATGGTAGGGGTAGGGTAGGTTAGGTTAGGTTAGGGGGTAGTAGTAAAATTGACATCGAATTTTACGCAGACGAAGTCGCGGGCGTCCGCTAGTTATGTATAAATTAATTAACATTGACCTTGTTTATCCGAATGTATTATAAAAATCAATATATTCAAACCTAGTCATCATCCCCAATCATTTTATGTGTATATGTTTTGTAGTATAAAAGAATGTCTTTGCAGGCGCCGCCAATGTTCAACCCAACGGTCAGCCCCGGTTCAACGCTGGGGCCCAGAAATCGCAGAACATGGTGCGGTCTCCGCCGCGGGTCAAGACCTCGCCCCCGCAGGCTCCGTGAGTGTTATAAAATATACTATGCACAAAAATTAAGGGAGCAGAAAAAAATTCCAAATTTTTGGGGGATTTTCAACAGGCTGTAACTTATACAAAAATGGTCGTACAGCAAAAAAATAAAAAGCAAATTGTAGCTCTAAGTGTTTAGTTTTTGGATCTGAGTTTGAAAATTTTTTTTTGAAAATATTTTTCGAGTAATTTGATAAAGCATCCAAAAAAGGGCTTTTTGTCGTTTTTTGGAAAATCAAGCGCCCAATCAAAAATATTGCGGAAACCACTGACGTTAAGTGTGCCTTTTACTGTTCAATGTACCCACAAAAACCCTACAAAGTTTCAATTCAATCCAGCCAACCGTTTTTTTTTCCCACTTGATCGAATTTTTGAAAAAATTAAAGGAGCAAGAATTTCGCTCTGAAAATGTCATAATTTTTATCAAAAATGAAAAAAATTTTTTTTTATATTTTTTCTCTCAATTCTGTATTAGTGACTTGAAAAATTTAAGAAAAAAAAAAATATGACATTTTCAGAGCGAAATTCTTGCTCCTTTAATTTTTTCAAAAATTCGATCAAGTGGGAAAAAAAAACGGTTTTAAAAGAGCATTTTAATGTTTATGACTATTTTCCCATTGTATATTTCTTTCTCCAAAAAAAATTTGTAACCTGTGTAGGTAAACAGTTTTTAGTTATCTAAGGTTTTTACCTCAAAATAAAGTGGAATAAGGTGAATTTTTGTACAAACCATAATTTAAACCCCCTGTATATTGTACTATGTACAGGTGGTCGGGCGGCGGCAACAGTACGCACGCATCGCTCCCTATGATAGGGCTGGACGATGCGCTCGCGGGAACCTCGCCGCCGCCGGCGCCCGCCCACAATGCGCACGGGCCCGCCCACAACGCGCACGGACCCGCCCACAACGCGCACGGGTCCGCCCACAACGCGCACGGCAGCTCACACAACGCCCACGGGCCGTCGCACAAGTCGCACGCGCCGGCCCACAACGCCCACGGACTCGCCCACAATGCCCACGCGCCTCACGCGCCGGCACAGGCGCGCCACCTGCCCCCGCCTGCGGCGATACCACCGCCGCCGGTGTCCATTCCGCCGCCTGTGGCTCACACGGTAAGTAATTACAATAGGCTAGTTGACACTATTTTTAAAACTAGCGGACGCCCGCGACTTCGTCCGCGTGGAATTTAGTTTTTCACAAATCCCTCGGGAACCATGGATTTTTCCGGGATAAAAAGTAGCCTTTGTGTTAATCCATGCTATAATATATCTCAATACCAAAGTTCAGCTAATTCGGTTCAGTAGTCGAGGCGTGAAAGAGTAACAAACATTCATATCATCAAAATCATCAGTTTTTGCAAATCTTGGGAAACCATGGATTTTTTCGGGACAAAAAGTAGCCTATGTGTTAATCCAGAGTAAAATCTGTTTCCATTCCAAAGGGGAATGTCCACCAGCCCATACAACGTTGGCCCAAGAAACCCAGTTACGCCCCCCCATAAAAGTATATGGAGATAATAATATGATGTATAAATAAGGATTTGGTTAAATAATTTTTTTAATAAAAGTTTGCTAGACATAAAAAAAAAATATTTTATTTTATCACTCTCACTGCTCAAAAGTACACCGGAGATGAAGTAACATTAAAGCTGTACATGAATAGATTTATTGTTTTATGTAACCAACAAGCTTAACAAATAAATCAATAAATGAAACAACCAACCAACCAGGCAGTGGCGTGCATATGGTTGTCGATCAGGGTATGCACTAGTAATAAAATTAAGCAAAGTGGAAAAATCTGTATTTACTAATGAAGACAACTCTTAGGATATGCAGTACTTTAATGCATGTATGAAGTGCACACCCACCACTACTTGGAGGCCATTGGATCAGCTTCTACTAGAAGAAATTATTGTAATGATGTTAACAATTGTAAATTATAATATTGTATTACTTTTCTAAAAAAGAGTGACTGTTGAGTTTCTTGCTGACTCTCCTCAGCACAACTTGTCTTCCTATCTGGTGATGAGGTCTGTCTGCCTGTCTGGAGATGGACAAATAGTCAACCTTATTATTTCAAAAGTGCTTGTTTGCAAAACCAAGGCTTAGTTTACAAGCACTGTAAATAAATGAATTTACAAATGTATTACAGCGAGGAAAACAACATTGATTTGGAGTGTTTGTCGCTATTACATAATTATTTTCCGTTCTTCAGTTGAGCAAGATGCTGCTTTATCAGTCGTTTTCCAGCAATTTTGACAAACTTGGGATGACTCTGGATAACTGAAATAGTAATAAAATATGAAAATCCAGCAAATAATTTAATCAGAGTTTTAAAATTGGTTTACTTAGTGGATTTAATAATGTTATGTTATTCCACAATTTATTCGTCGTCATCATCAACCCATATTCGGCTCACTACTGAGCTCGAGTCTCCTCTCAGAATGATAGGGGTTAGGCCAATAGTCCACTACACTGGCCCAATGCGGATTGGCAGACTTCACACACGCAGAGAATTAAGATAATTCTCTAGTATGCACATATTATTACTGTTTTAAAATTGGTTTAGGGTGTGAAAATGTAGCAAACTGACATACAAACTCACAGTTCACATTTAATATTAATCAGGAAAGTAGGATAAATATACTATAATACTTCTATGCACTAAATATTGCTTGAAGAAACCATCAACAATGCAAGAAAACCTATGTGCTGTCCTACATCTCACTAGATGTTATGCCTTCTACGCCAGTAATTACACAGTAAATGTACTTTTGAATACAGCAATATTGGTTAGTCATAAAAATACACTGAGCGACACTTCAACACTTATATGGGAAACTACACTCTGTTGTGACTTGACACAATAACATGACAAAAATTATTAAAGTTATACATATTATTTCTTATGAATAATAATCGTTTTTCACATTAAAAATGGATCAAACATTATTTATGCTGCCTGCACCTGCTGTGTACTTGTTTACGAGCATGTTTCAAACAGAATGTATTCGTATTTTCGTGACATTTTATTGACAATTGATGCCAACTATAATAATTTTAATATTGATATTAACATTGATTAATGCAGCGTAAATGTCCTCTTGTATTTACATCTGAGAGCTGAAATAAACTTGCAATTTTTCCGGTTCAGGGTCAACATTATTCGAATTCATTTAACTTCGTGCAAGTTTTATTTTTATTATAGCTGTGGTTTGAAAAATTATAATTCGGTTCAAAAAATACTGAAGGTAAACAGAAAACAGACAAAATCAGTAAATTAATTCAATGACATTATCTAATTAATAAAATGAGAATGACATTGACAATTATTGACATCAACAGATTATCTGTCCAAAAGTCAAATCGATGTTGCCATACGAAACACGAAAAATCGAATAACTTCGTATCGATTTCTAATTGAATAATTTTATTACTAGAATAACACGTCATTGTTTTCACCATCTTTTACACGACGCAATGGTTTTTATTGGTTTTCAATAATAAATAAAGTGATTCAAGAAGAAGGTTTATACAAGTAGTTTGTCATGATATTGCGTTTTCACCCGGACAAAATTGCGGACGCCTGCAATTTTATGTCAATGTATTATGTAAACATAATATATTATCTACAATATGTATACTATTTATACATACATAGAAATATATAGAATTTGATTTAGTTAGATCGGATGAAAGGAAAAAGTTATCGGAAGAAAGGGATTGAATATCAACTATTAAGACCACTTTGACCACTTATTTATATCAACTTAGTATAGCTGTAGCTTGCGCGTTGGCCGATCGTGTAGCTAGCTTATATAGAGTATGGAAAAATTGTATAAAAAAACCGCATTGCACGCGCCGAAGTTACGGGCTTGCGCTACTACTCATATTATATATTATACTAGCTGACGCCGCGCGGTTTACCCGCGTGGTTCCCGTTCCCGTAGGAATGCGGAGATAATATATAGCTTATAGCCTTCCTAGATAAATGGGTTATCTAACACTGAAAGAATTTTTCAAATCGGACCAGTAGTGCCTGAGACTAGCGCGTTCAATCAAAAACAAACAAACAAACTCTCCAGCTTTATAATATTAGTATAGATAGTATTTAAATGGCGTAGTTGGTAATGTTTCGACGCAGTGATCCTATGTTCTTAATGTTATGCTCGATTATTATTATTATCCATTTAAATATCGATTAAACTAAAAAAATCAGTTGAGTTCTTAGTGGTTGGTTATTGCGAAAAATATAATAGGTACTTTGATATCAAGAAACATTTTATAATGTCGACTATGCAATGGTTTTTAAAGAGTGAGGCAGATGTTATAATCAAAAACATTATAATCTATTACAACTTTTGCTTTTCCAGGTGATTTTGTTGTAGAAAAAGATCGATTATTATTATTCGGTTAAAATATTGATTAAACCAAATAAATCACTTAGCTGGCAACACTGTTCATGTTCGTGTCTTCAAAAATGTCATACAACAACTATAATATTGTCAAATATCGTTGTGAAACTTATTTTTTGGGGAAAGTTATAGCAAACCGCTATGGATAAAGTAATTTATTCATTATTAAACAAAAATTATCAAGTATTTTTTAGTTTTATGTAAAGTGGGGGGCGGGGACGAAAGGTCTGGGCCGGGAATGGACATTCCCCTTTCAGCCAAATCGCTTCAGTAGTAGCAGCGTTAAAGAGTAACAAACATCCATACAAACTTTCGCGTTTATAATATTAGTAGGATAGTCTTAAATAGTTCATTATCGTTTGATTGTAAAAGATAGATTTTTTTTTCATTTGTTTAACCGTCTTCATAAAAAAGGAGGAAGTTTTATAAGAAATCCTTAACTTTTATTAATTGATATCGATATATTTCGGACCATAATTCCATGTGCTACACGAAATTAATATTGTTTATATAAAATTTGATATGAGTCAACTACCCTATTGTCATAATAAAAATCCAAATTTTCAAAATTTTTTTACAGCAACCACAAGCGGCGAGACAGGAGGACAGTTCGTCGAGCTCGTCGAGCGACAGCGATAGCGGAAGCGGTAGCGATAGCGACAGCGACGACAACGATAGCGCAGCGCGCCCGCCGCTCACCAACGGTAACACTATCTATACTCGCAGATGTTATAGTGCACAAGTGTGTGTGTGCAAGCACAGGTGCACTCTTAGTCCGGGATCCGTAGAACATTTTTTACAAGTAATACGAAAACGAAGTCTATGCGAGTGAAAACGCGGGGCGTCTTTACTTTGACCACTATTCAGCGATTTTGACGGCCTCCGTGGCGCAGTCGTATGCGCGGTGGATTTACAAGACGGAGGTCCTGGGTTCGATCCCCGACTGGGCAGATTGAGATTTTCTTAATTTGCCCAGGTGTGGCTGGTGGGAGGCTTCGGCCGTGGCTAGTTACCACCCTACCGGCAAAGACGTACCGCCAAGCGATTTAGCGTTCCGGTACGATGCCGTGTAGAAACCGAAAGAGGTGTGGATTTTCATCCTCCTCCTAACAAGTTAGCCCGCTTCCATCTTAGACTGCATCATCACTTATCATCAGGTGAGATTGTAGTCAAGGGCTAACTTGTAAAGAATAAAAAAAAAAAATAGTACCGTCACATCGCAAAGAGAACATGGGCGGAGTCAGGATTGTTAGGAGTCGGCCAAATCAGTTTTTCCGGCCGAAACCGAATTTCAGCTTCAGCCTCAGTTTCAGAATGGATTATTTATTTAATAACTTTACTGATAATATATAATTTAGTAGAGAGAAGTCTTAGTATAAACTACCTCCCTTCCAAATTTCATTTTTGAATGTCTAGCTGATTTTGAGATTTCAGAATCAGAATCAGAATCGTTTATTTGCAAGAAACATTAAATTTAGTTATACAATGATGGTCTTATGTATTAGGTAACAATGTTTCACCATTAATAGGTATACAAATTTTCAATTAATAAAATTAAAATTATATAAGTTAAAATTAAATGGTTACAACATATATTTTTTTTAAACATTAAGTTAAAAAAAAAATTACAACATATGTAAATTCTTTTAATATGTCATAAACTTATTAAAAAAATATATATTTCGTGATGACCTTTCGCATTTATATACTGATACTAGCTAATGCTGCGCGGTTTCACCCGCGTGGTTCCCGCTCCCGTAGGAATACGGGGATAATATATAGCCTATAGCCTTCCTCGATAAATGGGCTATCTAACACTGAAAGAATTTTTCAAATCGGACCAGTAGTTCCTGAGATTAGCGCGTTCAATCAAACAAACAAACAAACAAACTCTTCAGCTTTATAATATTAGTATAGATATATTTTTTTGTAACTTCTATACTATTTTTCAGGTAACGCAAGCAACGCCGCGCTGCCGACCGATGTGCTCAACGACGATCTGTGCCTCTCAGAGTCAGGCAGTGACTCCGACTGACCGAAGCTTCCCTCTCCCCCCTACACATACATCCTTTAACAGCAACTCCCGGGGGGGTTTAACCCTCCCAAAAAAAGCCTGGCGAGCACTTTATTGATATTCTTGTGCCTCTTCAAATTGGGTGACTCTGACTGACCTACACAGAATCTTTATCCCCCCCCTACCCCACTTCCCCCTCTCACCCTTTCTCCCCTATCCCCTCTCGCTCCTCTTTTCCCTTTGGCATATAAACCCTTTGACATAAACCGCCGGGGAAAAAAACTTGGCAAGCATCTCTATAGAATTCTCAATTTTTCTAATCTCTAAACCAATTTGTAAGAACAATCGATACTTCTATGCATATTTAGTACTCAAAGAGGCTTTATGCTCACAATTTATTTACACTCGGTCTGAGAATTTATTTTATTTTTGACAGCTCTTTAACAGATAAAGATGTTTGATTGACGATTCAATATAACAATCAATTTTATTTAAGGAAAATGTTCTATCGATTTAACACATTGATTTAAAACCATTAAAATAAATTACTAAAGTTAAATGTTTAATATATTTTTATTGCTTATCTTGTTTATAGTTATTATATATCGATTTATATGTAAATAAAATATGTAGTTTACACTGCCACTTAGTATATTTAATATATAAAACTTATGTTAAAAAATATGTTTGCTCTCAGAAATGTCTATAGATTTATTATTTAATTGTTATATTTAATTATTATCTTTACTTATTTATGTATATTTTAAATGGGTGTATAACCTGAAGTAAATAAATTATTATTATTATTATGTTATATATTGGTAACATAATCTGTTAAAAAACCCATAAAATATTTATGTTCTCCTGTCAATCATTACATAATTATATGAGGCGTGGCAATGTCAAAAATAAAATAATTTCTTGGTTTGATTATAATTCTGTAACTTTATTTAGTAGATTAATCTTTCGCCTTAATATAAAAAAAAACAATACGTTTAAGTTTTTGGTATAAATATACATGGAAGTATTTTTACAAGGGACTTCAGACAACTTTTAAAAAAATGTTGTTTCGACCCGTTTCTTTATATGTATGTATTATTTGGCGATAACTATTAATGGTTGGAACAGTTTTTATGACTTATTATGCTTTTACGACATAAATTCCAATTACTTTTAATATGGAAACTAGATTAACCTCCATAATTAATTAAAAAAAAAAGATTTCAAAAGAATTCATAGTACATGCACATTTTTTTTTATATTTTCCATCTATTCTGACAAAAAATGTATGATAAAAGTTAAACTCCGAGATAAAACGTTATTATTTTCAGAAAATACTCGACATATTTCAAACATATGTGCGCACTGTCGCCGTTCCCGGAGAATAAAATTGTAATTGTAAAAAAACTAATTTTTCAGGAACAATAAAAAAATTTTTGGCGATTGTTGACAAAGTAATAGACTTAGATAAAAGTGAGAAAACTCGAATCAAAGCTAATAGTTATAGCTTTTGTTAAGCTTGATTGACAAAAGCCTAGATATAATAATCAATTTAAAAATGTAATGTTACCGAAAATAAATCATCATTATCTAAACGATAACTGATTTTATCATAATCAAGTCTTAAATTTTGAGTATTGGAAGATAACTGCATAAAAATTACGAAAAAAATTGAGCAGATTTTTTTTCAGATTTCCAAAAATGAAATAATACTAAAACACGTGTAATGGCAGTTACCATTTTATTCTCCGGGAACGGTGCTATGTGAAATTCTATTGGTTGCCTGATTTCTAAGAAAATTACGTAACTCTTCGAATGGACCAATAGCGAACGTTTTTATTGAATTTCCCGGGGATTTACACAGAATTTTTGTATACTAGAAGTATACACAGAATTCTTTGAGTATTTTTTTTTTATTCTGCGTGCATCAAACGCAAGACAAAAACGTTTAAGCGTATACATATCACTAGAAGCACTATTAGAGTACTTCTAGGCAAGGCAAAATGCTATACTAGATTTTTGATATTGTGACGTGTAGAGTTAAATGAACCGTAATTGTCTTCCTTTAAAGTCGTAAATGCTATGAGATTTTTGTTCTGCAAAGATTTTGATAAGGACGGCTTTAAATGGGTTGATTAGTTGACGTGTAAATGGTATTAAAAAGTTATGGTGTTTGAAAAGTTGTACAATGTACATTCTGTTTTGGAATTGGATGGCCCTGGACTTTTATTTCGAAAATCTAAAAGGACTCTTAGGAATTTATAAATTGACTGAGGTCTGGACTTGACACATATATGATATCCATACAAAAAGTTATATAAAAATCGCTTTCGATACTGTTGTTGTTTATCGATAACACAATAGGATCGATAGTTTCAATACAACACTGCCTAAAACTATATTATAGCTTTCCAATATGATCCATACTGGAAACAAGTAGATATATGAATAATTCTGCTATTTAATTGCATTATCATAAAAAGTGGAAGTCCATAAAGTAACATTCTTCCGAGTTCGTTTTTATCATTCGCATTTTTGCAAGTTCGTTTTATATCATTCGCATTCTTGCAAGTTCGTTTTTTATCATTCGCGTTCTTGCAAGTTCGTTTTATATCATTCGAATTCTTGCAAGTTCGTTTTATATCATTCACATTCTTGCAAGTTCGTTTTATATCATTCACATTCTTGCAAGTTCGTTTTATATCATTCGCATTCTTGCAACTGCGTTTATTCGAATTCTTGCCGGTGCGTTTTATCATTAGCAAGGTCGTTTTATATTATTCGCATTCTTGCAAATGCATTTTATATTCTAGCAAATCCATTTTGTCAGTGCGATTCATAATAATTCTTGCTTGTGCGTTTAATCATTCGCATTCTGGACGTTGAATAAATGCAATGAAAGTCATTCAGTAAAATGTGAGCGAAGCTAAATATTCTACCTTATCTAATAAAAAATTTGGGCGCCAATTGTCAAGCAAACGCCAGCGTTGTCGTAGTGTGGACGAAAAATGCATTACATCTTTACACTAAAATTGTAGGCGTAAGATAGAGAACGACAAACATCGACCATCGAAATCGTTCCCCTCTCTTTCATTGCGTTGGGACAAAAGAGAGAGATACGATATTACATTTGCGCCGCCGCTATTGGTCGAAAATATGTCTTTTGACGATATATGTCTTTGTCGCATATTTAGCCTAAAACAATCGACATGAGACTTAAAGTGCAGTTCGTGTGGAATAACTTGACACTTGGCTCGAATGATGTATGTACTGTTTGTATGGTTGTGTTTGGTAGCCAGGTGTCCAGTCAATGCGCACGAGTTATAGGTGTGAAACGCGATTGAGGAACTTTTTGTCATATCATTGAGATGTCATTTGAATATCCACCAGTACAAAAACGGTGCCCTTAAGTGGAAGTGAATAATTGCACTTCTAATTCACACTCTGCACTCTTCTTTTAATTCACAAGGCAGAAATGTGATTGAATAATTAAGCTTAAATAGCGGAAATCTGTGTCAAAATAAACTACATATAAAATTTTATTATAATCAGAGGCACAATTATCCGCCCTCTTTAATATGACGCGAGTATATTAAAGTGGGCGGATAACTGTGCCTCCGAGTATATTTAGTCTGATTAGCTTTCTATTATTAGTCTTGCCACGTTTTATTTCATACAGTGAGTTTGATTTTAGATTAATCTCAACATGCATTACAAACTGTTCAGTTTTGAGCTGAATTTTCGAAATGTACTTTTAGTTACATTAAAAAGTATAATATAAAATACCTGTTCTATATGGCAATAAAATTAAATGTTAGATTATATTATTATTATTATTATATAGTCATATTTTCGATGTTTGTGATTTTTGTATAAAAGGAAACGCTTAAAACGCTTTATTGATTTTATAAATAATAAATTGAAGGGTCGAAAAGTCTCTTTAAAAGATTTTGGTTTAAAATATTTAATTAAATTAACCGGCTCCATAGATCTCTTTATTCTGTATAAAATAAACTGTACGTAATACATTCTTCTATCGAAACTAAAAATTGTCGGAGTATCACACTAATATTAGCACACTAAGTCAACTATGGAGTCGTAATTTTTCTCTAAACAATTATTAGATGAGATGTTATTACCCCTAAAGTCTCGCCAAATATCTAAATCTCTGGAACACAGCTCTGAACGAGACATGGGATATTTATTTAAAGAAATTTCTATATTCTTATATTGTCTACCTAATCGAAGTGAAAAGCCATCGCATAAAACATAATTGCATCCCTCACATTAGATAGGGGCATATTTATTTAATGCGCTGCTCTGTGACATTGAATATGTAGCAGCATCATATGCCTGTAATTTTACTCACGTCTATAACCTTTAAATTGGCTTTTTTAGCTGGCTTTTTACCACCCTGTCGACAAATACGTACCGCCAAGCAATTTAGCGTTCCGGTACAATGTCGTGTAGAAATCGAAAGGGGTATGGATTTTCATCTTTCTAACAAGATAGCCCGTTTCCATCTTAGATTCCATCATCACTTACCATCAGGTGAGATTGTAGTCAAACATATTGTAAAGACTAAAAAAATATTCGACCGCAGTTATGTATGATTTATTTTAGAAGATAACATTAGTAATGAATTTTAGGGGTAATAACAACTCGTTGATTCTATATGGAATGTCAAGCAAGACATGGTCAGAAAGCTTCCAATGCTCTATAATTTTAACTTTGCGAGTTACCTATCTAAATACCTACTGTGAAATAACTATTGTTTAAGTGAAACTTACAAATGTAAAGGGAGACATACAATTTACTTAAGGTAAGTGTAAGCGTGTATCATAAATGGAATATTATTGTGCCTCAAGTGAATATATAGAGATATATTTTTATTTTATGCCAATTTTTTAACTAGTGTTAAGGGCGTTGCGAGCATTATACATCTATGAGTATGCAATAAATTATTATATAAACAAAAATAAAATCTCTTTGTTTCATTTTTTTATTAATCCCCCTTGATATCTATTTCTATATGTGTAAATATAAATAAATGTAGGTAAATATATATATTTAAAAATGTCGTTCGACAATAGGTCAAACATCACTATTTTATTAACTAAACTACCACAGAACAGTTTAATATAAAACCACAGACAATATAATAAAGTTTGTTCAAAAGGGTAGTTGATTCATATCAAAATATGATCAATATTAATTTCGATTTGTAAATATCTCAATTATTAAGGGTCTTTCGCTATTTATAGGTAAGTATCTACATACTATTACCAATATTGTAGAAAATATAAATATTATAGAAAATTTATTCCGAGGTGAACTAACTAACTAACATGACTGGATCTCTGGTAGGTATTCATACCGTATCATATGCTAGCGGATTTTTTAACTGTAATGTAATTAACACAGATTAATCAATAATTTGAGTAATGACTCTGAATAATTTTTCGGTTTAGGGATACGTTTGTAAAATATTAAGCTTTTGAAAGATAATTTTTGTTAGAGTCAAGTGTCCATATCCTCTATCGGCTCAGCGGTTATTTAGGGATACGTGACAAAAAACCCGAAATCATATAAAATATACTGAAATTAGTTGAAAAAAAAGGTGAAATTAGCCCAGAGCCACTTCAGTTGCTAATACTAAGTGTCCACGTTTCCGCCCCAACCATACCTTATCAAGGCACACTGATTAAAGACTTGTCTTCAGGCTTTGGGGTATTGACTATTGACGATTTGAAAACACGACACAATTTCCCAAATGCTGCCCAACCAAGCTGAATTCTTCTGTCAGCCTCCTTTTCGAAGTTATTCCTACCGATTTGTATCATTTGTACGAGATAGTTGTATTCTTGAAAAACTTCAATGCAGACATTCTCGAATATTATGGGCATCGTGATGACGTGCTCATTGAGCATGATTTTGGTTTTATCCATGTTTCTGGAGGAATGGCTGAGGTCGGTCAGCATTCCCTCAGGATCTTGCAGCGATTCTGCCAATGTTACCTACTACGTCGTCTGCAAAACGCAATTGTGTGAAAAGCATTCGCCGCTTATGTTGACACCCCGAGGCCCGTCATTTTCAGTCCAAAACCTTGTCGTACCTATCTACTAATTGGACTTGATTCCCTCGCACCGCTCGAGATTATTCTTGAATTACTTTGCTCGTTTTCAAAGTTAGATTATTTTAATTGCTCGACATTCAATACACGTGTTCGCGACAAATATTAACATATTACCTATGTTAATAAATAAAGCCTACAATGTAGGCTCTATTCTGCAATCTACATAAATAAAATACATTAGGAATTTTTATCTAATTTTTAGTCCGCTAGGTTCGGAATCCCTGAATCAAGGCTTCTGTATGCATATGTAACATAATATTAACAGATATTACACATAGCTGCGTAATGGATTTTAGCATACAGGTATAATATTACAATGAATAAGTATCACCTAGATTTATTAGAAAAGCGGCATTAATATAACGTTGTGTAAACAAAAGCCATACACATAAGTGGTGGACATGTGACAAGTCAAAGCGGAAATTAAATAACATGAAAATTTTAAGTTTATAATTATATAAATAGAAGATAACCAATAAACCTTCTATTTACAATGACTAAAATGGTTCCTGTTCAAACTCTACGTCAGGTAATGTTTTCAATATATTTTTTAATTAATTAAGTAAGTTACCTATTCATTTATTTATTTGCTTACCTCCTTTGATACGCAAAATGTTTATTTATCACATAATATTTCTCTAAAAGGAGATGAGGAGGAGAAGAGTGCCGACCAAAAACAAAAAATGGCATGTTTTGTTAGATCTTGCCATTTGGAGTAATAGCTAATCTACTATATAAAAATAAGTCGGGTTTTCCTTCCTGACGCTATAACTCCAGAACGAACTAACCGATTTCCACGATTTTGCATTCGTTGGAAAGTTCTCGGGCTCCGTGAGGTTTATAGCAAAGAAAATTCAGGAAAAATTTCAACTTAGGGTAGGGTTAGGGTAGGGTAGGGGTAGGGGTAGGCGTAGGGTAGGGGTAGGGTAGGGGTACGGTAGGGGTAGGTGTAGGGTATGGGTAGGGATAGGGTAGGGGTGGGTACAAGTAGGGTTGGAGTAGGGTATGTAAGGGTATGGAAGAAGTGCACTAAAGTCAAAGCGAAGCTTGACCGGGTCCGCTAATTGCATAAAAGTTGTAGGAGGGCTCTGAACCAAGTTATACAGGTTCGACGATTCGTTATTTCCATACATTTTGTCGATTTTCAAAAGTGCCCGTTAAGAAAAAAAACTGGTACGCATCGTTAGAACTACCCATTTAGAGCAATAATTAGTATGGCACAAATATTGTAGAATTGGTCTGAACCAAGTTATTAAGGTTCGATGACTTGTCACTTCTATATTGAGACGTACCATATTTGTTGTGAACTGTAACTTTAAATCAAATATATGGATTTGACGAATCATCGAAAAAGTAGCCTGTGTGTTAATCCATGCTATAATGTATTTCAATACTAAATTTCAGCTAATTCGGTACGGTTTTTATCGGTTACGAGTAGATACAACTCTTAACAGATAAAAATTAAAAAAACAAAATTACATTTGCCCCTAGAGGCTGAAATGCTTGTTTAGCCCCGCTGTGGAGTGGTAATATGATGACAATGTTTTGAGCTAGAGTAGTACAAAATATAATTCCAGTGGATTCTACTATATAAAAATAAGTTGGGTTTTCCTTCCTGACGCTATAACTCCAAAACGCACGAACCGATTTCCACGGTTTTGCATTCGTTGGAAAGGAAGTTTATAGCAAAGAAAATTCAGGAAAAGGTAGGGGTAGGGTAGGGGTAGGGTAGGGTAGGGGTAGAGTTGGGTAGGGGTAGTTGAAAGTTTACATCGAGTTTCACGCGGACGAAGTCGCGGGCGTCCGCTAGTCTACTATATAAAAATAAGTCGGGTTTTCGACTCTCGAACTCCAGAACGAACTAACCGATTTCCACGATTTTGCATTCGTTGGAAAGTTCTCGGGCTCCGTGAGGTTTATAGCAAAGAAAATTCAGGAAAAATTTCAACTTAGGGTAGGGTAGGGGTAGGGTAGGGGTAGAGTTGGGTAGGGGTAGTTGAAAGTTTACATCTAGTTTCACGCGGACGAAGTTGCGGGCGTCCGCTAGTGTATTATAAAAATCATGATGACACAATGGGCTTTATTACTTACTTGAAGGTTAATTTCTTAGTTGTGTGGGCGTGTGGTATGGTTGGTTATAATAAATATAATAATTATCTATACTAATATAATAAAGCTGAAGAGTTTGTTAATTTGTTTGTTTGTTTGATTGAACGCGCTAATCTCTGGAACTACTAATCCGATTTGAAAAATTCTTTCAGTGTTAGATAGCCCATTTATCGAGGAAGGCTATAGGCTATATATTATTCCTGTATTCCTACGGGAACGGGAACCACGCGGGTGAAACCGCGCGGCGTCAGCTAGTAATAAATATAATGTCACAGGAATTCAAACTAGATCGATTGAAGCTTATTAAAAGTAACTACCGGTATACGCTTTGTATTATGCTAACGATGTGACAACAACAACATAATAGTTGTGACTGCTTATAAATTGACCACAATATATAATTTACGAGCTCAGATTAATTAAGTACGTAATATAATCTTACTTATTTATTCTACATACTTCTATGAAAAACATTCTGTGTATCTATTTAAGTAAATCATGGTTCCGTAGTCCTAATAGGGATGATGACAGTTTTTTAAATTGTATATAAATTAAGAGTATACTAATAGTAAAGCAATTTTGTAAAAGGAACAGGGTATCTGCGATCATTACTTTCGGAGCTACAGGGATTTAAAGAGTCAGATTTGGGGCGCTGCCGCGGATCCCTGAAAAACGCCCCATACAAAATGGCTAGAAATAATGACGTCATAGGCAATGTAATGATCGTTAGATTTGTATGCGCGTTCAAACAAAATTACTAATATCTTTGTTATTTGTGCGTTTATGCTTATAGTTCATATATTAAAAAATGTCACATTTAATGTAAGGAAGCTAAAACTGTATAAATTTTCATATAATTACGATAAAATATTTTTAATAGTTTTTGAAATTATATAATCTCATTTATTTTGCAAATATCCAGACAATCTTTGCTTTTTATGTATGAATTAGTTAACATTGACCCTATTTACCCAAATGTATCATTAAAATCAATATATTGAAACCTAGTCATCATCCCCATTCCACTAGGAAACCGTATAGTTTCGCCAAGTCTGTGTCATAGGGTTGCCAACATTTTTTCAAAAACTTATAGTATTTTTCAGATTTAGCTACAAAAATATATAGTACGCTCATATAAAATATAGTATTTTATGGAATAAGCAAAAAAATTACATTAAAAAGAAACAATGTATCTTGTTGCATTTTTCAAGATTTATTTGTCTAAAAAAAGAGTGTCATATGCCTTTTTACATTTGATTTTAAAATTTTTGTAAACCAAAGCTTTTTTTTCTAATTTGTTCGTTTAATGTTTGGAATTCAGTAAGATAGACAAATTCGAAAAGGCTAGACGTTATTACATGTCAAAAAAAAAACTAATGTTTTATTACTTTTAAAATATTTTTTGTTTGTTAGATTTCAGTGTTGAAAATATAGTACTTTTGCGTACTATATATTTCTTGAACAGTACATAGTACGCAGACCTGAAATATGTTACCATACAATATATTATAGTACAGTTGGCAATGGTAGTATATCTATCCTTCCGCGGCTTAGCGCAGAGACTATTACTACTAGAACGCTGTAAATTAGCATCAATATATACATTGAAAATGTGAACAAAGTCGTAAAATAAAATCTAGAAAAATATATATTTTTAGGGCCCTACATAGGCTTGCCAGGTGTCCGGCTTTAGCCGGACATGTTTGGCTTTTTGCGGTCGCGTCCGGCCAAATCTGTACATGTTCGGCCTGTCCGGCTTTTGTCAGGCTTTTTGTCAGAGTGGCTATTCTCGCTAACTTAATAAACATTTCAAATTCGTAAACGAGTTTTTTTATTATAAATATTATGTCCATCTTTTAATAAATATCGAATATGCATATATCTGGCACACTCCATCTTCGATCTCATCCTCACTTTACATCACGTATAAATACTTTTTTCAACAGCCCAGCTGTAAAAATAATAAGTTTGGCAATAAAAAAACATGTCCGGCTTTTAGCGCAAAATGTCCGGCCTTATATAGTGCGAAGTCCGGCCTTTGTATTTTATGGCCTGGCAACCCTATCCCTACATGTAAAGTAGGGTTAATTTTTTTACTCGTATATTTCATAGTGTGAGGTGTCGTTGAATAGGTATTTAAAAAATATGAGGTGTTTTCTACGAATATTTTTCGATTTAGGAATCCGTTTGTAAAATATTAAGCCTTTTTAAAATTTTTGGCAGAGTCAAGTGTCCCCACCCTCTACCGGCTAAACCGCTAAACGGTAAAAAATCTCTACAGTAGATAGATTAAGTAATGAAATTACAAGGAAAACTATCTTTAAAAAGCAATTGCT
Organism: Bicyclus anynana; assembly: GCF_947172395.1. Classification (NCBI taxonomy): domain Eukaryota; kingdom Metazoa; phylum Arthropoda; class Insecta; order Lepidoptera; family Nymphalidae; genus Bicyclus; species Bicyclus anynana. The sequence goes on from NC_069091.1 coordinate 14,254,502, forward strand.
ATTCAATGACCCTGATGAACGAAGTTAAAATCTTTTTAACAAAAAAATGCAACCGACTTGAAAATCACAAAAATAAACTACAAAACGAAGAATAACATCGTATGTGCTACCTTCTGATCACTTTGAAGGCGGTGCCAAGCCAGTGGCGTATTAATTAAAGCCGTTTCTGAAAGAACCACAGGAAAGAACCGTCTGAAAATCCTTAACTTTACGATTAGACGGCCTAAGTTAATGTGTTGTCACCGCCCTTTTCGCTTGTTAGTTTATTTTTGTGATTTTGAAGTCGGTTTTGAATTTTTTTGTTAAAAATATTTTACTTTCGAAAAAGCCGAATTGAAAACCTCCTTTTTTTGAAGTCGGTTAAAAAGTAAAGAACAGGGTCTAATACCACTAACTTCCCAATAGCCGGCTAAGATTTTTTACTGAAAGGTTCTTAGAAGGAAGAAAGTAGGTTAAGTAGTAATTATTCATGTTTAATACTTATTACCCAAAGCGTTAAAAACATTCCTCGTCTTTAACGCATCCTTGTTTTCCATTGTTTCAGGTTCTGGTGATAACTGGGTTGACAATATGCAGCATATCTGATGGCTTTATCTTTGGCCAGATGTCTGGTATGATAGATGCGTTAAGCTCAAAAGACTCTTCCATTGAGTCGCTTACTGCTGACGATATATCTTGGATGGGTTTGTTTAATTATAATGTACTAGTAGATAAGTAGTAGACGCCGCGGGCTTTCACCCGCGTGGTTCCCGTTCCCTAGGAATACAGGGATAATATATAGCCTATAGCACTCGGGGATAGTATAGCCACAGTATATATATAAGCTTCACAACAGTGAAAGAATTTTTCAAATCAGTTCAATAATTCCCATTTTCCCAGTTAGAGCCTAACAAAACATACAAAGAAACAGTCAAATATATCCTCTTTATAAAATTAGCAGAAGCCCAAAAAGTCTACATGAAATTTCGTCAGTTTTTCACTCATCAAATCCCATGGATTTTTTAGGATAAGAATTATATGCCTATACAGTCAGTTGGTCAAAAATTAAAAAATAACTGGATTGTGTTGAAGTATCGTGTAAATTAGCTACAATTTTCAAGGAAAAACAGGTGTTTTGAAATTACAGACAAACATGTAAATCTAAATTTATTTATACAGGAATAACCTGTATAAATAAACAATTTATATGTTGAAACCTGCTGGTACGCAATAATACTGGAGTGTCTGTCATTTAGGTACATTACCGATATTTGTTTCAGCATCTTCAATTAACATACTGTGCGTGTTGGGCTTCCTGTTAACGGGAGTGTTAACGGAACTTCTTGGTCGGAGAAAGGCTATCAGCATCGTAAGCTTACCAGCCACGGCTTGCTGGGTTATCATCTACTTCACCCACGACAAAACGGTCCTGCTCCTTACGAGAATCGTTATTGGAGTGTGTTTCGGAGGTATTCTTGTGTTGGTTTACATAAGCATTGCCGAGTACCGGCCCCCACAAATCAGGCCGCTGTCTATAACCCTCATTGCGTGCGTTGGATCCATTGTGGGGACAGCATTTGGACATGTTTTGAGCATTTTAATGAATTGGAGACACGTTGCACTTATCGGTGCCATTCCTTTTGGCCTATCGTTTATTCTGCCGTTCTTCTGGATGGAGAGCCCCGCATGGTTGGCATCAAAGGGAAGATTTGAGGAAAGCAAAGCATCTTTCAACGCCTTACACATTCAAAGCGAAGCGTCGGACAATGAATTGAGATTATTACTCGCATACGAAAGGAAAAAACGTAGAGAGATGTCAATGAATGCGCCGAAAGTTTTGTATGGAAGAAAAATTTGGGTAGCTGTGAGAAAAACTTATTTTTGGAAGATTTCTCTGCTCAGTACTGTGATATGCATTTACAGGGTCGCAAGCGGTCGCATTTTGTTCAGTACATTGGCAATCACAATGCTGCAGGACATCACAGGAACTTCAGACATCCTCTTCTTCACGGTAGTTGTAGATGGACTTTGTATACTCGGTTCTGTATTGTCTGGCTATTTCTTGAGCCGGTTCAAAATCCGTGGACTACTTTTCATCTCCGGTGTCATAGCTAATGTGCTTATGGTTATACTTGCTGTGTGCCTCTATTTTTTACCAAACAACGATCCGTGTGCGTCTTGGGCTAAAGTTGCCATTTTGAGTGCCTATTTTGTAACTTGTTTAGCTGGACCGTATCCTGTTTTGGATACTGTCTTATCGGAAATATTTCCTGTAGATATTAAATCATTTTTTCTTTCCGCTATGGGATTGATTTCGGGCACATTACAATTTTCGAGTATAAAGCTTGTGCCAGCAATGTTAGCGGTTATGGGATACCATGGCATTTTTTGCTTTAATGCTGCTATCATATTTTTATGTCTATTGTACCTGTGGTATAATTTGCCAGAAACTAAAGGCAGAAGCCTGCACGAAATCGAATATTATTTTAAAAATAATACGTTTAACTACAATAAAGAATTGTTTACGTCAGAACAGAATGAATTGTTGAACAAATAATGAATTCTAATGAAATGGATAATAATAGTAAATTTACGTATAGTATTAGACGTAAGTAAGCCAAAGCACGCGAGACCTGACCTTACTTTGGTCGCGTACTTTGTTAATTTTTATTGCTAATTAATAATAATTTATAAGATCTATTAATGTTTAATATTCTTAATTAAGGACTTTTTCCATCTATTATCTACATCTATTTCTCCATGTAAAACTGTTTGTTTTTAATTTTAATTTTTAGCCTTAATAGTATTGATATCCTTTGGGTTTGAGCTTGCACCTCTTATTTTTGTATCTGCCCGTGGCACAAAACTTTACCTTTACTTTAAGTAAAAAAAACCTCATAAAATACTTTTCAAGATATGCTTTGAAAATCATGCCTGAAGAAAGCAATACAGGATGGGTAGTAAGTACCCATCCTGTATTGCTGAAAAACCAAGAAACTAACGGCTCCCTGCAACCCGCTTGATGTCCTCAGTCTACCTAGTGGGGGGTCGACGAACCCTGCGCTTTCCGGTGCGGGGTCGCCATTCCTGCACCTTGGGACATTTCCATCGGCTCGTCAAACTATTGCCACTTCAGCTTCGCGACTCGCTCAGCTATATCAGGTACTTTTGTTCGTCAGCGGATCTCCTCATATCTAATGCGGTCTCGCAGAGAAACTCCAAGCATAGCTCGCTCCTTGGCCCGCTGAGTGACTATGAGCCTCCTTATGAGAGCCACAGTTCAATTGTGTAACTAGTATTTTCGACAACTGTACCTACATATGCGTTTTTATTATAGGGTTTTTATTGCAGTTTCTCTCAATAAAATCGTATGTACAGTCGTCGAAAATATTAGTTACACAAAGAAATTACTAAAAACTCTCGCCTTCTCGACAGGAAGATTTAGTTTGCTTTCAAGTAATAAAGTTTAAGATTGAATAATTATTATAGATAATATAGATAAGCAGGTTTAATTGGTTTATTTTTATTAATACTTATTGTGATGCATATTTCTATTCTGTTATAATCTATAGGAATTTAGTTTATTATTAAAAACTAGTTTTACAAGCGACTTGCTACGTGGAATAAGATTTTTATTTTTTTACAAATCTTAGATATTTTGAGGACATCTTTGTCTACGTTGGGAATGTTGATGTACTTATTCAACAGTGTGGTCCTGGCAGTGGCGGATTTACAAATTGAAAATCAGTTTTTTGTTTTAAAAACATATTTTGTTTTAAAAAACATATTTATGAGTAACAATTTTTATAACGACCTCTATTGACCTCCGAGTAGGCTGCGAAATATTTACATAAAACCGATTTTCGTAACATTTTGACCTTGGCAACGATATCGATGTCGATTTTTCACATCTTCATAATAACACCGTAATAATAATAATAATAATAATACAGACAAAACCTAAAACGACTGGACTACCGAGGGCCTAATGAGTTTATCGCAGGACTGGATCATAGTTGAGCGGGAATAGCGATTTTGGACGTCATCGACCATTAAGTAATTCACCCATTCAATTCGTACCACTGTTTTTTTCGTTCGTTCATTCGTTATAAGATTACTGACGCCCTTATACTTATAACCTATAGACCCGCAACATCTAACAATTTTAATTCCAAACGTAAGCCACTTCTGTGACTATGTGAGCGTAAGAGCTAAGTTAATTACACTCGCCGACACACAAGCGCACTTATCGTGTCGAGGGCTCCCACTTTGGGGCCCATAAAACAGCTTACGAATCCTGCGACTACACACTATCTATCACACTATCACATCACACAATAAAGGCGAAAGTTTGTGTGTGTGTAAGTGTGGAAGTGTGTAAGTATGTTTGTTCCTCCTTTACGTTGCGGCTACTGAAGCGATTTGGCTGAAATTTGGAATGGAAATAGATTTTTTACTCTGGATTATCACATAGGCTACTTTTCATCTCGAAAAAATCCATGGTACCCGCGGGAATTGGAAAAAAAATTCCACGCGGACGAAGTCGCTGGCGTCTGCTAGTTTGTTATAAACCTATGCTGACGCCATATGCTAAATAAGATAGACAAATCTAGAGGTGGGCATCGGTTACCACACTACTGACAAAATACATATCGCATAGCGATTTAGCGTTCAATGTACGAATTTAGTAGTAAGGTAGGCCCAAAAATAAAATTTTATTTATGACCATATTACTCATACGTGCTCATACTTTATGTAGGTATATTATAATACCTAGCGGACGCCCGCGACTTCGTCCGCCCTTAGATTTTCTTAATCCAGTTCTCTTGCAAACTCCGTTCTTAGCGCATGTCTAACTGTAAATTTCATCTTTGTACGCCAAGTGGTTTTCGAGATTTCATGACCTTTCAGAAAGATTTGATTGTTTGTTTGTTTGCATTGAACAGGCTCTGAAACTACTGTACCGATTTGAAATTCTTTTTCACTACTCTTGCTCAAAAACATTGTCATATTACCACTCCACAGCGGGGCTAAACAAGCATTTCAGCCTCTAGGGGCTAAAGTAATTTTGTTTTTTTAATTTTGTCTGTTACGAGTACTAGCCAAGTACTAGCCTACTTTATAACGAAGGAGGTTTTATTCGTAAATAGAATCATCTTATGTAAGGCCCTTTTTCTTCTTATTTTGGTTATATGGCTCCGCGCGTCGAGCGATTGAGCCAGAGGTAAGGTCCTGATTGTTTGATAAAAATAAAACTTGATAACCTCCTCCTTTTTGGAAGTCGGTTAAAAATGGAATAAAATGCAGCGTTCTTGTCTGTGGAATGCGGTAATATTTTTTTTATTTGATTTTTATTGAGTTGCGAATTTAAAGAGCGAGATTTGAAGACAAAGTTGTACGGTATAATACCTTTGCCTTTTCTTCATGGGAAAAAATTATATTAGTAAAGAAAAATAAAATTAAAGAGCGAGAATTTAAAAACAATTTGTTGTGAATAATCCATACTTGATTTTTTAAAGAAATTCATTGTGAATGACCGTAATTTACATATTTCGCAACATTAATTGTTATGTCTTCATCTATTGAGAATGGTGACCCTAATTTAAAGATGGAACAAAACGAATCTACAAATTAAATACCTACGAAAAATTTTATAAATGGAAAAAAGAACGAGTTGATTCACTTACGGAAGAAGTTTTTTAAACGAATAACTCCTACGTTTACCTCACATACTCATTATTCATCTTCACAGCAGTCGGAAATTAAGTTACCGGGTTTAAAAGCATCTCTCTTAACATAAACTCTTCCAAGTTTGTACATTTAATTTTTAATTAAAATAAAACATTGAATTATCGTACGGAATTATTTTATTTTCTCGCTATCGTAGTGAAAAATATAGTGTAACACGCGGGGCTAAACCCATTATAAACTCGGTTGATATTTAGCGGCCCTCGCCGAAAAAGGCACACTATTCCTGAGTGCTATAGACACATACAATATACATACATTTTATGCCCGTATTCTTACGGGAGCGGTTGAAAGCGCGCGGCGTCTGCTAGTGTAGGATTTATAAGATTCAAGGAATATTATGATGATCAAGGCGAATCGGATAGAACTATGAAATTACCTTAAAATGTCAATAATTTTCCAATCTCGCAGCCGATTTTTGCTGAATATGCAGATAGATAAAGAAAGTAATTTTAAATCTAGAGGAATCACTTTGTCGATTTTTTAAGGGGCAATATTCATTTTCGGACGCACTAGTCGGAACTACGGCTTGAAATTCGACAATTTTAAGTCCGTTCTCTGTTTTAAACCACAACCATTCCGACCATTTTAAACCACAAATTGGTGACAAATAAGCAAACAAATTTTTTTTTATATCAATATATTATTTTAGAATTAGATATTATGTAATACTAATACTTACATGCTGTTTTGTTCGCGTCTAAATTTTTAGTTATCGCTTGTGGTAAACGACATAAGCAGTAATCAGGGTTCCCAACTTAGGGGATTTGCCCCCAGATTTAGGGGGCAAATAAGTGAAATGGGATTTTTAGGGGTCTGAAATTTTTAGGGGTAATTTCAGGGATTTTTTGCCTCTTTAATATTTTTAAATTGATGATAATTTCAATATTTCTTTCTTGACCATGTATGATTTCAAAAAATATGAATCTTCAGATAAAGACGTAATATTTTGTCTGTATTAAATATAGACTTTTGAAACATATTACATCATATTATTTCTAAATTATTATGAATTTATAATTTTAGGGGGACAACTCAATAATTAAGTCGATTTTAGGGGTTTTTGGGACAAACTTTAGGGATAAATATTTTGGAGAGTTGGTAACACTGGTAGTAATTTTTTTTTGATAAAAGATCTATAAACATTATTTAATTATGTCGTTTATTGTACTCTTGACAACTACACAAAAATATAATTGTGATGATTGAGTAGAACAGACAAACAAGGTCACATTCTCATCTATAATATTAGTATGAATGGAATTATTGCTTATTGAACAGTTACTTATATTTAATTGAAGCTAATCTATAGTCATTCGAGTTTGAGTCCTTTATCGGTTAAGGTGAACTGTGATTTGAATATTATCTATCTTGTTAAAACTACAATTTCATCTTAAAACTTATTTATTAAGGTTGGTATTAAAAATACTCTTCAATCATCTATACTATCTGTAAGTACTAATATTAAAAAAGGGGTAAAATTTGTAGTATTGTAGGGGGTATTGAAATTAACCGATTTTGATTTTTTTCTGCCACTAGAAAGTCACGTTATTTATGAGTGTTGTGAGCTATATTTTATCCCCGTATTCTTACAGAAACGGGAATTACGCGGGAGCGTCGGCTTGTCATATTATAGCTAGTTGACGCCGCGCGGTTTCACCCACGTTGTTCCCGTTCCCGTAGGAGTACGGACTGGACCAGATTCGAATCCACACCCTCCGGAATCGAAGGTCATATCCACTGGGCTATTACGACTCTTAACTTAAAAGCATATTCTTACCAGAAAACATTTAATTATATTATGTTTAAAGACAAATAGGTAGGCACATTTTGATTTAGCTATTTTTTTTTGTATAATTTTGCATAACATGGAGTCTATTAAAAACTAAATATGCAAGGCATACAAAATTCGTTTGAAAATAACCTTGTCATTAAAATATCTAGCTTTATCATCCAAATTGTATTGTCATAAATTTGAATTAAATAATATTTTGGTCGGGTCATTGCGCTTTTTATTGTTGTTTTGCATTGGAATGCATTATTCAAAGTAAAATGAACATTAAAATAATATAGATAGGTTCGTAGTTTCAATATTATTGTAAAATTAAATAAATAAAAAATCTATACTAATATTATAAAGCTGAAGAGTTTGTTTGTTTGATTGAACGCGCTAATCTTAGGAACTACTGGTCCGATTTGAAAAATTCTTTCAGTGTTAGATAGCCCATTTATCGAGGAAGACTATAGGCTATATATTATCTCCGTATTCCTACGGGAAGGGGAACCACGCGAGTGAAACCGCCCGGCGTCAGATAGTTATTAAATTATAAAAAAAACACTAAAATTAAACATTTCCTAAAATACTATTTACTAGCGGATGCCCCGAACTTCGCGAATTGTGGTTTTTAACAAAGCTCGGGATATAAATAAGCCTATATGTTGCTTAATAACCTCCTCTATCTTCTACTGAAAGTCCTATTTAAGTCGGTTCAGCCGATCCAGATTAGCCCGCGCAAACAGACGAGAGACAGAGAAAGACAGATTAAAAAAAACATATAAATTGTGTTTTGGTATCCTGTAAACAATTAAGAATGCACAGGTATATTGAAATCACAAATATTTCAATTTTACTTATAAACTAGCGGACGCCCGCGACTTCGTCCGACCTTAGATCTCTTTAATCCAGCCCTTACAGTAGTATCGCTGTAAAAATGGAGTAACGTCTCCCGTTTTCCCAACATTTCCCTTCACTGCTCTGCTCCTATTGATCGTAGCGTGATGAAAAGTATACTTTAACCTGCCCAGTAGTATGAAGAACAATTGTACCAAGTTTCGTTAAAATCCGTCGAGTAGTTTTTGTTCCTATAACGAACATACAGACAGACAGACAAAAATTTTACTGATAGCATTTTTGGCATCAGTATCGATCACTAATCACCCCCTGATATTTTGGAAATATATTTCATGTACAGAATTGACCTCTCATTGGTTCCCATTTAGTTCCCCGTTCTCGTGGGAATGAGGGGATAAAATAATATAGCCGATGTTATTTGTTGACAATGTAGCTGTCTATTCGTAAAAATCGGTTCAGAAGATTCCAAGATTACCCCATACATCTTTACAAACTTTACCTCTTTATAATATTAGTATAGATTTGGTTTAAGACTTTTAGACCATTACATTACTATATTCATCATCAATATTATCAACCCATATTCGGCTCACTGCTGAGCTTGAGTCTCCTCTCTGAATGAGAGTAGTAAGGCAAACTACCCTTTACCAGAGAATCAAGAAAATTCTCTGGTAAAAGGAAGGTTTTCTATAGTCTGGCAAGTTCTTTAATAGCACTCTTATGATATGCGGGTGACGGGGGGAAAGACTGCGCGGGTGTGAAATCGTGCGAGCGGGGAAGTAAGGTGCATCAGTCGTGGGTTTTTCATTCATCGCTACACGCCCCCAGGCCTGCGCGGACCATCGGGAGTGTTACGAACGAAGTTGCCAAGCTATACACTACATCCTACCGGAACACTAAATCGCTTTACGTCTTTGCTGGCAAGTTGGTAACTATAACAAAGGCCGAAGCCTCTAACCAGCTAGACCAGGACCAATTAAGAAAACTTCAATCGTGCCAGCCGGGTATCGAACCCAGGACCTTTGTCCAGTCTCTGCGCCACGAGGGCCGTCGAAATTTCCATTGCGAGTAGATGTACCTAGTACCTATTATCTAGTCGTTAAGTTAACCTGATAACGTGTCGTCGTGCATATAGTCGCCAAATGGCTTTTCCTAAAGGAAAGTAATAATGGGTACGTAGTTTTATTTATTGTTAGAGAACAAAATGAGATTCTCTTCAAAACAAAGGGCCCATCCGGCCCAGGCCTACCCTTACCGCCCCGGAATTTATTTATATCTAAAAATATCTCTATAGTTCTACTATAATAATGAAATCATTACTTAATGAAAAAAAGTTTGCTACAACGTTGTAAGACATTTTCAATTCATTTTTGTCCACAACGAGGACAAGCTAATATCGTTGATAACTGCCTTAGTTTTACGATATTTTTTGAGGACTTATGATTTTTTATAAATACTATAGTTTTCTTGTTTGTTAAGCTTGTTGGTAACCGAAAAGTATAAAACAAAAAAAAAATAGAGATTCAAATGTTACTTCGCCGCTTTGGTACACCGGCGAGCATTTTATCCTAATAGAGTGATAAAGAATGTATTTTTCTTCAAGAAACATACTTTTATTAAGCCTATCATCTCCATATACTTTTATACAGGGGAATACCAGGGTTCCCTGGGCCGACGTTGTATGGGTCGGTGGGCATTCCCCTTTTTTATAAATAAAGGTTACAATCAGCGCCGGCCCGAAGTAAATTTTAAAATGGAGCGAGATCCAATTATGGCGCCTCTTCTGTTTGCTCTTAATAATATGCAGATACCTATACCAAATTATGAGTGTAAAGTAAGAATGGAACGCGAAGATCTCGACCATGCTCTGGGGTGACCAATTGAAAATCAGGCGCAGTACCGTGTAGGGTTGACTAGAGTTATCATTTAGGCGCTCTCTAGAATTTGGAGCCTGGAGCGACAGCTCCGTTCGCCGTATGGACGGGGCGGCCCTGGTTACAATATTATTTCATTGACTTCATTCCCTATTACAAACACTTATCGAAAAGTTTTTACTTACTTCAGATTGGTACTGCGCACGAAATCACACATTAAGCTCTGCAAAATTTCATCCTCTTGTATTTTCAACCCTAAAGGGGACGTCGTAGAAAAGAGTTTCGTTAAAACACAAAAGGTACAAATTAATACTATAGCCGTGATAGCCCAGTGTTTAAGACCTCTACCTTCGATTCCAGAGGGTGAGGCACCTCCAACTTGTCAGTTGTGTGCAGTTTAAGAAATTCAATATCACGTGTCTCAAACGGTAAAGGAAAAAATCGTGAGGAAACCTGCATACCTGAATTAATTGCATTGGGCCAGCGTGGTGGACTATTGGCCTAACCCCTCTCATTCTGAGAGGAAACTCGAGCTCAGCAGTGATCCGAATAAGGGTTGATAATGATGAATACTATTACTTAAAAAAATCTTATCAAAATGTGCCACCCCAAAACCAGTTGCATTGATAGCTCTGAATTCCGGTTTGTAATGAGGTGTAGTTGTCTTTAATTAGACATTTCGTTTTACTTTTCTAAACAGGGTCTGCAGCCAAGTTACATATGCTCTTTCTAGAAACGCTAACGCTTCCAAAACTAAAAGTGTATGGGAATGACATATCCTATTGAAAGGTTGATCAATAACGAATGTCATCCCTGTTGATTGTTTTGACATCCAACCACTAATTTATCTGGCCCGGTGTCGCTGCCATCGTGTGTTATAGACGTCCAATAGTAGATTGTTATACAAGGGACTAAAAGGACCCATTATATACGAGGTATTTTTAGGGCACGCCGCACGAGCCATAAGGCGAGGGTCATTAAATAGAAACCGAGCCCATTATAAAATGAGTTTAACCCATATTATGATGACATTTTGATATGCTTGTCATTTTTGCACAGATAGCGAAATGCGTGCGTTTTTTTAGGCAAATGCACCAAAAACAGTCAGTGTTTCTGTTACAGATAAAATGGTTGTCATTTATTGTCAAAATTATTAAAATGAAAGTATTAAATGTTTTGTATATTATATTTTATCTCACAAAGTTCATTTTATTCATAAAATGTTGAGCACTTTTCTGGCATAAAAACTCTTTGCCAAGATTTTAAAAAGTACCGTTCGTTTTTAGACGGCTGATAAACGTTTTAAAATTACATTACAGGACATGTGCATTTTACATTAGGTACATTACGGCACATGTGCGTAAGGAGATACATTACAATATTGAGAATGGTGAAATAAGCGATACTTTACGAACAAATGTGTTATAAAATATTTAACGAGATTTAAAGTAAAACCTCAAAAATAGAGAATGAGGCCTGTTTTTATGTAAATTAATATTCGAACTTCAAGGTCGATGGCATAGGCACTTTTAAAATAAGAATGAATAAAAAACCTAAATAATTGATCACAACATTTACCAAGATGGCTCAATATAGCTAGTCATTTAGTTAATGACAACCACTATGACAATTATTCATCTGTGTTATTGATGAATGTAGGAGACGTGATAGCCCAGTGGATATGACCTCTGTCTTCGATTCGGAGGGCGTAAGTTCGAATCCGGTCACGTATCTCAAACGGTGAAGGAAAACCATCGTGAGGAAACCTGCTCTAAGAATTTTCTTAATTCTCTGCGTGTGTCTGCCAATCCGCATTGGGCCAGAGTGGTGGATTATTGGACTAACCCCTCTCATTTTAAAAGGAGACTCGTGCTCAACAGTAAGCTGAATATGGGATGTTAATAATGATGATTGATTAATTTGACGTTTGGTTAAGGTGACCATGAGTTCACAAATTATAACACACCTGTAAATAATTACACAAAGGCATGTCATCTCCACCCTGATAAATCCGGGTATTTCCACCCTTCTGATTTTATTTTCGCGATCAAAAGTATCTTCAGATCAAATCCAACCAAGTTTCATTTAAATTGATTCAGTAGTTTCAGCGTGATGCACTGTCAAAATTAAACACGGAAAGACAGACAGCCAAAAAAAAATTTTTTTGGCTTTATTACCTATCGATTAAACAATACCCTCCAACAAAAAATTTCAAAATATTTTTAAAATTATATTTTTATATTATGTTTTGCTACCAGTGGCGTAGCGTGCCTTGTATCAAAAATCCCTGTATCAAAATTTGTTAAAGGGCCCTATAGACGAGCGGCAAATCCCAAAAATATATATAAGTAGCCAGTTTTTCCTCCAGGAAGCACCAGATTAAGTGAGATTGTAGATTAAATTTTACTAATTTTTGCTTTTACACTTATGGGGCCCCTATGGTCCGGGGGCCCCGTATCATTAAGACGGCTGATACGGCTATAGCTACGCCCCTGCTTGCTACAGTTTTAATGTACCTTCTCGTAAGTATAGATAGATAGATAGCTAAAAATTACCCTTCTTTTTGGCTTCACCGTAGTCGGGTAAAAACAGTATCGACTTTGTTTGGCCAACAAATAGAATATTAACATAATACAATATTAATAATAACAATAGAATATTGTATAATATAAAACAATATTAATAACAATATAATTTGTTAACATAAATACTAGTATATTTGAGTAGTTGGTGAAAGAGAACGTTAATAAATACGTGATAAATAAAATAATACTTTGAAGTTTAAATATTTAACGAATTAGTAAGTATACCTATTTAGATACAAAAATAAAAATATATGTATACTTATATACGAATACATATATTTTTGTTATTATTTTGAGTTTTTTAATTAAGCTTTAATTAATTTAATTAACTATACTAAAGTCAAACTTGATGTGGAATGTTTATTAAGACAAATTCAAAATGAGGGTACATCGCTTTTCATTTTACACCTAATAATAATTTAATATAAATAATAATTAGTTATCTCATTCCTAAACTAATCATAATATTTTTTATTAATGAACTTAGAATATCTTTGAATAATATTTTATAAAAACCGGCCAAGTGCGTGTCGGGCTACGCACGGTGTAGGGTTCCGTAGATTAAGTTAGTACTTTAATTCCTTAAGTGATGCACAAAATACCGATACCGATACCCGATACCATGGGATAGACGATAAAAAATTCATCCTCACTTTGCATGTACGGAAGGGACCCCAAATATTTTATTTTTAATTTTCTTCTTACCCCTTTAAAGACGTAATTATTATATATAGGTATACCCCAACCAAATTTCAACTCTCTAATTTTGACAAACTGTGAGTTATCTTACTGAGTACTTTATCTTTTTAATTATCAATGGAATTGGAATGCAATTTTAGAGTTCCGATTACGTTTTCTAATTTGGTCGACTCTTTAAATAGCAATTACTATTTAGCTGTTATATTTTTCAATACAATTTCACGATTTTTTTCACGTATCCTTATACAACCGTTTAACCAGTAGAGAGTGGGGGACACTTGACTCTAATAAAAATTAGCTCTTAGCTTACTAACTTTACAAACGGATCCCTAAATCGAAAAATATTGGTAGAAGATACCTCATATATCTTTCAAAGATACCCACACTATGAAACAAACGAGTAAAAAAAATCATCCCACTTTACATGTATCCTTAGAAAAATATTTTTCAAGATTTTTTTTACAATTTTATTCTCTTTAATATACATACCTACATATACAACATAGTTTTCTAGTAGTAATTGTCTCTGCGCTAAGCCGGACATGGCGAAACTATAAGGGTTCCTTGTGGACTACGGAACCCTAAACAGAGGGTCTTGACCCTGCTTCCTACCAAAAACATTTTAAATCATTGGTGGTATGACGCTTAAAAAAGCCGTGATAGCCCAGTGGATATGACCTCTGCCTCCGATTCCGGAGGGTGTGGGTTCGAATCCGGTCCGGGGCATGCACCTCCAACTTTTCAGTTGTGTGCATTTTAAGAAATTAAATATCACGTGTCTCAATCGGTGTAGGAAAACATCGTGAGGAAACCTGCATACCAGAGAATTATCTTAATTCTCTGGGTGTGTAAAGTCTGCCAATCCGCATTGGGCCAGCGTAGTGGACTATTTGGCCTAACCCCTCTCATTCTGAGAGGAGACTCGAGCTCAGCAGTGAGCCGAATATGGGTTGACGACGAAGACGCTTCAAAGCATAATATTATTTAACATTATTTTATCTCCAGGTGTTTGTGAAGAAATCCCGCTGATATGAAACGTGCACAGATTTTACGGCAGGTAAATATTTAGTTATATTAACAACTAGCTGACACCGCGCGGTTTCACCCGCGAGGTGTCCGTTCCCGTATGAATACGGGGATAATATATAGCCTATAGCCTTCCTCGATAAATGGGATATCTAACACTGAAAGTATTTTTCAAATCGGACCAGTAGTTCCTGAGATTAGTGCCTTCAAACAAACAAACAATTCAGCTTTATAATATTAAAGTATAGATTAGGAAACGCCCTACTTTTCACTAGGGGATAGTATAGTCTATTTACGCTAACATAGATTGTAAGGTTATGACTTTTTCTTATATTAACAACTTAATGCCTGAAATAAAAAGAAAAAACATTAGGATAGACTAGCCGATGCCTCGCAGTTTCACCCGTTTCCCTTTCCCTTTAGAATATTGTATTTTATCCCTATATTCTCACGGGAAAGGGAACCTAACAGACCTATGACACTCACAAATAACGTGGCTGTCAGCTGTCTAGTGGTAAAAGAACTTTTAAATTCCTTTCATTAGATCCAGAGATTATCCTTTATAATACATCAAACAATACCTCTTTATAATATTAGTATAGATCGTATAGACTAGCGGACGCCCGCGACTTCGTCTGCCCTTAGATTTCTTTAATCCAGCCCTTACAGTAGTATCGCTGTAAAACAGGAGTAACTTCTCCCGTTTCCCCAACATTTCCCTTCACTGCTCTGCTCCTATTGATCGTAGCGTGAAAAGTATACCATAACCCCCCAGGAGTATGAATAATAATTGTAACAAGTTTCCTTAAAATCCGTCAAGTAGTTTTTGTTTCTATAACGAACATACAGACAGACAGACAAAAATTTTACTGATTGCATTTTTGACATCAGTATCGATCACTAATAATCAGTAATCACCCCCTGATAGTTATTTTGGAAATATATTCCATGTACAGAATTGACTTCTCTACAGATTTATTATAAGTTTAAAATATATAGACAGGGATACCGTCATATTCCAGGTGTTGGTGGTAACGGGGCTGGCGTTTTGCAGTATGTCCGATGGGTTCATATTCGGGCAGATGTCGGGCATGGTGGATGCACTCAACGGGAAGGATAGCTCCATACAGCTGAGCGATGACGAGGTCTCGTGGATTGGTACGTTTTCACTTAACAAAATACCTATCATCAACACTATCATTATCAATATAATTTATTTATTTTGATAGCCTCCGCGAAAAGCAGACGAACCCATGCGACAACGTCACCCAGGTCCGACTCGATACGTTGTAGAGTCAACATCTCCTGAGGATGCTCCGGTTTCGGTGTGAAACGTACGTAGAGAGTATATTGTCGGACCTGGGTGACGTTGTCGCATAGGTTCGTCGGCTTTTCGCGGATAATAGCAAAATAAATAAATCATTATATATTCATGATGCAAAGTAACAAGAATAAGAATAAGAATCATTTATTTGCAAGAAACATTACATTTAGTTAACGCTAACGTTAACGTTAACGCCTGCTTCTATCCAATACCATCATTATCATCATCATCATCACAACCATTATCTTCCTATTTTAACGGCTCACTATAGGGATAAGCCTCCCTCCTTGTAGGAGAGGGGATATGGAGCTAACATGCGCTGCTCCAATGCAGGTTGATGATTCACTAACGAACAACCCACCACCTCCCATGGTCCACCCGACTTCGCAGTCATACGGGCCGAATTAGTGGGAGGTACTTACCGGTTCTTGCTCTTCGCGTGTTCCTCTAAACTATCACTAACGAACAGTCATCATCATCATGATTAGCGTATTCAGCTCACTGTTGAGCACGAATCTCCTCTCAGAATGAGAGGGGTTAGGCTATTAGTCCACCACGCTGGCCCAATGCGGATTGGCACACTTCACACACGCAGAGAATTTAGAAAATTCTCAGGTATACAGGTTTTGCTCACGATGTTTTCCTTCACCGTTTGAGACACGTGATATTTAATTTCTTAAAATGCACACATTGAAAAGTTGGAGGTGCATGCCCCGGACCGGATTCGAACTTACACTTTCCAGAATCGGCGGCAAAGGTCATAGTCAATATTGATGATGATGATGATGATGATGATGATGATGATGATGGTGATGATGATTATGATAAAAGTCAGGTGCAAAAATATACTCCTCGTGGATTAATAGCGGCCATAGTACTCGTATATTAGTTCAAGTAGGTACTATAATAGTAACGACATGTTTATTTCGCAAAGTTTGACAAGGAAAACAAAATATATAATTATTAACATGAACAGCGCATATTAACGACATGCCATTTACATGCTATTTACATGCTGTTACAGTGCCATTTACATAGTACAAGCACTATGACTCATAGATGTAGCCCTAATCCCTATAGATAGTAGATACCTACATCATCATTATCATCATTATCAACCCATATTGAGCTCACTGCTGAGCTCGACTCTCCTCTCAGAATGAGAGGGGTCAGGCCAATAGTCCACCACGCTGGCCCAATGCGGATTAACAGACTTCACACACGCAGAGAACTGAGTAAATTCTCTGGTATGCACGGGTTCCTTACGATACCTTCATATTGTATCTCTTTTTTCATTGTTTTACAAGTTAGCCCTTCACTACAATCTCACCTGATGGTAAGTGATGATGCTAAGATGGAAACGGGCTAACTTGTTGGAGGAGGATGAAAATCCACACTCCTTTCGCTTTCTACACGACATCGTACCGGAACGCTAAATCGCTTGGCGGTACGTCTTTTAGGGTGGTAACTAGCCACGGCCGAAGCCTCCTAACTGACCTGGACCAATTAAGAAAATCTGCCCAGCCGGGGATCGAACCCAGGACCTCCGTTTTGTAAATCCACCGCGCATACCACTGCGCCACAGAGGCTGCCAAACCTTTTTTTTTTAAATTGCTTCCCTAGCGGGTGTGCCTTTTATTATTTACACCTCCAACTTTTCACATAGGTTAAGAAGTTAAATATCAAGTGCTTTAAATGACGAAGGAAAAATTTCGTGAAACCTACTTACCTGGGAATTTTCTTATTTCTCTTCTTAAGTGAAGTCTACCTATCCGCATTGGATTAGCTTGACAAGACAAAATGGGAGGGGTTAACAAAATAGAGGTTATAATATAGGTCACGCTAAATTAGCGTTTTATTAGCCTAACCCCTCTCGTTTTGTCTTGTCAAAAGGAGAGAAGTGGGTGTAAATACAAAAAAAAACTAATTCATTATTATGAATTAGTTTTTTTTTTGTATTTAAAACGTGTTTTTTTTTAGTTTTTTAAAGTATTATATTTAATACTTTATAAAACTAAAAAAAACACGTTTTAGCACGCACTAAAAATAACAAATGGAGTTTTTTCCTGACAGCAAACCCTTTCATTTGATATCCATATCATGGGGGTGGTTTTCTAACAGCCAGTCCGTCATCTTGGGGAGGCCGCCATATTGGATTTGTAATGATGTTTCTCAGCTATTCATGTATTGTCATAAGAACTCAGAGCGTGTGCGATATTTTATCTTAATCAAAGACCGGGAAGTGGGTCAAATTTAGATTCCAAGATTTTCTTACATACATAGTTATGCGTGTTAATAAAAAATCGCGGGATACAGTTTGTTGTTGCAGCTACAATATCATCGACTATCATCTCCATCCAAATAAACATAAAGGAGAGTTACCATATTTTCCTTCTCGTTTCTTCAGGTCGTGGTGTCTCAGTGTCAATTTTTTGTTCCGAATTATCGGCGGCTAATTGCCTCGTCTGGTGACAGAAGGACTGGCTCATTTGTTTGCGCAAAGGATCAGCCTGACTGTCCAACACGAATATGCAGCCAACATTCTTGCCGGCATTCCACGTGGACATGATATGTAGTTATAGTTATGAGGATACGTTAGTTTAAGTTTCATATTGATTCACGATAAAGTCCCAAGAAAACAATAGATGCCAATTTCAAATAGGCCAGAACAATAGTAGTCTATCTTTTTATATAGACTACTTTCGTGATTTAAAGCAATTCAATTTTGAATAGAAGCAGACGTTAGTTGAACAATGAACAATGGTTTTAAAACCAACAAATTTAAGCAAACCCGAGAGACACCCGGTTTCGGAGTTCGGAAAGTCGGAGCAATCACATCAAATGTTTAATTTAACTTTGTAGATCACACATTTCCTGAGCTTCAGCTGTTAGCAAAATAAATGAACCGAGGATTTTTACTAGCCGACAGGCGCTAACATGCGTATTGCATAAATATATGAGTAGCTTGTAAGAGAACATTTCAATTTTAATCAATTACACTTTACGCTCATAATGAATGCGTTTGTTTGTTTCAGCATCTACAATCAACATAACATGTTTCTGTGGTTTCGGCTTGATAACGATACTCACGGAGAAGTTTGGACGAAGGTTAACGATCACAATGGTCACTACACCCGTGATAATATGCTGGATCATGGTCTACTTCGCTCAAGATAAATACACTTTACTAGCGTCTAGAGTAATCGTTGGCGCGTCTTACGGTGGAGTTTTGATTTTGACTTACGTAAACATCGCAGAATATGTATCGCCGAGTATCCGATCACTCTGTCTGAATTTAATGTCTGCATGTGGATCATCAGCTGGTACTTTATTAGGGCACGTTTTTAGTCTGTTTCTACATTGGCGAGAGGTAGCGCTTATTGGTTTAATCCCATCAGCGATCTCCGCGATTCTGCCCTTGTTTTGGGTAGAGAGTCCTTCTTGGCTAGCGACTAAAGGGCGTTTTAAGGAATGCGAATTGTCCTTCAAAAAACTCCGGACTATTCCTAACAAGGATGCCGAGTTCGAATTAAAAATGTTAATAAACAGCCAAAGAGAAAACTATAACAACGAAACAAAGGATTCAAACATTTTCACATCTCTGATAATGAAATACATACGAGCATGCAAAGAGAAATATTACAGGAGGATTTTTATCCTGATGTTAGTGGTATGCATTTACAGAGTGGCAGCAGGACGGATTTTATTTAACACTTTGATTATTACAATAATCCAAGATATAACAGGGACGTCGGATATATTGTATTATACATTGGTAGTGGATGGATGTGCGTTGATAGGTGCTGGTATATCGTGTATTTTTGTGAGTAAATTACAAATGAGAACATTGTTATTCACATCCGGCCCGATAGCGAATTGTGTACAGATTATATTAGCTTTTTGCTTGTACTTTTGGACAGATAATACCTTTAGTTCGAGATGGACGAAAGTTTCCCTGTTGGCTTTGTACTTTATATTGATATCAGCTGGACCGTACGCTGTGTTGGAGACTTTGTTATCTGAGTTGCATCCTTTGGATATAAAAGCGTCATCGACGTTCGTAATGGGCGCATTGGCAGGCGTTCTTCAGTTTTTAAGTATTAAATTAGCAAATTACTTATTTTCGGTGATCGGCCATCATGGAGTCTTCTTCTGCAATGCTGCCATCGTGTTCATGTGTCTGGTGTATCTGTACTATTGTTTGCCGGAAACGAAAGGCAGAACGTTACAGGAAATACAATTTTATTTTATAGACAACAAATATGGTGATAAAGATCAGATGTTTCGTTCAGAACCACAATCGGATGTTTTGTTAAGTAAAATTATTTAGATAGATATTTAAGGAAATTAAATTAATTTTAAGTAGGTACATTTGAATCTGAATTATCTTTAGCATAACTTTTAAGTGACTATTTCCTGTAATATAATTAATGTCATTTTATTTGACCTCTGTTTGTTTAATTACTAAAGATTCGTTACTTGTTTTCCTTATTTTGGTCCGCCCGTCCCGTAGACGCGGCGGTTAGTAATGGCGGTAATTTTTGTGTAAGGCGGTGTCAATTTTAGTTCAGGTTTCAGCCGCAGGAGTTCTTTCGTGGCGCGAAGTCTATGTCATGTTTGGCACAACCTTGAAAAAGGTACCCAGTTCAGCACTGCATTGCATGTACCAAGCAATTATTCGGCATACATCGCTGATTTTTAGCTGATACGTTTAACCAGATAATCAAGTTAAATGTGGTTAAACTTATCTTGTAACTTCTTCTTTCTTCTTATTCCAATGTATAAT
This sequence comes from Bicyclus anynana, assembly GCF_947172395.1. Taxonomy (NCBI): domain Eukaryota; kingdom Metazoa; phylum Arthropoda; class Insecta; order Lepidoptera; family Nymphalidae; genus Bicyclus; species Bicyclus anynana. Next base: position 14,275,155 of record NC_069091.1, read on the forward strand.
AAAAACTCTTTAATAGATATAAAATAGTTAGGTTATACTAAAAGTTTGTTGTGTATAAAAATATTCTGAGTCAAATGCAAGGACTTCGGAGTTAAGTAAGTATTTAAATTATTAGCAGACACCTCGTGGTTTCACCCGCGTGGTTCCCGTTCCCGTAGGAATATGGGAATAAAAGCCTAATAAAGCCTACACTATCCCAGAGTTATATAAGCCTATATAACTCTGGGATAGTGTAGCTTCCCAACAGTGAATAGTAGATTGTTAACCGAGGGTGGAAAGAATCAATTCCCGAGGTATTTAGACGCCCGAGCGTAGCGAGGAATTATCGAATATAAGAAAGATAAAACTAGCTGTTTATCTAAACTGTTTATTGATAATATACTAGCGGATGCCCGCAAGTTCATCCGCCCTCTCGTAAAACCGTTTTTAGTGGACCTTTGCTATCTATAAACTACCTCCCTGCCAAATTTCATCTTTGTACGTGAAGAAGTTGTTGAGATTTTGTGATGAATGACCATTCGCATTTATATATTAAGATTACATAAAAACATTAAGAGTGTGCAATATGTAATTTGGTGGTTACAAATGGTTCTGGATCTCAGATTCTGGAATAGTTAGGAGCCTGATATTTGGGTAAATGATATTTCAAAGTGTTAGCTTCGTTATGACTATACAAAATACACAATTTGTAAAACTTTTCTTGATAGTTTATTTTTTTGAAAAATACATGTTTTGCTCACATTTTGCTTTCAATCTCAGGAAAAGCAAACCTTTTTTCTTAAATTTTTGTTTTGTATAGAAAATTAGGTATATATCTTAAACATGACCATTTTGTTTTTCGTTATGTTGTTTAATTTACTTGCAATTAGGTAAAAATGGTTTTGGCTCACGTCATAAAATTTGCGTCGTGCGTCAATCGCTCCGTGCTTTTTACTCACGTGAAAGTCATAATTAGGCGTCTCGTTTGCGCTTCGAATTTTATCCATATCGTACCGACGCACTGTGCGCTCTTAAATTATATCTAAAAGAAATTCATCCTAATCGAAGACCGGGAAGTGGGTCAAATTAAGATTCCAAGGTTTTCTTTCATACATAGTTACAAGCGTGTAATGTCTTGATGATTCTACTTTAATAAAGAAATCATTTACTTTGTCTGTCTTATCATATTTTTAATTCATCTTTAGTTTGTTCATAATGGGGACAAGCTAAGATCGTTGATCATACATACAGCCTGAGTTTTACAATATTTTTTGAAGACTCATGATTGGTTTGTTTGTTCGTTTTCTTGTTGGTAACAGAAAATAATAATACAAAAAAATTATAGTTTTAAATGTTACTTCACCTTCACTTTGGTACACCGGCGAACATTTTGCCCTAGTGATAAAAAAATGTATTTTTCTTTAAGAAACATGGTTTTATTAAGCCAATTATTTAACCTAATCCTTATTTATCTCAGACCAATTATAGAAGGACCTGTATCGCACTCATAGTCACGAACAAAATTGTCTGTCATTTTCTGAAGAAAATGAGCTTAGATTTGGTATATATTTTATACTAAAGTACGGTATTTGCCCGTTTTTTTACACAACTCAATTGCACAAAAAGGTATTTTTACGGAGCTCTTTAACCGACGAACACGATTACAACTATTTAACATCGATTCTATAGAGACAGTTTTTATAATCGCATTAGATCGTTGATCATATATTTTGACAGAAAAGTAATGTCTAGCGAGGCAGGTCCTATACAATAATTGGTCTGAGTTATTTATACATCATGTTGTCATTTCCATATACTTTTATACGGGGGTATACCTGGGTTACCTGGCCGACGTTGTATGGGCATTTCCCTTTTGAAGTGAGTTAACCTTATGATGTAATGTAGATTTATTAATTGTAACATAAGTGTGATCTAGATATAAGAAGAGACCGCACGCCAGGGAGCAAAGCTCTGCAGAGCCACTTTTTTTTTTTTTTATTCTTTACAAGTTGGCCCTTGACTACAATCTCACCTGATGGTAAGTGATGATGCAGTCTAAGTTGGACTCTAACTTGTTAGGAGGAGGATGAAAATCCACACCCCTTTCGGTTTCTACACGGCATCGTACCGGCACGCTAAATCGCTTGGCGGTACGGCTTTGCCGGTAGGGTGGTAACTAGCCACGGCCGAAGCCTCCCACCAGCCAGACCTGAACAAATTAAGAAAATCTCAATCTGCCCAGCCGGGGGTCGAACCTAGGACCTCCGTTTTGTAAATCAACCGCGCATACCACTGCGCCACGGAGGCCGTCATACCCAAGGTGTGCAGTCACTATTTTGTAAATTTTTGTCTTACTTTAATCATGTGTTACATTTTTTTCATTGATTTTTTTATTTCATATTGTATGTTTGTGTTGTACTCAGCTAAATAAAACATTTTATTATTTTTGTTTTTATTATTACGAAAGGGATTCAGTGGCAAAAAATAATTTTATGATGATATTTTCGATTTATGACGACGAATGTACGGAATCCTCGGTGGGCGAATTCGTCTCGCACTTATCCGGTTTTATTATATCAGATTAGTTGGTCGTCGAATTAAATACACCAATATATAATGTCGCAGATATTGTACTACGTAACTATCGGGCGTAAAGTTCGGTAAAACTTGCCAAGGTCTTTTTTTATTGCTTGACACGTACCTACACATCAATTCATATAAATAAATTTAAATGTCCGTCTGTGAATTCAGAATACGTTCGTTATCACGTTCGGCTCACTGCTGAGCTCAAGTCTCCTCTCAGAATAAGAGGGATTAGGCCAATAGTCCTCCACGCGTCCACAATGCGGATTGGCAGACTTCACACACGCAGAGAATTAAGAAAATTCTCTGGTATGCAGATTTCTTCACGATGTTTTTCCTTCACCGTCTGAGACACGTGATATTTAATTTCTTAAAATGCACACAACTGAAAAGTTGGAGGTGCATGCCCCGAACCGGATTCGAACCCACACCCTCTGGAATCGGAGGCAGATGTCATATCCACTGGGCTATCATGGCTTTATCCATCTGTAGTACAAGATCCGGTATATGGAATATATTCCCTCATCTGTTATTTATTTGGGATAAGAAATAAATGATAGAAATACACATTGACACATTGCAAATAGGTTGCCTAGTAAAAAACCCAGTGAGCATTTAATGATTGTTTTTTCACTATTAAAATAATTTATTATCTTTCCCTCATTAGTTAATTCGTATACTAGTTAATAGAAAAAATCCAAAACAATTTAAAAAGCGACATAAATGGGCTATCTAACACTGAAAGAATTTTTCAAATCGGACCGGTAGTTCTTGAGATTAGCGCGTTCAAACAAACAAACTCTTCAGCTTTATAATATTAGTAAAAGTATAATATATTTAACTGTATTAGGTTGCCTCTGATCTAGTTCATGGTTTCCTAGATTTTGTTTGAATAAAATGTATTTGGCCGCAATTTAACTAGGCAACCTATTTGCTATGTGTCACTGTAAACATACTTATATCATTTACTTCTTATCACTAATGAATAACAGATGAGGGTATATATTGGATAAAAGCAGGCGTTGCTTTGCGGAAGTTCATCATGATTATATAATGATTTATTTATTTTGCTATCATCCGCGAAAAGCCGACGAACCCGTGCGACAACGTCACCCAGGTCCGACAAAATACTCTCTACGTACGTTTCACCCCGAAACCGGAGCATCCTCAGGAGATGTTGACTCTACAACGTGCAATTGCAAAAAGTTTTTTTGTTTTCCGTTTTCTACATACGTTCCAACCCGGTTTCGGGGTGAAACGTACGTCGGACCTGGGTGACGTTGTCGCATGGGTTCGTCAACTTTTCGCGGATGATAGCAAAATAAATAAATCATTATATGAGGGTATATATCTCTTACCTTTTTGATGTTGTACGTTAAGTGATGCAATCTAAGATGGAAGCGGGCTAACTAGTTAGAAGGAGGATGAATATCCACACCATTTTAGGTTTCTACACGACATCACACCGGAACACTAAATCACTTGGCGGTCGAAATCGCGTGCATCCGCTAGTTGTTAATATAATTTTAATTATAATATGATATGAAATCATTAGGTGTTTAAATTTTGTTTGTAATCTACTGTCCAGTGTAACAGACGTCTTGGTTGGACAATTGGACATGTTGTTTTATATAGTTTTAATTGTATGCCTTTTGGCAATTTTGTGTGTGTGTGACTGGTTCAGTCGTGATTCGAGATTGATGAGACAGATCCCTGGGCCAACCGCGTGGCCTATTATTGGAAATGTGCTAACTTATTTGGCTCCTCCAGGTAAGTAGTTTTTGGTATATCATCATCAATATCAGCCGATGGACGTCCACTGCAGGACAAAGGCCTCTTGTAGGGACTTCCAAACATCACGATACTGAGCCATTTGCATCCAGCGAATACCTGCGATTTGCTTGACGTCGTCAGTCCATCTGGTGGGGGGTCGACCAACACTGCGCTTTCCATTCCATTCCAGTACTTTGGGACCCCAACGTCCATCGGCTCTTCGAACTATGTGCCCCGCCCATTGCCACTACAGCTTCGCGACACGTTGAGCTAAGTTGGTGATTTTAGTTCTTCTGCGGATCTCCTCATTCTGATTCGATCACGCAGATAAAATGATATGCTAAAATTAAAAAAAATATTTTAACAATAATAAATCATAGCGCACCACTTTTTTCAGATAATTCGAAATAATTAACGATACGTTATCGAGTATCGTTGTTTATTTGACATGTGTTAGACTCGAATTATAATATACCGTTGTAATTGGGATCATATATACATATAAAGGAGATCATTCACGCTCCATACATTTTTGGGCTCTTTTTGAAAGTGCCGGCCAACAAAAAAAAAATGGCATGACTCGTTATAATTAGCTATTTGGAGCAATAGTTAATATGGCATAAAAGTTGTCAGGTGGCTCTGAACCAAGTTATAAAGGTTCGACGATTCGTTATTTCCATACATTTTGTCAATTTTCAAAAGTGCCCGCTAAGAAAAAAAACTGATACGTATCGTTAGAACTGCCCATTTGAAACAATAGTTAGTATGAAACGAATGTTGTAAGATTGCTCTGAATCAAGTTATACAGGTTCAATGACTCGTCACTTCTATACATATTTTTTGAGTGTTGTAAGTGCCCACCTACAATATAAATAATACGTATCGTTGTAACTAGCCATTTGCAGCAATAGTTACTATGGCATAAACATTTTAGTATAGCTCTGTGTCCAGTTATGCAGTTTCGATGCTTCGTCAAATCCATATGTTTTGTTGATTTTCAAAGTGCTGTTTTACAAAAATATGCACTTATCACTGCACTTATCGTCAGAACTGCCCATTTGGAGTAATATTTAGTATGTCACGAAGGCTGTAGGTTTGGTCTGAACCAAGTTATAAGGGTTCGATGTCTCGTCACTTATATGGATTTTATTGATTTCTGTAAGTGCCCACCGACAATATTAATGATACGTATCGTTTTAACTGGTCATTTGTGGCAATAGTTAGTATAACACGAATGTTGTAGGATTGCTCTAAACCAAGTTGTACAGGTTAAATGGCATGTCATCTCCATACATTTTATTGTATGCCTGCCAATAAAATTCTTACAGACGGTATCATTTTAACTGATCATTTAGACATACTTTGTCAGTTAGTATGGCAGGCACGTTGTATAAATGCTCTGATCTAAGTTATACAGGTGTGACTATTTGTAATATCCATAGATTTTCTTGATTTTTAAGAGCCAACCATTGAAATGGTACGTATCATTAGAACTGGCTGTAATAGGAACGGGGAGTAATAGTTAGTATAGTACAACAAACGTTGTAGGCCTGCTCTGAACCATGTTATACAAGTTCAATGATTCTTAATTTCTATGCATTTTATCGATTTAAGCAATACAGTTAGCAGGTAGGTATGACAGAAACATTGTATGATTGCTCTGATCCAAGTTATTTGCGTTCGATGATTCGTCACTTATCTTTTTGTTGATATCTAAATGTAATGGGAAACAATAAATAGGTAATAATGATGAATACTTAACTAATAATATGAATTAAATGTCATCATGGTGTAAGAGCTGTGTCATCATTATTTGTTATGTTCTTCCTTCTGGACCGTTTCTGCACTTGGCCATGTGATTCGCCGTTGTGCGTGTATTTGTTATGTTATTCAAGCTTGTAAACCGAAATTACCATTACTTGAAGAACTTAATAAAAGGTTTTTATTTCTCTCAATGCACAATAACACAATTTTTAGTTACATTTGCACCATAATGTTGAATTTGTGCAAATGCTTAGAATCATTATTTCTATATTTTATTATTGCCTTTATGTTTTCCAACTTTTTCGGAAAGCAATGAATGAAAGTTATATAACTTGTTTCAGTACTAGAAACGTTACTACAACGTTTATGCCATAGTAACTATTACTGAAAATGGCTAGTTATAACGATAAATAGCATTTACTTTGTAACTTACAAAACTCCATCAAATACATTGAAGTGACGAGACATAGAACCTGTATAACTTGGTTCAGAACAATCTTGCAACATTTGTGGCATACTAACTATTACTCCAAATGGGCAGTTTTAACCATAAGTACCATATTTTTGATAAACGGTACTTTAAAAAATCAATAAAATAAATGGATTGGACGAATCATCGAAACTGTATAACTGGACACAGAGCTATACTACAATGTTAATGCCATAGTAACTATTACTGCAAATGGCTAGTTATAACGATACGTATGATTTATTTTGTTTGCGGGCACTTACAAAACTCAGTAAAATGTATAGAAGTGACGAGTCATCGAACCTGTATAACTTGGTTCAGTGCAGTCCTACAACATTTGAGCCATAATAACTATTGCTCCAAATGGACAGTTCTAACGATACGTACCAGTTTTTTTTCTTGGCGGGCACTTTTGAAAATTGACAAAATGTATGGAAATAACGAATCGTCGTCCTACAACTTTCATGCCATATTAACTATTACTCCAAATGACTAGTTCCAACGATTCGTGCTATTTTTTTTCGTTGGCCGGCACTTTCAAAAAGGGCCCAAAATGAATGATCTCCTTTACAACTGATTGCTATAAAGTTAATTTTTTTTTAATCTTTACAAGTTAACCTTTGACTCCAATCTCACCTAAGTGACGATGCAATCTAAGATGGAAGCGGGCTAACTTGTTAGGAGGAGGATGAAAATCCACACCCCTTTCGGTTTCTACACGACATCGTACCGGAACGCTAAATCGCTTGGCGGTACGTCTTTGTCGGTAGGGTGGTAACTAGCCACGGCCGATGCCTCCCACCAGCCAGACCTGGACCAATTAAGAAAACCTCAATCGGCCCAGCCGGGGATCGAACCAAGGACCTCCGTCTTGTAAATCCACCGCGCTTACCACTGCGCCACGGAGGCCGTCAAAAGAGGCTCTTCGAAATATGTGCCCCTATTTATTTATTAACTAGGTATTTTTTTTTTTAATTACAGATAAGATGTTTCTAGTGATGCGAAATCTTCACAAGGAGTATGGTCCTATTACTCAGGTACATGCGATGCAAATTCGGTACGTAAGCGTCTGCGAACCTAACGATTTGGAAGTAAGTTTTATATAATTCTTCGTCCGCGTGAAAATCGATATAAACTTTCAACCCCTATTTCATCCCCTCACAGGTCGAAATTTAAAAAACGCTAGAACAAATGTTTAATTATGTCTTACCAAGTGCTTAAATATAAAGTTTCATGGTTCATGGTTTTATCTTTTAAAATTAAGAAATCCCATACAAACTTTCAACCTCTATTTCAACCTCTTCATCCCTTTTTTTCGCAATAAAAGGTAGCCTATGTCCTTTCTCAGGGTCTAAAGATTGTCTGTGCCAAATTTCATCAAAATCGGTTGAGAGGTTTGAGCGGGAAAGCGTAACAGACAGACAGACAGAGTTACTTTCGTAATTACTTTTTATAATAACTTACTTTTATAATATTAGTAGGGATTTATTAAAATATTGTTTAAAGATAAAACTAATGTTTAGAGAGCCGTGACAGCCCAGTGGATATGATCTCTGCCTCGGATTCCGGAGGGTGTAGGTTCAAATCCAGTCCGGGGCATGCACCTCCAACTTTTCATAAATATCACGAGCTTCAAACGGCGAAGGAAAAACATTGTGAGGAAACCTGCATACCTGAGAATTTTCTTAATTCTCTGCGTGTGTGAAGTCTGCCAATGCGCATTTGGCCAAACCCTAATTCTGACCCCTCTTATGACAGGAGACTCGAGCTGAGCAGTGAGCCGAATATAATGATAAATGTTAAAAGGAAACTGTGACACTAAAAGATAATAAAGATCCCAACTAAACAAAAAACGTATGCTAGTAGTAGGTAAGACAATATCTACAGTGAACGAATCGAAAGCAGGACATCTCGCTTTGTGTCTAATAATAATATTATCAGTTGGGCGACTAACCATTTAGGGTCTCTGACGAAGGGTCGCCATGAAGCTAAATGTTAAAGCAAATAAACTTAGTGTTTCGTTCATCATCTCATTCGAAAGATATCAAAGTTTAAAAATGTAAGTATTAGAAAAAAGTTCGCAGCGCCGCTCAACTCAAGAACGGCTGAACCGATTTAGTTGAAAATTGGTGGAGAGGTAGCTTAGAACCAGGCGATGGAAATAGGATACTTAATTACTTAGGTATTAAGCAGGGGTTGAGTAGGGTAGGGTAGGCTTAGGGTAGAGTAGGTGTACCGACAAAGACGTACCGCCAAGCGATTTAGCGTTCCGGTACGATGTCGTGTAGAACCGAAAAGGGGTGTGGATTTTATCCTATTCCTAACAAGTTAGCCCGCTTCCATCTTAGACTGCATCATCACTTACTCAGGTGAGATTGTAGTCAAGGGCTAACTTGTAAAAAATAATAAAAAAACGGTCTAGGGTGGGAGTAGGACGGGTATGGAATGGGTTAAAGCGAAGCTTGAACCGGTCCGCTAGTCTGTTATAAAATAACACTTAGCGTGTTTAACATGCTATAGAGCGTAACTATGTATAAACAAAAGGCACACGGAAGTTATGCGTAACTTATGGAAAAATGTCACAAAAAATAAAAATATAACAAACCGGTTTCACCTAATTTCCGAGAATTACTAGTTAAACCTTCTCGGCTATTCTGTAACGATATTTTTATAACTCGCAAATTCGAGTTTCGAAATCACCTCTATCTCTTTTTGTTTAACACGATACTATAGAAAGAGAAAGATAGCGGTGACTTCGAAACTCGCACTTGCGAGTTATACAAAACAACGTTGGAGAATAGCCGCCCTGTTATCTATACTAATATTATAAAGCTGAAGAGTTTGTGTTTGTTTGTTTGATTGAACGCGCTAATCTCAGGAACTACTGGCCCGATTTGAAAAATTCTTTCAGTGTTAGATAGCCCATTTATAGGGGAAGGCTATAGGGTATTTTATTCCCGTATTCCTACGGGAACGGGAACCACGCGGGTGAAACCGCGCGGCGTCAGCTAGTGAACAATAGAATCAAAATAATCCGGCCAAGTGCGTGTCAGGCCACGCGCTTTTGAGTTTAAATGAGCACTTAAAATCCTTTTATTGCAAAAATACCGATATTTTTTGTAATAAACATACACTATCACATCACACATATTGGGATAGGTGAGAAAAAAATCGCCTCACTTAACATTTAGAGAAGTAACCTAAAAATATTTTTTTTTTAAATTTCCATTTTACCATTATATAGACGTGATATGCCGTATATATTCTGTGGCCGTATACGAGTAGGTACCCAATTAGCCATGCCGAATTACAGCTTCCTAATTTTAAAATACTCTGAGTTATGTTACTAACAACTTTATCCATTTAATTAGCAACGGAATTAGTATGCAATTTTCGAATTCCAGTTAAGTTTTTTACGTTGGTCGTCTGTAACTCTTTATATATATATTTTTTTAATTTTAATTGCTACCTAACTGTTGTAGTACCTATTTCTTGTAAATTAATTATACGGGGTGCTTATGCTTATGCTTATTAATTATACGGGAAAAGTTGGAAGTGCATGCCCCGGACCGAATTCGAACCCACGCCCTCCGATATCGCAGGCAGAGATCATATCCACTGAGCTATTACGGGTTTTTAGTCTCGCAGTACCAATCCTTAAACTTAGAGTAACTATAAAAATTGTATTTTATTTTCAGCTCGTGATGTCTTCATCGGAATATGTGACAAAAGCTGATGCTTACAAATTCGCTGCGCCGTGGCTGGGCGACAGTTTACTTCTCTGTACAGGTCAGTTGTTGTTATAGTTCTATTTGTGAGATTCTAATGAATGAAAAAGGGCGTAGGTTCGAATCCGACTCAGGGCAAGCATCTCTAACTTTTCAGTTATGTGCATTATTATTAATTAAATATCACATGTCTTAAACGGTGAAGGAAAAACATCGTGAGGTAACCTGTATGCCAGAGAATTTTTTGAGTTTATAGGAGTTTACTCCTTAAGAATCGATTTTTTATATATAAGGCGTCCGGTATGAGAAAAATCCGAGGGGTAAAACCAACTGAACTAACGAAAAAGTGTCACGTTTTTGATGCGCACCTTTAGTGCGCAACTTTCTAATTTAGCTGTGAGTGTATTGAGACGTACATAGGGTATGCTGTATAGGCGACTATACCTATATACTATATGTTATTGGGCTTGTTTGTTTAATGATTATATCATTGTAAGAGTAAAATATATAATGTGAAGTATATTATAAAGTCTATTAGTTATTTTACAATTCTATACATTTAGTCTTCTTTAACATAAGTATTACTAAAGCCCTACTCGATGTGCACTGTTTACCAACAAAAAAAAGTGTGTATGTTAAAAAAAACAAAAAGTTAGCTCGAAGCACGTCTCAATACTCGCGCCTTATAAGTGAAAGGTGCGCAACCGAGGTGCAGCAGGCCGCGGCGTGCGCACCCGCCTACAGCGTGCACATGGGTGCGATGTGCAAGTTGTTGGCGGCACAGCGCACGGTGAAAGGTGCGCAGAATAGGTTGCGCACAAAAAACGTAACGCATGTCATTTCATAACTTATTGGAGTTTACTCCTTAACAATCGATTTTTCATTTATACCCCTCGGTACATTTTTTGTGCGCAACCTATTCTGCGCACCTTTCACCGTACGTAGCCGCCATAGCGTGCACATGCCTAGCGCGTCCGCACGCACGTGCACGCTGTTGGCGGGCGCGCACGCAGCGCTGCACCTCGGTTGCGCACCTTTCACTTTTCAGGCGTTGCTATTGAAAAGAGTAAACTCCATTCGTGCGTTGGAGCTGACACACTTTTTCTTAATTCTCTGCGTGTGTGAAGTCTACCAATCCGCATTGGGTCAGCGTGGTGGACTATTGGCCTAACCCCACTCATTCTGAGAGGAGATTCGAGCTCAGCAGTGAGCCGAATATGGTTTGATAATGATGAATGAAAGAATGCTGTACCAGTGGGTATAACCTTTGCCTTCAATACGGAAAGCATATTACGGAATTATAATAGAGAGAAAGATAGAAAAGATATTACGGAAGACAAATTAACATCGTGAGAAAAACTGTATAGCTGAGAATTTTCTTAATTCTGCCAATCCGCATTGGGCTAGGATGGTGGTGGACTATTAGCCTAACCCCTCTCATTCTGAAAGGAGACTTGTGCTGAAAAGTGAGCCAAACATGGGTTGTCAATGATTATATTTATTTGTTTATTTATTAACACAACATATAGCTACAGAATTACTCAAAACTTAATTTATAATTAACATTGACGGCCTCCGTGGCGCAGTGGTATGCGCGGTGGATTTACAAGAAGTCCTAAGTTCGATCCCCAGCTGGGCCGATTGAGGTTAACTTAATTGGTCTGTCTTTTTGTTTTGTCATTGTTTAAATATGGATGTCACTTTTGGGGGGAAAAACAAATTAGAGTTAGTTTTTTTAACCTAAAAGGGCCCCGTGTTTAAATTTGCTACAGGCTAGCTTAATCTGGCACTGACTCAAGTACCTAAACTTTAAAGGAAAGAAATGGCACCAGCGCAGAAAACTGCTGACTAAGGCGTTTCACTTCAACATTTTGAAGAAATTCATGGTGACATTCAAGCAACACACTCAGCAGTTCGTGAAGCAGGTGGAGGAGGAAATTCTTAAAGAAAAGACAGACGTTAAGGCACTTGTTGGACCCGCGGCTTTGCGTGTCATAAGCGGTAGGTACATATTTTACAATACTATACCTCAGACCAATTATAGAAGGACCTGTATCGCACTCATAGTCACGAACAAAATTGTCTGTCATTTTCTGAAGAAAACGAGCTTAGATTTGGCATATATTTTTTAGTAAAGTACGATTTTTGCCCGTTTTTTACACAACTCAATTGCACAAAAAGGTATTTTTACGGAGCTCTTTAACCGACGAACACGATTACAACTATTAAAGATCGATTCTATAGAGACAGTTTTTATAATCGCATTAGATCGTTGATCATATACTTTGACAGAAAAGTAATGTCTAGCGAGGCAGGTCCTATATAATAATTGGTCTGAGTATTATACGCCTCATAACCAGTGGCGTAGAGTGCTTTGGAGGGACCCTCCCCCTGTAGTCAAGTGGCACGTCGATTCTCTTTCTACGATCGCAAACGCTTCGAAAACTAGAAAAATGTATGGGAATGACAGATCTTGATCACGTGACCTGTCAATGTCAATGGCAAATGTCATTTCATACATTTTTCTCAGTATCGAAATGAGTTGGGGTAAGCCATTAAGAAGAATTGAATTGAATTGAGTTGGGGTAAAGGACCAAATGAAGGGTAAAGATTTCTTACAAAAGAAACAAAAATGCTTACACAAATAAAAGATAATAAGACAGTTACTTGATCTATGTAGGATGTTTTCAAATTTTAGCGGCACGCTTGACGCAATAAAAAAGAGATTGTTTTTTGACTTGTGTCATTTCTGAAGTGAAACTCTGTAGGCAGTTTTTTTTCTGGAAGGCACCAGATTCAGTGAAATTGTGGGATTACATTTTACAAATTTTTGCTTTTACACTGTAATAAAAACGGTATACTATATCATTCACTAGCTGACGCCGCGCGGTTTCACCCGCGTGGTTCCCGTTCCCGTAAGATTACGGGGATAATACATAGCCTATAACCTTCCTCGATAAATCTATCTAACACTGAAAGAATTTTTCAAATCAGGCCAGTAGTTCTTCAGATTAGCGTGTTTAATTAAACAAACTAACTCGTCAGCTTTATAATATTAGTATAGATTAGTTTAGACATAGCTGGGCACCGTCAATCAAATAGTTAACTTCGTTAATCGTTAATCCGCTACAAAAAAAGTTAGCTTTGTCACAGTAGTTATACTGTGGCTTCGTTAAACGTTAAAGCGTTAAATTTCGGAAGAATTAACGCAAGTTAACGTTAGTCGTTAATCCGTTAATATCTGGATTAATGATTAACGGACCTCTGCATATTAACGGAAGTTAACGTATGCGTTAACATGTTCAAGAGTTAACTTAAAAGTTAATCCGTTAATAAAAATGTTAACTTCGTTAATTAACGATTAACGGATTAACGATTTAATGCCCAGCAATGAGTTTAGATTGATACGGCTGATACGGTAGCTAGTAGCACGCTTCACGCAATTAGGTTGCACTAATAAATATTTTGTGGTCGAGGTTCAAATATAAGTAGCGACCTCCCAATATTATTGTTTACGAAAATCATGTCGTACTTTAAGACTTATTACATCGATAATGAGTATACGGTCATGTTATCGCATAGGTCACTTTGGTTGTTGATTGTTGAGTGACCAAACATTAGATATGTACTTATGAAACAACGACAAATAAAATAAGGGTTCCGTTTTTGTACGTATGTATGATCGGAACCCTAAAAACAGGACAGTCATTTGGTAAAAATTCAAAATTTATTTCAATTAGGCTTAGTTTACAAGCACTTTTAAAAAGTCAGGATTATGACATAATTTAATTTAATCTAATGGTGGTGATAATAATCGAAAACTTAAAATTAAAGTTACGAGGGTTCCAAACGCACCTTGGTCCGACAAGAGCCCACAACAAACTTAGCCAAGTAATTAATCGCCAGCGTGGGATTTCTTTATTTAGGAAATCTTTTTTTAATTTTCGCTAAACTGGTACACACTTACAATAACGGAATTTTCTAGCAAGATACTTATAAGAGTAATGAAAAAAAATGTTTATTTTGTAACTAAAGCTTAACATAGTTTCTTATGAATTCCAGAGACAGCAATGGGAACATCACTTACTGACGATAGAGTCGCGTTTCAGAAATATTTCGACTCTATCCTTTTCTTAGGTGAAGCGATCATCACACGGTTGTCCAAAGTCTGGCTACACAATGATTTTATATTCAATCTCAGCAAATTTGGGAAAACACAAAAGTCTGTATTAACAGAACTCCATGGATTTACGAATAAAGTGATCAAAAATAGACGCAATTTCTTAGATGAAACAGATTTCAAGCAAGATGACAATGACTCCGACTCCTACGATAACAATGAAAAGATGGCCCTGTTAGATTTGCTTTTAAAAAACGAAAGACAAGGAGTTATAAACAATGAAGTGATTCGGGAAGAAGTTGACACTTTTATGTTTGAGGTACAGAGTTTTTAATTCTTACTGTAGTATATGTCAACAGCCTAGACTGTCAATAGATGAGTCTATAAATACAAGCCTCGGACAAGAGGGGGCAGTTGCACTTTGGTGCTGCAGCAGTACGTACCACGAGGTACTAAGTAGATACAGTGTTCAACCAACTGGATGTGATAAGCCGAGTGATAAACCGATCACCCAGAGAGTGTGTGCAAACACTACACTTACTAATTATTTTAATTTTTGGGTTACATATCAATTTAAAAAATAGCATGTTGGATTTGCAAGAAACATTTCATGGAAAGCTATATGAAGTTTTTGTAGGAGTAGTTAGTTATCTAGACTATTAATAGAGATTCCTATTTGAGTCTTCATCGATACATGCCTAAAACGACGATCCGGTCAATTGAAATCCAATAGTTTCATGCAGGCTGACTGGATATAACCGATCAATCAGTACAATACGATACAAGACGTAATCGTGAAGTGAAAAAATATGGAGATAATAAAAATTCCATTTAGAATTACTTTTAATGATAAAGTTATACATAATTAGAATTATAATATATTATAAGATGAAATATTAATGCTTCATTTGAATAATTTTAGGGTTATGATACAACAACAATAGCACTGTCCTTTTTCTTGATGGCGATCGCTAACGAGCCTGCTATACAAGTAAGTTAAGTCACCGAAATATTTTAAACCACCTTATTCAAAAACAATTAACATATAAAATATAACATGATAATGTACTAAATACAACTGTCTTTAATTAGTCAAAATACTAGTTGCCAGTATTGTAATCTTAATATATAAATACGAAATCTCGAAAACCACTTGATGTACAAAGCTGAAATTGGGCAGGGAGGTAGTTTATAGTTAGTAGGGCCGAACTAAGGAGGTCTAAGGGTGACAAAGTCGTGGGTGTCCGCTAGTTACTGATAAAAGCGTTTAATGTTCTGAAAAGGTCCAGCATAGTCTACATCAAAATGCACAAGAATAAAAGCTCTTGTCATCATTCACTTTACCTACATACTATCTCTCCAGAACAGTAACTTTTACTGCATTAAAAGTATCCCGGTGTTGATAACCTGTATGTTATATGTCATATCTATTTGAATCATAATTATCTGTTGATCATTCAGATCTTCTACAGATTATTCAGATCTTTTGAAAAGTGTCTATTTTCTCCATTAAAGTTTTTCAATTTTCAATGGAAAAATATTTGCATTTACGTGTAATCAATATATTTTTCTCCATATCTTATATATAAAATATATATTGAATCAATATAATATTAATAAAAATATACCTTTTCAGCATATCGGTGAACGAGGTTTCGGAAATAATGTATTTGCGCAAATTTAGAAACTTAGTCTATTGAGAATTCCTACATTGAAATTTTTTAACTCATTGTATGTTTTGTTTAACACTAGGATAAAATATACGCAGAACTACAGCAAGTCATGGGCCACAGTCAGGAGTTGCCAACTATGGAGGAGTTAAATGACATGAAGTACTTAGAATGTTGCATCAAAGAGTCTCTCCGTCTCTACCCTAGCGTGCCGTTTATTGGCAGAAAGGTGACGAAGGAAATAGTTTTAAGTACGTATTACCAAAATATAGTAAACAATGATTTTTTAAAGAGCAACCCTTGAGATAACTTTTGAATCTCTTCAGTAAAACCTGCCTTCTGAATTGGAGATTTTTCATAAATAGTCCTTTAGATTAGATAGATTTTTCATAATTAATCCCTTTTAAAATAAACTAATACTCAATTCTTCAAATAATATCCGTTCGCTCCTGTACTTACTCTTAAATTTGTGATTTACTCCTTATATAAACGCGATAGTTTCTATGGATGTATGGATGTTCACTGTGAAATTGAGATAGTTATATAACCTGGATCAACACATATGTTACAATTATATCAAAAAAAAACATAATTCTCGTAGTATTCGCGAAAAACTGAGTCAACGTGGCGTCCTCTAGTTATTTAAAAAAGTAATTTGTGGAACCAGATTCTTTTTGTTGCCACATTAAAAGATTGGCAGAGTATTACTTCTAGTCCTACAAGACACTATCGAAAATATTAGTCAGTCAACATCAGATGAACCGTTTGCGCTTTTGCTATTTGAACAAACAAACAAACAAGCATGAGACAACATACTAGTATCTAAGCATGCAAGGTTATTGTTCAGTAAAATCTAAAATGTTCTTCTGAAGGTGGCTATACAGTACCCGTGAACACATCCTGCTTCATCATGATCTACGACCTCCATCGTCGAGCTGATTTGTACCCGGACCCGGAAAAGTTCGATCCGGACAGATTCCTCCCGGATAACATCTTGAAACGCCACGTCTACGCTTACCTGCCCTTCAGCGCTGGCCTGAGAAACTGCATAGGTAATATTTTGAGTCATTATCATTAACAGCCCATGGACGTTATAAACACAACGGTCTCGAGCCGCCAGTATCCAGCGGCTCTCTGCAACTCACTCGATATTCTCAGTCCACCTAGTTGGGCTTGGGGTGTTTGATCAACACTGCGATTTCCGGTGCGGGGTTGCCATTCTATCATCATCCCTACGTCCATTGGCTCCTTAAAATATGTGGCCGTAATAGCTTCGCGACTCGCTGAGCTATGTCAGTGACTTTGGTTCCTATGATAATCTCCTCATTTCTGAATCGATCATCCAGATAAACTCCATTCATTTAGTATTTAATGGTTTAAGATCCGAATTAAAAACGATCTTCACCGACCTGATTATTGAATAAAGATAATTTTAACTCTTGTTTTTTGTTATACATTTGTTACACATGACTCATGCTTTTGACTACATAACTTTAACGATTACTATTAATTGATAACTGAGTGTTTAATGACCGGGACCGACGGCTTAAAGTGGGTAACACCAACTTCTTAACTCCGGCTTAAGGATTTTAGCCAGGATGCGAACCCATGATCCGATGCGTCATAGGCTAACCACTGGACCTACGAGACAATCCTATTTGCTGCGTTTGCCTTTGAGACTTTAAGCCCATGGTCATCAGAAACTAAATTTGTTTTCAATTCTATGATCTGACAAATTGATCCATCAGGTGACCTAACCTGGCGCTTATTAGGCACAAGCCTTGCCATCCAGACATCGTCAGCGTATTGGGTACCATACCAATGGGTGAACAGCTAGTTGGCGTGTGTTTCTCATAGATATTTAATTTATTTCAAAAGCTTGAATTTGCTTTTAACTTTCATTTTGTTTATCTTATTTTCAGGTCAAAAATTCGCGATGCTTGAGATGAAAATGATCCTGAGTGGTTTGCTTCGGAGGTTCCACGTGGAGCCTGTGACCAAACCGTCCGACATAGTTTACAGGGCAGACATCATTCTACGGACAGTGGAACCCATGTATGCCCGTTTCCGATTAAGAAGATAAATTAGAGAATATGTTAAAGTGGTTAAAGTTAGATTCCAATGGATGTGGCACTATAAAGATATGTTGATAGTTATGTTGCAACCTCAATAGCTCAGCGGAAAAGGAGTGGACTTACGACGGGAGGTCGTGGATTCGAAACCCACCCGCTATACTTTTGTCATACCCACTCCTAATACAGTTACCGACTAATTGAAGGGGAACGGGAATAGTCATATTGAAAATATATAGCAATTACTCTAAAAAAAAATTTATAATAATATAAAGCACACATTGATCGTAAAGGGCTCGTCACCGTATCAATGTTACATAAATACCTTTATGTTCTACGGTTACAGGGTTAAAAGAACTCACCGTACCTATTATTGTTGTACGTATACGTAATATGTCAATATCTAGACGTTCTGCTAAGAAAACGAATGAAGAGAAAGAAGACATAGTTTAAATACAGTTATCTAATATTTTTTTTTATTTGAAAATGTATACATAAAGGAATGTAGAAAAATAGTATAGTTTGAAGACAAGTTTGCAATAGTATAGTTTGAAGACAAGGGCCCAAGCAACCAGTATCAACCAGGGCCGGCTCCAGAGTGAGGCACCTAAGGGATTAAATTCGAAAATAATATTGAATGGTGGTCTTGGCACTTGTACATATGTTTTATGTGGTTAGGTTTTTACAGTAAATTGATTGCAGTTTTTTTATGCAGTTTTTCATTAATATGAAAATTGCACAAGTTTTGAAAATAAAACATTGATAAAATTACAAAGACATTTAATTTTGAGTACCTACTTACAATAATACACACATACAATAAATATTTTATCTAAAAATTCGACTACAGTAGCCCGGGTAATCGTTGCCAGTGGGGTGATAAACTAATTAATTAATTAATTTTTACAGTAAATCGATGGCAGTTTATTTTATGAAATTTCATTATACTAAAATAGCACAATTTTTGAAAATAAAACATTAATAAAATTACAAAGAAACTTACACACACACAATAATTTATTTTTATATTTAATCTATAAATTCGACTACAGTAGCCCGGGTTATCGTAGCCATTGGGGTGATTAATTAATTAATCTTTGGTGATTTATATCCCCTGGTCGGGCCAATACCACCCATGGAACCCGTTGGGTGCCGGTGAAGGGGTCCTGAAGTTAGCTCGAGCAATCTCTTTCAAATCCTTGGCGTTCAACACTAGCAGAGTCATCGCGTGGTCATCTTTACCCCACAGCAGAGCGCTCAGCAAAACGCCGTCATCTTCCTCCTAAATGTGATGAAACATAACAATTGCTGTTAATTCGACTTTGCTAGACCTCGCTGATGGTAGCACTCGCAATCATACCATTCAATAAAAGGAAGTAAGCAAAGAAAAATTTGCCAATTTATTTCAAGCAATTTTCCCCTTTTCAGTTTTCTTAAAATTTCTGCATAATCAAACAAAAACTAAAAAAAAATCAAATATTTTTTTTGTTTTTTACGACTATATATAGTAAATCTAAAGTTTTGACCGATTTCATTTATATTTATTTTATTTAATACGAGCTTTTCATATTTACTAAGATCTAAAAAAAGTGTAGAAGCTTTTACCTTAGCATCGGGTCGCGGTACAAATATAGGTTCACTTGGACACCCGTCATACTCATGCCAAGTCTTCACTTCTCCAGTGGTCGCATTTACTTTCATAATCTAAAAGGAAAGGTAAAATTACTACCAATTAAATACGATAGATTTCTATAAATTGTTAACGCGTAAAGACTTACTGAGCCGGCATATTTTGAATGCACTTCTGATCCAATCCCATAAAAGTATTTGTATGGACGACCTAAAACAAAAATGATCGCATAAGTATTTATTTATTGAAATAATTTAATTTTAATTATTTTTTGAAATTGATAAATAATTTTGTTTCATTGATCCAGTGGTGGTGCTGCAAATCACCCTCTTTTATAGAAGAGAAGTGAATTAAAATTAGACTGATGATGATGATGATGATGATGATGATGATGATGATGATGATGATGATGATGATGATGATGATGATGATGATGATGATGATGATGATGGTGATGATGATGATGATGATAATGATGATGATGATGATAATAATTAAATCAACATACCATTGTGAAGATCGTAGTGCATTTTAGGTGCCTCGAGGCCCACATCTGCGATCAGCTTAATCTCCACTTTAGTGTTAGACGGAGCATCGAGCGGTATCGTGATACGCTTTGGGCGACTTTGGCTCCATTGTCCATAGTCAGGGTTATTGTGTAAATCCTATCAAAAATAAAAATATTTTTAATTTCGTTATAAGTTAGTAATAGGGTCAGAATAGTTCTGTATTCTGATGTCAGTCCAATTTTATTGACGCAACGACATTAGTGATATTATTGAATTGACGGTCCAAGCAGTAGTCCGTGTGATGTTAAGAGAAAAATCATTGCAATGCATCAATAAATACAGCAACATTTTCCAGGGCTTATAATAGAGTCGCTTATGCGTCGTCGGGTGGTTGGGGCAAACGCAAAAGCTTTACCAGAGCCAAAGGCTAGAAAATCTTGGGTGCAGGAAAGTCTCTAAGTGTTTTCGATTTAAGATACAGACCGGTGTGTGGGCTAATGAAATCTATCCTTTCGGGACAGTAACTATGGTTAGACCTAACGTCCGGATGACGTAAAAATCGACTTGCAATCGGACTTTACCTATTAATGGAACTGATGACATTAGGCTTAACACCACAGAACAGAAAAAGCTAAAGCGCTTAAGCTGGCGTTTCCTAGTCCAACGTCTGAGTAGGCTTAAGATGCGCACCACGACATATCTTGAGATGAGAGAAACACATATCAACCAATAGCAGTGCAATGGAAAATATCGCTATCTCGATTTTTTGTTGGGACGAAAGAGGACGATATTTCAACTCCGCTGCTATTGGTCGACAGTGTGTTATAGTCTATGAACTGGGTAGCCTTTTTTACGACATTTTCCTTAGGGAGCCTAGCAGGGGTGTAGCTACCGCCTATCAGGCGTGTCAATAATACGGGGCCACCGGATACAGTGTGAAAGCAAAAAATAATCAAATGTAACACACAATCTCACTTATTCTGCTGCTAACCAGGAAAAAAAAAAACAAAAAACTGCCTATTGAGTTATCACTGTCAAGCAATTTATTTTTTCCCAGATTAAGCTGTAAGCGTGCGCTCAAAAGTAGGAAACATCCTATAAAGGTTAAGTCACTGCAATCTTTATTTTATATCAAGCACTTTTGCGAGAAATCTTAACCCTAAATTTGGGCCCGCAACTAATTATGATCTAAAGCACGTTACGCCACTGGAGGTTACAACGAATACTTAATTTAAAAAAAAAATTAGTTTCTCTGTTACCTTTATCGCTTCCACATACATCGCGTCGATGATCTTAGCGTCTTTGTATGCGCACACGTCGACGATCAGTTTGCCGTCTTGCTCGAAGCAGTTGATGGTGTGCATGAAGAAGAACGTATCGGTCACGTAGTTGCTCTCTTCACCAGTCTTACGGTTCACCAGTCGTATTTGAGTCTGAAATAGATGTGAACCTTATAGTTTACTAGCGCCCGCATCTTCGTCCGCCCTTAGATCTCCTTAATCCAGCCCTCTCGCAAAATCCGTTCTTAGCGGACTTCCACCACCTCTAAACTACCTCCCTGCCAAATTTCAACTTTGTACGTCCAGCGGTTTTTGTGATTTCGTGATGGATGACCTTTTGCAATTATATATTAAGATTTATTGAAAAAATGTATATTAATGGTAATTAAAGAAAAATTATAGGTTAAGTACATTTTTGTCTTTAATTAATTAGTTATTACAGTATTGTTTGTAAATATGACTGGTGACGACATCTGTACCGAAAGTAATTGAAATTTTGTGTTTACCACACGTTGCGAAGGGTTAAACATTTTTTTTAACATGAATGAGAAATAGTAAAATAATGTGTTTGGAGTATATCAAAATGTTACAACTCAATTTAAACGCACAATTCTCGAATATATTCAAACAAGCTAATAATATCCATCCGCGCCAAAAACTTAGACTACGACATTTAACTATTGACTATTGACGACATTTAAGTTTTAAGTAGATAGTTACATACTTTCGAAAAACATACCATAACCCTTTTTCGGCGATGGGGTAAAAAATACTAAACAAGTTTAAAACTTGCACATTTTTGTTGTTCTGTTTGATATTTTATTCTTACCTCATATTCAGGATACCAGGACAAAGTATTCGAGAATGGATTATTAATTAAATGGTTTTTTATTAAAGTTATAAGTGAAATTGATAACGGTTGTTCAATTATCACGAAATAGTTTTCCGTAACGCCTGCAACAAAATAAAAGTGTTATAATAATTACCTACTAGCAGACACACGGGACTTTGTTTGCTTTGTAAAGCCACTATTTACTTGAAATAACAGACTTTCATGTGAAATTTTATATCCTGTCTAGGTAATAATAATAAATATAGATAATATTATGTCAGTCAGCTATCATTGCGCTTTTGTGTTCAAGTTTGATATTTAAATACTAGATGGCGTACCAGGAAAAGTACGGTCTTTAGCGGTTTAGGTAAGTTTTAACAAGCAAAAAATATATAAAGATTTTTAATTAAAATATATAAAATAAATAAATAAAAATTAATATGATTTGCAAGTTCAAATTGCTCCATAATATTATTAAATCTTACCAAATGAATGCATATACGAAGGGTTAAGAATCCACCTTGGCTCTACAGTGTGGACAACTTCTGCCATTTTAAACATATTCCCTAAAATAAAAATAATATTAACAGTTAATAGATAAAGGACAATAAATATTTTTAGTAAATTCTCATACCTTTTTCATTGTAGGGGAATTTGACGATAACATGCTTCATCATTCCTTTGACAATGTTTATACCGACATTGTAGACGTCCCCTAAAAGAAATTTAAAGTCCCTTAAAAATAATATGGAAAATTCATACCAATATTACAAAAGTGAATGTAAGTTTGTTACGCTTACATGCCTAAACCGATTTTTAAAAAAAATTCAACATTAAAAAAAAATTAAAAAAAATCATGTTTTTGTGCATTATTAGGGTTCTGCTAATTTTATTTACATAGATTAAATTAGCAGAACCTTAATAATGCACAAAACCATGAATTGACAAATGGAACATTCACACCCACAATTGCCTATCTATCCGAATAAAAAAATTGATAGATGTGAAAAAAATCATCCTCATATTACATGAAGAGAATGAACCCAAAATAAAATTGTAGTTTACCATTATTCTATTACTTTACCACTAACTATTAAAACTCAAAATCAAATATTATTTATACAGTTTTTGACAGAGTAGAAATGTGAAACAAGGTTCCAAAGTTTCGGTCTGTGAGACCGTGCGCGGGTTTAGATGTCACAAAAATTGTCGCGAGTTAAGGAAGGTTAAGGTTATCTTTTTTTTATTCTTTACAAGTTAGCCCTTGACTACAATCTCACCTGATGGTAAGTGATGATGCAGTCTAAGATGGAAGCGGGCTAACTTGTTAGGAGGAGGATGAAAATCCACACCCCTTTTGGTTTCTACACGGCATCGTATCGGAACGCTAAATCGCTTGGCGGTACGTCTTTGCCGGTACGGTGGTAACTAGCCACGGCCGAAGCCTCCCACCAGCCAGACCTGGACTAATTAAGAAAATCTCAATCGGCCCAGCCGGGGATCGAACCCAGGACCTACGTTTTGTAAATCCACCGCGCATACCACTGCGCCACGGAGGCCGTCAATAAAATCCTTCCTCCTTTTGTATTAAGTAAATTTTGTGTTTTCTTTCTTGTTACGATCCCATTGTATTAAAATAATCTCCATTTTCCCCCTTTTCACCACAAAAATCTCACCGTTAGCCATTACGTGAGGATGAGCAGTGTGGCACACGATCAGTGCGTTGAACAAATTCTCTTTCTCTAGCGATTCCAAAGTCTCCGGATCAATTCTGAAATTTTTATATTTATTTATTTATTTATTTACTTAAACAGTACCCTACAGTAGTACAGTATATGAATGAAAGCTATGTAATTTCGCAAGAATACATACTTAAACAGGAATTTCATTATGAATATGGCATAATTGGTTTATTTTGCTATACTCCAAAATTGCTTGAATTGGATTCACAACCGGATAGTGAATTTTAACGAAGTAATGAAGAATGCCTATTATTGTTAATAAAAATTTCGTTTGAACTTGCAACGCTGTCAATAAGATAATTCTGTATGGATAATAATAAAAAAAAACATTTTGTTAGATTTCACACCAATTTCTATTGATGGAAGTAAAAAGCTTTCTAAAGGTCAAATTCTAAAATAGTCTAAGAGGGAAGTTTTGTGTGTTGTGTACGATGTAGCATGGTGCGAGTGTTAGTTGCCTGTACGACCTTCATAATACGTACTATTATCGTGATCGCAGCAAACTTTAAAAACTGGCACCTCCACCATGCTATAGCGAACTGTAAGTGGGGTACAGCAGATGATGAAAGTGAAGGAATATGTAGTTACTTGTAAACATTGGTGACTTCTGTCATGGCGTATACTTCATCACCGAAGGGAAACACTGACACACCGGCGTTATCAGTAATTGAGTCGTATGGGTTGAAAACTGAAGCCAATCTGAAAAATACAAACAACATAAATTAGAAATAATTAATTCCAATGCCAATTCGTACAACAGGATTGTTAGTGGACGTCCCGCGGCTTTAGTTCCCGTACCTATGAATATACTGGAATGAAATATTACATAAATAACTTGATAAAAATGTAGCTTTCCATTGGCGAAAGAATTTTTAAAATCGGTTTACGTGTGAAAGTGTAACAAGCAAATAAAACACAATCGGTAGTTATAATTTGTCTCTTAGCTAGATTACAAACCTGAAGAGTATGATTGTTCGAATACGCTAATATGACTGGTTCGAAAATATAAATCTTTTAGTGCTGAGTTGAGGAAGACAATAAGCTATATACGCGATAATTATACACCAGCGTTAACCGCTACTATAAAAACATAATTGGATAATTGTTGATTGTTTGAACTTAAACTGTTTTTTAGTCCACGAGGTAAAAAGAGGTTTGGCATAAAGAAGGTCCTATTCCACTTAGCTTAGTGGATATGAACTCTTCCTCCAATTCTGGAAGGCTTAAGTTTAAATACGTTCGGGGGCATGCACCTCCAAATAATCAATTAGTGCATTTTAAAAAATGTCTCAAACGGTGTAGAAAAAACATCGTGAGGAAACCTGCATATCTGAGATTTTTCTTAATTCTCTACGTGTGAAGTCTGCCAATCCGCATTGGGCCAGCATGGTGGACTATTGGCCTAACCCCTCTTATTCGGGGAGGAGACTCGTGCTCAGCAGTGAGCCGAATATGGTTTGATAATGATGATGACGTGTCTCAAACGGTGTAGAAAAAACATCGTGAACGTACCAGCATATCTGAGAATTTTCATAATTCTCTACGTGTGAAGTCTGCCAATTCGCATTGGGCCAGCATGGTGGACTATTGGCCTAACCCTTCTCATTCTGGGAGGAGACTCGTGCTCAGCAGTGAGTCGAATATGGGTTGATAATGATGAAAACAAACTCTTAATTACCTTACCTATCAAAAATAGTATGGCACGGGTCCGGCACAGATTTTGTACCAAATTCACTGACGACGATACGTTGAGCTTTTCTATTCTTCTTCAGCGTGTCAGACCTTAAGAAACGGCACTGGTACGTTGCTTGACCGTTTTTGATTGCGAACCTGTAAGTTAGTAAGTTTGGTAGATGTTAATAGTATGCATTAAAGTACTGCATACCCTAAGAGATGTATTTTTAGTCCTTATTAACTACAGATTTTTCCAGTTTGCTTAATTTATTACTAGTGCATACCCTGATCGACAACCTTATGCACGCCACTGTTTAAGGCCCACCTGTTGAGAAATTTTTTTGAGTTCTGTGTGGTACTAAGCTCATTCAGAGTGATTCCTAGGACAACTACCTACTATGATACCGGATGCCCGCGTGGAAATCATTGTAAATTTTCAACCCCTATTTTACCATTTTAAGGGTTGAATTATAAACATTCTTAAATCACATTATATTTCGTATTTTTTATGACTTATGAACAATTTTTTAAAACTTAACCCCCTACTATTTTTATTTTAGAGTGAATTTAGAAAATGTTTTTCTCCAAGGTCCCATTTACCATTATACCAAAATTCATCTTAAACGGTCCAGCCGTTTAACCGTGAAAAGGTAACAGACAGACAGACAGACAGACAGGCTTACTGTCGCATATGTAATATTAATATAGATATGTGTAGGTAGATATATATTAATATATCTACTAGCGGACCCGCTCAAGCTTCGCTTTGACTAATGGTGCACTTCTCCCCTATCCCTACCCTACCCTGCTTCTACCCTACTCAACCCTACCCCTACCCTAGTCATACCCTACTTTTACCCTACCCCTAGGATTTAGGGGTTTAAAAAAATATATGTTTGCCTATTCTCATAGATACCGAATAAACACAAAAAAAATCATCAAAATCGGTCAAGCCGTTTCGGAGGAGTATGGCAAAGAAAACTGTGACACGAGAATTTTATATATTAGAAGAAGATAGGTTGTTCTCATGGGCTAACTTGTATGGATATAAAAAAAAATATATATAACAAGTTGGTATACAATGCCCAAAATCTGTATTTTTATATGCATATTTCGCATATAGATGCAGACATATAGATAAAATGATAGTTCCTTACAATGTTAGAACATTGTGTGTTGTGATTAAAACAATCACTAATGAGGGTTATCTTTTGATAATAACTACAATCTTCACCGAGTGACTGTAATCAATCATCTTTAATGACTGTATTTATTTTTTTTAATTATTTACTAGTTAGCCTACAAAATCTCACCTGATGGCAAGTGATGATGCAATCTAAGGTGGATGCGGGCTAACTTGATAGGAGGAGGATGAAAATCCACACCCCTTTCGGTTTCAACACGACATCGTACCGGAACGCTAAATCGCTTGGCGTTACGTCCTTACCGGCCGAAACCTCCACCAGCTAGACTTGGACCAATTAAAACAACCTCAATCGGTCCAGCCGGGGATCGAACCCAGGATGCATCCGTCTTGTAAATCCACCGCGCATACCACTGCGCCACGGAGGCCGACAAAAGTAATAATAATGTTAAATAATAAAAAAGTGTTACATTAAACCATTATACTAAAATTAAATAGTTTTTACAATATTAAAAAAAAAAAATAGTAAAATAAACTTTGTAAAAGGATTTATTAAAGGTACTTACCTAGTAAAAATGATGTTATTTATAAAAATACATATTTTTTCACCGTTTTGCATAAAAAAAATTCATAATAGTTTTAATTAGCTATAAAATGAATGATAAAAGCTTTTAAGACTAAGAAATATCTATAGTCGATAAGACATTAAATATATCAATGTAACTAATACCTACACTGTACACTAGAATAGATCATTCACGATAATTTATTTTATGGTTTTATTAGACACTAGTAGACGCCGCGCGGTTTCACCCGCGTGGTTCCCGTTCCCGTAGGAATACAGGGATAAAATATGGCCTATAGCCCTTGAAAAAATGGGCTATCTAACACTGAAAGAAGTATTGGATAGAAGCAGGCGTTACTTTGCGGAAGTTCATCATGATTATATAATGATTTATTTATTTTGCTATCATCCGCGAAAAGCCGACGAACCCATGCGACAACGTCACCCAGGTCCGACAAAATACTCTCTACGTACGTTTCACCCCGAAACCGGAGCGTCCTCAGGAGACATTGACTCTACAACGTGCAATTGCAAAGTAAGTATACTTTGCAATAGCAAAATATTAAAAGTAATTATACTTTTCGTCGACTTTTCGCGGATGATAGCAAAATAAATAAATCATCATACAAACTGAAAGAAGTTTTCAAATCGGACCAGTAGTTCCTGAGACTAGCGCGTTCAATCAAACAAACAAACAAACTCTTGATCTTTATTATAATAGTTAGATTCGATAATAATCTAAATCACTAATCTATTTTTAATAAACCTGTCAAAAGACCATCTATTTATAGTTGAATAACATCCATTTATACGAGTTTAGTGCATATTTTTTACGATTTTGTTATTGCCACGACTTAAAAGTATACATTAGTTTGTATTATGATATAACTAATAATTATAACTCCAGAATGGAAACCGTAAGTCTGGCGGCCAGTACCTTCGGTACAAAGATGTTCTGAAAAGACACTTCATCATCATCATCATCATATCAGCCGATGGACGTCCACTGCAGGACATAGGTCTTTTGTAGGGACTTCCAAACATCACGATACTGAGCCATCTGCATCCAGCGAATACCTGCGCTTGATGTCGTCAGTCCACCTGGTGGGGGGTCGGCCAACACTGCGCTTTCTAGTGCGGTGTCGCTATTCCAGCACATTGGGACAACGGCCATCGGCTTTCGAAGTGCCCCACCCATTGCCACTTAAGCTTCGCGAAGACACTTAAAACGATGTAATATGTATAGATCCCTCGCGTTGGGAGGACACGACTACTAATCGTGCAGAGTGGAGAAAAAGGTAGGGTTGGAACAAGAACGTCGACTCTGCTTAGATCGGAAGCGAGATTATCTTAAGCTTCGTCCACCATTGAATTACTGTGATCGTGTGCTAACTTGTGCCCTATGTAGTCAAAGTCCTTCTTATTGACGAGTAGTAGTAGTTTTGATAGCCCAGTGGATATGACCTCTGCCTTTTTCGGATTCGGAGGGTGTAGGTTGAATCCGGTCCGGGGCATGCACCTCCAACTTTTCAGTTGTGTGCATTATAAGTAATTAAATATCACGTGTCTCAAACGGTGCAGGAAAAACATCCTCATGTGAGAAAACCTACATACCTTTCTTAATTCTTTACGTGTGTGAAGTCTCTGCATTGGGCCAGCGTGGTGGACTATTAGCCTAACCCCTCTCATTATGCTTGCTTAACAGTGAGCCAAATCTGACGAAGCTAACACGCACCTGTGTATGAGAGCCGATCCATCAAACACATGGGTGAATTCTTGCGAACCACACTTGATGGAGCCTGGTCCGTTCCTGATGAGTGTGCCTTGCAGCCATTGTGGAATTGTACCTGAAAAATTCAATCAGAAATTATATTTTTATAAAAATATCTGGGCCCCGGGGTTCAAACGTAGATTCTGTTCCCGTGGGAAAACAAGGTTAAAAATAAATATTGGTCATATTATAATTGCATTGGGTTGCAAGTGAAACATAGCGACGAACTGCCAGAGACAGAATACAATGGCTACAATTGGAGGAGACTTTCACTGCTTTATTCAGTCCTTACAAAAAAGAATAATAAAATGAAAAATTACTAACATAATATAAAGAATTAGATAATATCAACTAACCCACTAACAATCTATAAAACTTGTAAACCATAATAATAACATTAAAAAAAATGTCTGTAATTATAAGGAAATAAAGCTATTTTTATTTTTTATATTATAATTAATAGTAATATGTTTAAAAAGAAAAAAAACTAAAACTTTACCAATTTCTAAGATATCCAATCTTTGTTATGACTATTACTATAGTTATATTACTTTACATGGATTATCTGAACATTGACACTATCTATCAAATTAGGCTACTAACCTTTAAAGTACTAAAACGTGTAGATAAGTAAACTAATATACAAAAAAGATGGAGGGGATAAAGAGGGGCTTTGAGATTTGAGCGCGTCAGCGGTGCGATTCCACTACTTTACACTCGTCGACGAACTGTTCGCCTATAAAACATCAATTCAAATTTGAACTTTATGTTTAGTAGGGAACGCCAAAATTATAATGTCATTAACAACGAAATTGCCATGGAAACGAACGATGTCATAACGCTGGAACTTTACAGAATACAGGGGCAGAGCTTTCCATGCTGTTCATTACCTCCATCAAGTAAGAGCCCTCAATAAAACGCGGTGGATATTTGATTTGATGTTTATTGTAGTAGGTTTTTCATAAAGACCAAATTAGTGAATAGGCCAGCTGTTTCTTTAATTTTGTACACCAACACGAATGTCAATCGCTTGTACATCCAAAGCCAAAAAGATTTTTGAAAATATGTAGATTGATTATTTAAATAACGAGAGTTAGCACAGTCTAGGTATTTATCTATTTTAAAAATCCGGATCGATTTTCCAAAAGATAACTATGTTATAATCCGCGATAAAATGTTAATGACTTCAGTGTTAGAAACCTCTTATCGTGATTACGTCGATAACAAATGTATTATTTCACAGATTTGCTACTTTAATGAGATAGATACTGACAACAACGTCATGATTTCCTGGTTTAGCTTAAAATCTGCAATTTAATAGAATCTTTAGGAAATCAAGCAAAAGTTCTGCATTCTGTAAAGTTACAGCGATGTGACATCGCTCATTTCCATGGCAACTTCGTTGTTAGTGACATTTTATTTTTGGCATCCCTTAGATTCCGATCCCGGAGGGTGTGGGCTCGAATCCGGTCCGGGGCATGCACCTCCAACTTTCAGTTGTGTGCATTTTAAGAAATTAAATATCACGTGTCTCAAACGGTGAAGGAAACATCGTGAGGAAACCTGCATACCAGAGAATTTTCTTAATTCTCTGCGAGTGTGAAGTCTGCAGCCAATCCGCATTAGGCCAGCGTGATTGACTATTGGAATAGCCCCTGTCATTCTAAGAGGAGACTCGAGCTCGGCAGTGACCCGAATATGGGTTGATAATGATGATAATGAGAAATAAATAACAGAATCACACGAATCACTTTCAGAAGGGTCTGACAGTTTTGTCATATCTAAAGTCCAGCTATGAATGTTCGATTATGGTATAACTTTAGAACGGCGTAACCGATAAAAACAGACCTTAACAACTTAAAAAGCAAAGCAAACACAATCGCATGGCTAATTGTGCAATTTTGTAATTTATCGTTTCGTAAGGATCTCCTAAAGAACAAAACAATAGTCCACCACGCTGGCCCAATGCGGATTGGCAGACTTCACACACGCAGAGAATGAAGGTAATTCTCTGGTATGCAGGTTTCCTCACGATGTTTTCCTTCACCGATTGAGACACGTGATATTTAATTTCTTAAAATGCACACAACTGAAAAGTTGGAGGTGCATGCCCCGGACAGGATTCGAACCCACACCCTCCGGAATCGGAGGCAGAGGTCATATCCACTGGGCTATCACGGTCATCATCATCATTAGCTACAAATTTTCGACTCATTGTTGAGCACGAGCCTCCTCTCAGAATGAGAGAAGTTAGACCAATAGTCCACCACGGTGGCCCAATGCGGTTTGGCAGACTTATGCAGGTTTCCTCACGATATTTTTGCTTCACCTTTTGAGGCATGTGATATTTAATTTCTTAAAATGCACGTAACTGAAAAGTTTCGAACCTACGCCCTGTGAATCGAAGGCAGAGATCATATCCACTGGGCTATCACGACTCTATTTCACCAATAGATGGGGAGATTCATAATGGTTTTTTTGTAGAAAAAATGCTGCCTAATTTAGAGATAGGTATATTAAAAACATGTAATTAGAGGCATCTTTTAAGGATAACTTATTAAACAAATCATCTGAATCCTACTCGTATTGGTGTTATGACGTTCACCGGGTCAGCAAGTTATTATTAATTTATATAATAATTAATATAATTTATGTAATTATTTATTATCAATATATTTTTTATGTTTGGTTCGACTGATTCTCACAATATTTAGTTGAGTCATGACCATTTTATTGACGCAACAAAAAATAAATAATTTATTTTTTCCTTCTCTTTGGGACGGCTTACTTTCATCTAAATCCCATCCTTCGCCACCACAAGATAAGTATAGGATAGGACATTACCATAATAATATTATAATGTTACAATTAAAACAGTTTTGACTACCTCTAAACATTAACCCCCATATTCAGATCCACAGAACAGACAACGGTAAAAGCGTTAGCTTTTACCGTTAATTTAGCAATAGAAGTAGCAAGGGGGCGTGGCCCGCGTACACCCGGGTGTGCGGAACAACGCAAGCGTTTCCGCGCATGTACTAGCAGTTGTTTTGTTGTGTGACAAAAGGAATAAATAATATTCAACTCTAAAGTAAGGGTGACATATTTCATTTTTCACTAAATATTATTCAGTCATTTAAGCCACGCCTCTGGGTACGCTGGTTTCAATACAAAGAATTGACACTTTATAAATCTAGTTACCTCTTATATCTGTGTTCAGATCCATGGATGAAGATTTCCACATCAATTTTCTTCAAAGTATGCCTTAATAACTACTGTTTAAAGTTCACTTTTCTTTGTAGAAATTTGAGGTTTAAATCCTTAATGTTTTTAAATAAGGCTGAAAAACAGTTTACCTGTTATATTTCCGCTAATAGGTTTCTTAATTTCCACTTCACAACTTCTCAGCCACGGTTGCATGTTATATTCAGGGCGAAATTTCTCAGTATCGGACATTTTGATTCTCGTTTGGTATTTTATGTTCTGTAAATTGAATGATTAACTGAGGTTTAATATTTGAGTTTTGTTTTAATAATGGTCCGGTCTTTCCACCTCCAATTAGGCAAAAACTTGTGCAAGAAGTATGACAATATTCCAACTGGTGGGCATCGAATAGAGCTTTCAGAGTCAGGTTCAGACTTAGTCAGCTGACTATCCTAGTATAAGCGGGTAAAGTTTATGTTTGTCGCCGATAGCTCATTGATTGCTTGCGTGACTGTGTACTAACCAATATGGTGAAGTTGTCAAGTTATAAATAGGTCAAAAGCTTGACTGCGTCCGCTAATTTAGGTACAAATATTTTTTTTTTACTACGGGATAATCTCTAATCGCTGGACCTTTTGTTTCCTGACAACCCTTAGCTAGAGAGGGTCTCTAAGTGCTCCGCGAGCCGCGAAGCTAAGCTGATAATTTATAGGCTAAGGTACCCAAAGTAGGTACTAGTAAATAAGAAAAATATTGTTAATTAAGTAATAATAAATTTAATCATAATCGTAATATACTATAAAGTATAAAATCATAGACTAGACGTTAGGCATAATGGTGAATTATGATAGATAATAAAAAGTTAATAATGATAATAGGTATTTTAATTAAATATATCTATCAAGCAGTTTATAATATACAGAACAAGTATACTATCTATTTAACTGCCAAGGAATTAATCACTTAAAGTACAAAATCATAGTTAATTTTAGCATAATCTCTAATTATGATAGATAATAAAAATTTAATACTTAATGATTAATTGACCAGATAGTCTAGCCAAATCTTACAAAGTTCAGTCTACAGGAAATTCCACACATAATCAATATTATCATATCATGGCCTATGTCCACAGCTGGGTATCCATACCAATATTATAAAGAGGTAAAGTTTGTGTGGGTAGTAATGTTAGGGGGTATCTCTGGATCTACTTAACAGATTTCGAAATTTCTTTTACGACCAGAAAACCACGTTATATGTAAGTGTCATAGGCTAAACGAGTGGTGTAACTACGCGGGTGAAACCGCGGGGCATCAGTTAGTAATTAATATACTAATAAGTCTTTTGTACGAACTGCTGATCTCTTTTCTGATTCGATTACACAGAGACCAGTGGCGTAGCATGCCTTGGAGGAGCCCTGTATTAAAATTAGTTGGTGGGCCCAATGGCATGCACTGCATACCCTAACAAATGTTTTGTAAATGCTTATACAATGCACTTTTACCCAGTTTGGTTAAATTGTCTTGCTAGTGCATATCCTGATCAACAGCCTTATGCACGCCACTGGGTGAGCCCAATAGACGAGTGGCAAATCCCGAAAATCTCTTTAACAGTTTTTTAAGCACCAGATTAAGAGAGATTGTGGATTAAATTTTACTAATTTTTGCTTTGACACTTAAGGGGCCTCTGTAGTCCGGGGGCCCCGTATCATTGATACGGCGGAAGATATGCCCCTGACAGATATTCCAAGAATATCACGCTTCGTCGCCCGCTGAGTGACTCTAAACCGTTTTTTGTTGTCTCAAATACATCACTGGCAACACGGACTGTTCCAAGTCGAAGACATTTGTTTTCAGACAGATGAATTTTTTTAGGCGATTTATTTTACCTTTAAGGCCAGACATTCTAAGAATGTAACCACTAACCAAGATCTTGCCTGGTTAAATTTTCCGATAGTCGTGAATTTTTTTAGTCTGAGTATACTTTCTCTCTATTAAATGTGATATTGTTGTCCAAGGCCGAATGTCCTTGTATGACCCCCCTAGATCCTAGACTGTATAACATACATAACTTTTACTTTATAAACTACTGTAATTGACCGATTTCCATGTTTCATTAATAAAAATATTATTCATTTACTCAGATCGATTTTTTTGTACACCACTTAGTCAAATATGTAAACAAACTAAAAATTTAAATTAAATATTAAAAAAAAATTACCGCACAACAATATTTGATTTTAAATTGTCCAATTTTTAATTAAAATATTTTTTTCAAACACTTTCAATATTTAAAGTAATCTGGTGGAGATGTTATTTTTATTTAAGTGACAAAAAAAAACGAGCCTTAAATTTTTTTTAAAGGCTCATTTTTTGTTGTTACCAGCCAGACTTTTCCCCGATTTTATCGGAAAATATTTATTTACTTACAAATTGTCCACTACAGCTTGAGCACAAGTAACAAACTAAGACACTACTATACTATGCAAGACAATATATGATCCCAATTATAACAGGTATATTATAATTCGAGTCTAACACATGTCAAATAAACAACGATACTCGATAACGTATCGTTAATTATTTCGAATTATCAATAGGCTGAAAAAAAAGTGGTGCGCTATGATTTATTATTGTTAAAATATTTTTTGAATTTTAGCACATCATTTTATTAGGAGATCCGCAGAAGAACTAAAGTCAACATAGCTCAAAGTGTCGCGAGGCTGAAGTGGCAATGGGCGGGGCACATAGTTCGAAGAGTCGATGGCCGTTGGGGTCCCAAGGTGCTGGAATGGCGACCCCGCACTAGAAAGCGCTGTGTTGGTCGACCCCCCACCAGGTGGACTGACGACATCAAGCGAGTCAGCGCTGGATGCAGATGACTCAGTATCGTGATGTTTGGAACTCCCTAAAAAAGCCCTATGTCCTGCAGTGGACGTCCATCGGCTGACATGATGATGATGATGATGATGATATCATTATAAGATAAAGTCATCATCATCATTATCAATTTATTCGGCTAATTGCTAAGCTCGAGTCTACTCTCAGAATGAGAGGGGTTAGGCCAATAGTCCACCACGCTGACCCAATGCGGATTGGCAGACAGAGAATTAAGAAAATATCCTAGTACCTATGCAGGTTTCCTCGCGATGTTTTTCCTTCACCGTTTGAGACACGTGATATTTCATTTCTTAAAATGCACACAACTGAAAAGTTGGAGGTGCACACACCCTCCGGAATCGAAGGCATAGGTCATATCTGCTGGGCTATCACTTTTTTCTTTCTCTTAATTTTTTAGTTGTAGCCTGAAGTTGGGAAATTAGAGACATGTGCCTTCGACGCCGAGAGACCTCGCTCCCGATCATATGTAAATGAATAAGTGGATTATGTGTTGATGATGTTAATGTTATCAAAAAAACAATTTTGAAAATTCTTTTTCTACTAGAAAAAAACGTTATTGGTGAGTGTTATAGCTTATTTTGTATCCCGTATTCTCACGGGAACGGGAGCCACGCAGGTGAAACCGCGAATAGTAGGGAAAAAGTCTCACATGTCGTTTGCGAGACATAGTAATTGTACGTGTTAGCAATACCTACCGTTTTTCTTCCCTGTTGGAAAACGAAATTGTTGGCCACACAGTTCCAGGAGTCACAGCATTCTTTAGGTCAGTTCTTATTTATTTATTATGAAAATCTTAACCATTTTTTGTGAAACCAAACCCTTTAAATTTTTTTTTAATAAATTGCCCAAGATTATCGCGATTTTTGCCAGCGGAAGTCGATTTATTTATTGCACCTTGCTCGTATATTTCGGTAAGTTATAAAAAAAAGGCGAAAACTCTTTTGAATTATCGTTTGACAGGTTTTTAGCATTTAAGATCTTCAATTTGTAAGCCAATTAAAATAATTATATTTGCACTTATATTAAACTTTTTTGTTAATAGCGGGTTAAGAAAACCTTAATAGCTGGTTTTTAATGATTATTAAGAAAATCTGCCACTTTTTATTTACGTATATAGCTAAGTATATAATCATTTTTATATACAAGCTGGGTATAAGTAGGTATAATAAATAAAAACACTGATACCCGTGATACCAGACTTGTTTTTTTTTTGTAATAACCACAAATTGGTAGTAAAATAGTTGTAGGTCCATTCGCAACATACTTTGGATTATCATATCATCTTTTCCTAAAATCAGCATCGTGATCCACAAAAAACCCCACCACACTGCTCCTATGCGGGCTCTTGGGTATCTTATAAGTTTGACTGTTGCAAATAATAAATGACAAATATTAATGATTGAGGTGAAATAACTTGATCAACCCTGTTAATTGGAAGACAGAAAATCTCAGCATTTCATTACACGATGATTTGAATCTAGGACCTCGTGATACGAAGTCAAAGAGGTTTCCCACTGGACCAACTGGGCAGTTGTTACCGAGATATTGTTCCGTACTTCGAAAGCAAAAATCGGAAAGGAATAAGGCTGCGTATAGACTAGCCAAAGATACACGGTATTCACTTACGTCCGTCCGTCTGCTTACTTGTCTGTCTGTCAATTTGTCTGTCTGTTCAGGGAGTAGTGGAAGTATCAATGTCACTAAAATTGTATTCAAAATATTCAGGTCTGAAAAGCTATGACGGGTTCACAGGTTTCAGACCTGAATATTGAAATGCTGTGAAGAAATTAAACTACTAAATTAACCCATAAAAAAGATTTATGACATAAATTCTATACATATAACATGTATGTGACTTGAAAACCTATTAGTTGCACCCTCTAGACATTTCTTTTTACTCTGCTCTAGACCAAGAATAATGCAAGAAGACAACTTAATTCACTAGTAAAGGAAATAATTCGAAAGAAATTCAATTATAATCACTTTCCAAAATCTAGAAATGTTTTCAGTCGTACCCAAAAGATTATTTCCTACTAGCAGACGCCCGCCACTTCGTCTGCGTAAAACCCTACTACTACGCCTACCCCTACCCTACCATATCCCTACCTTACCCCTACCTTACCCTACCCTACCCCTATCCTACTACCCCTATGGTAGGGACCATGCGACGGCGACGGAAGCTTAAAAAATGGAGTAACTTCTCCCGTTTTCTCAACATTTCCCTTCACTGCTGTGCTCCTATTGATAGTAGCGTAATAAAAAGTATACTATAACCTGCCCAGAGGTATGAAGAATAATTGTATCAAGTTTTGTTAAAATCCGTTGTGTAGTTTTTGTTTCTATAACGAACATACCACGCGATGGAAGCTTAAAAAACTGAGTAACTTTTCCCGTTTTCCCAACATTTCCCTTCACTGTTCTGCTCCTATTGATCGTAGCGTGATGAAAAGTATACTATAACCTGCCCAGGAGTATGAAGAATAATACCAAGTTTCGTTAAAATTCGTCGAGTAGTTTTTGTTTCTATAAAGAACGTACAGACAGACAGACGGACAGACAAAAATTTTACTGATTGCATTTTTGGCATCAGTATCGACCACTAATCACCCCCTGATAGTAATTTTGGAAATATATTTCATGTACAGAATTGACCTCTCTACAGATTTATTATAAGTATAGATAATTAATATTATATTTACCATGCTAAGAATGATTGCTATTAATTTTGCTAGGCGTATGTACTATATTCCACTTTGGAACTCTCAAGTCCGACGACTCGCCCTTGCTAGGTTTTTATTATAATACCAATAAGTTGAGGCAATTGAACATTACAGCAACATAAAGCAGTGATTTATTTGTGGATAACGATTTTAATCAACGCTTGTAGTGTGTTGTTAAGTTTGCAAGATTAAAGTTAAAGTTTCTCCCTGGAGTCGTTCCTTCAATTATGAAAATCATTGTCCTGGTATAATCCCAACCTTCACCGAGTCCTCGATTTCCACCGATGGTCATATTTGCTAGTATGTATTTCTTCTTAACTTCTGTCCATCGTGTGTGTTAACGGCTCCTCTGTCTTTCCCCGTAGTTACTACCTACTTTTTTAATCTGCAGTGCTCCTGCCGCATTGTCTCCAAAGCAGGTTTAAAAGAAGAAAGCGTCAGTTTTAATCGACGTGCCACGTGGGTACAGACTCTGTGGTCCGAATTCGAGCCCGAGCTGCGAAATCGGCGTACCTAATGTTCTACTCGTATATCCGCTTTTCACCAATTGGGAAGCGTCCTTTTCAGTTTATGAATACTGTAATCTCCATATACGTTAAATAGCATCGAAGGATACAACCCTGCTTCACACCTTTCTTTGTTGTTAAACCACTATGCTAGGACAGACAATGATTATTACAACTCAAAAGCAAAAGTAAGTAGTTTTTAAGTAGATTGCTAGTTCAAATATTTTATTTGCAGGATCAAGGAAATCATCCAGTAAACATTTTAGTAAGAAAAATGTAAAACTGTTTTACTTAACACGTAATTTACAGTAAAACCTAAGGATGATCATCATTTCCAGTATTTACGTAAATTTGAAATATCATTACATAATCAAAAGGAAAATAAATTTTAAAGTCTGATTTAATTTGATATTTTAGAAAATTTCATTTATTCACTAAAATAATTACATAAAATGCCTTTACAAAAAGTCTTTAACTTCATTTTCGGATAGTTCCCAAAGTTTTTTCGCAAGGTCGAGGTCTCTTGCTTTATACAATAGATATCTCTCTTTACAATCAATATAAAATTTTCCAGAATAAGTTCCACATTCTTGAGATAAAGCTAAATGAACCACCGTCTCTGCTCCATCTTCAATAGACCTAGGACTCATCCAGCACATAAAGGTCAGAAATGCTTCAAACAACGGATTCAATTCTCCTAAAATGTTTGTCATAATGACTCCAGGATGCGCCGAGTTTATCGTAACATCCATTTCCTCAAGGCGCCTTGCAAATTCTTGTTGTATTAACAGATTGCATAACTTGCTATCTGCATACAAAATTTGTTTACACGATCTCTTTTCGTTTAACTTTTTGAAATCCACACAACCCATCATGTATATCAAGGAGCTCACGTTCACAATTCTGCTGGGTTGTGATCTTTTCAGCAAAGGTAATAAAATTAGGGTCAGTAGAAATGGTCCAAAATGATTGACTTGCATGCCTTCTATAATGCCATCTTTCGTATATTTATTTTCAAGGGCACAAGCCCCTGCGTTATTTACAAGAACATCAAGGCGGTCTTCTGTTTTTAAAACATCATCAGCAAAATCACGAACGGATTGCAACGATGTTAAGTCGAGGTGTTTATAGATGACTTGCATATTACCAGTTCCCTTTATTATTTTTTCCACCGCTGCTCGCGCTCGCCTTTCGTCTCTGCAAGCGAGAATTGTTCTAGCTCCTTTCGCTGCTAATTTGTATGCAGTGTGATATCCGATCCCGCTGTTTGCGCCTGTCACTATAACTGTCTTTCCAACCAATGTCGATTTGCACGTACACTTTTTCACACATGACTTCAGATATAATCTTAGAAGAATTAGAAATACAATAATTGCCACAGGAACGTACACAAGCATTGTGCTACTTGGTTATGTCAAGAATAAGGATAACAATACAGGTTATTATTACCAGAATAAGGAAAAATAGTTACGTTAACTACAATTCTTTAAATATTATGCAACGCAATAGTTAACCAATATGACAAAGGTTGCATAACTTTTTATAACACACAGAAATACTACAATTTTTAAATTGTTTCTGCAAGAGTTTTATTGTTTGTTGATAAATTAATTATCGCCACAATTGCGTCAGTGCACATAGCTAGTAGTTTTCAGTTTAATCTGTGAAATAAATCCTGGTCCTCTAAATTTTTGCATACTCTTTTATTACAGCATTGTAAGGAAGATGTGAAGAATCGATATTGATATTGTGCCAGCTAAAAAGTTATAAAGGTCAAAAGGTCACGAAAATCAGGTTTTCGTAAATTTCTCGCGAATTGGACGGGGATAGCTCAGGACACTACAAATAACGATGCTTTCTATTGATAAAATAATTTTCATAATCGGTTCAGTAGATCTAGATATTACCATCTACAACCTCACAACTTATGTTTAAAGTATATTAATAATATTGACGACAATCTGGTTAAAGCTGTGAAGGAAAAAGTATCAAAATACTTGGACCATGCTCACGAGATTACCGCCATGTGGAATGTTGAGTCAACTATTATTGTTCCGATAGTCCTTTAAGTCATTGGTCCTATAGCAAAAAGCTTCGACCAACACCTTAAGAAGCTTTCGCTTAACTGTTGGATCAAGAGTCGGATACAGAAGACAGTAATTCTTGAGACGGCGCGTACTGTGAGGAGGTTCCTCACTCTGGAGCCCTGTCCACCTGTTGCTTGGGCACTCAAATATCCCGCAGCGGGAGGGTAAATTTTTTTTTATAAGTTTTAATAGTGTTTTGTATATTTTGTATGTACCTATAACATCGTTATAGGTACATACAAAATATAAATAAAATAAAAAAAAGGAAAAATAAATAAACGAGAGACATACAAAGATCTTCGTTACAGATCCGAGACTTGGTCACTAACTATGAACCTCATTAGAATGCTCAAAGTCATTCAACGGGCGATGGAGCGAGTTATGCTTGGACTTTCACTGAGTGATCGAATCATAAATGAGGAGATCGGCAGAAGAACGAAAGTCACTGACATAGCTCAGCGAGTCGCGAAACTGAAGTGGCAATGGACAGGCCACATAGTTAGAAGAGCCGAGGAACGTTGGTGCTGGAATAGAAACCCCAGTGGTGTTTAGAAGCCTATGCAAGAAGTACAGCAGTAGACGTCCATCGGCTGACATTGATGATAGTGAAATAATATTAACCAGGACACTTAGAAGTAGTTTTAACTGAACAGTCAAATTAAAGCTTAAGTGCTTAGTGTCTAGACTTTCAGTTGCGATAGCTTTTCGCTTAAAGTAACATTAAAAAGGTTTGCCTATAAACTCGGAAACCGATCAGCACCGTATCAACTCAAGCCATTCAGTATTCTTTGTATAAAAACTTTACACTGAGGTAATGCAATCGCCTCGCCTCGGGAGAAGCTTACCGCGCGCTTCCATCGCTATCGCCGCGCACCGTAGTGTGCATGCTTACGTCTTTTGGTACAGGTTATATTGGTGTTTGCAAAATTGTTTTGATTCCTAATTCATTTTTCTAAATATCCGGTCTTAACTTTCCCAAAAACGTCTACCGTCTCGGACCATATGAAAAGACGTAAGCGCGTGGTCGGTGAACTGTAAGCGCGGCGTTTCGCCTAGCCATAGACGAGGCGATACGATACCGATTCTATTCCAAGACTATGTGTGGCTACGTGAGCCTTACCTTAAATTACAAAAAAAAACTGACTACTACACAGATTTTGCGCAACACACACTCAGTTTAAGCCGTAGAATAGAAGCCGTCCCGTGTAGCCCGCATACATTATTGCATCTTCCTTCTATATTAAAATTCAAATTGTCTTTTTTTAATTTAATTTATCCCTCATAACAGTACGAAGCCCATTTCCCAAGTTCCTCATCCCATTTAAACCAAGTTCCCAAGTTATAAATAATTCTTAACCATTTTCTCCGACAATGACCAAACCTTTGTAGCCATCACTGCATCTTTAGCTTTAGGTAATAGAAATGTTTCTTTACAATCTATGTAGAACTTTCCTGTAACGTTCTTGCATTCTTCAGATACAGCTAAATGAACTGCTGTCTCTGCACCCTCTTCCGCTGTTCTAGGACTCACCCAGCAAATAAATTTGAAAAACGCAGCAAATAACGGGTTTGGTATACCTAAAATACCCGTCACAATTACTCCAGGATGTAAAGAGTTTATTGTAATATCCGTTTCCTTGAGTCGCTCAGAAAATTCTTGTTGTATCAGCAAATTGTAAAGTTTGCTGTCAGCGTACAGATTTATTCTGTTCAGTCTCTTTTCATTAAATTTCTCTAAATTTACAAACCCAAATACATACATAAGTGTGCTGACATTCACAATTCTGCTGGGCCGTGAATTTTTGAGTAAAGGTATTAAAAGTAGAGTCAGTAGAAATGGTCCAAAGTGGTTGACTTGCATACCTTCTACAATACCATCTTTAGTATACTCGTTTCTAAGGGCACACGCTCCAGCGTTATTAACAAGAACATCGAGTCGGTCTTCCGTTTTCAAAACATCATTAGCAAAATCACGGACGGACTGCAACGAAGTTAAATCCAGATGTCTGTAGATAACTTGCATATTACCAGTTTCATTTTTTATTTTCTCTACAGCTGCAAGCGCTCGTTCTTCATCTCTGCAAGCAAGAATCGTTCTAGCTCCTCTTCCTGCTAATCTAAGTGCTGTGTGATATCCTATTCCACTGTTTGCGCCTGTTATTATAACTGTCTTTCCGAATAATTTCGATTTGCATGTACACTTTTTCACACATGATCTTAGATAAAATCGTAGAAGTATTAAAAATACAACTATTGCAGCGGAAACATACACAAGCATTATGTTACTTAGTTTTGTCATGAATAAGGGTAACGATGCAGGTAGGTACTCCCCAGAATAAGGAAAAATAGTTACGTTAAAATACAATACCTTAAATTGTCTGCAACACAATCGTTAAACAATATGGCAAAAAGTTGCACAATTAGAGTTCCAAACGTACGTACGTACAAAAATGAAACTCTTAAGACTCGCGTCTCCAAATGTCCGTCTGTCATAGTGAATTTTAATTAATTAATGATTATTTACACTAATTAAAACAATAATATTAACCTAACTAAATAAACTACCTAAAACTATTATAAAGATAAAATAAAATCAAATTTCGTCGTATTTTTTAAACAACTTAGAAAGTATTTACTTTAAAATTACAATATATATATATTTGCGATTCTCTTACCAAGCTCGTTTGTTTAATGTGTCAAACGATGCAGTTTAAAAAAGTTTCTTTCAAGTTTTCCAACTTGTCCCCCCAAAAATTACCTTCATATATAAAAAAACATGATACATTAACATCGGAACCCTCTTTACGCGAGTTCAACTCGCACTTGTCTGATTTTTTTATATCACACAGAAATACCAAAAATGTTAATTATTTCTGTAAGCGATATATTGTTCCGAATAATTTATGAACGCCATAATTGCATCAGAGTGGAGTTTTTTTATATATCAGTATAACTACTGCTATAAAAAAGCATAGTAGTGCAATTTGAACTCGCGAGAAGAATGTTCCGAGCGACGTTAATATATCATGATTTTTTTAAATATGACCTAAATTTTGTAATAATATGGCTCATTTTTAGGGTTCCGAACCTCAAAAGGAAAAAACGTGAACATAAATAAACATTAAATTATATTTAATTAAATAAACATTATTTTAGCAACGTATTCAAGATATGGTCATTGAGGATTTCTGTTATATCTGTAAATAAATAAATGTAAATTCTCCAGCCGTTTGTAGGAGGTACTTGACCCTTGAGGCGTAATAGCCCAGTCGATATGACCTCTGCCTTCGATTCCGGAGGGTGTGGGTTCGAATCCGGTCCGGCTTATGCACTTCCTTTTAGTTGTGCGCATTTTAAGAAATTAAATATCACTAGTCTCAAACGGTGATTGAAAACATCGTGAGGAAACCTGCATACCAAAGAATTTTCTTAATTCTCTGCGTGTGTCAAGTCAGCCAATCCGCATTTGGCTAGGTGGACTATTGATTGGCCTAACCCCTCTCGTTCTGAGAGGAGATTCGAGCTCAGCAGTGAGCCGAATATGGGTTGATAGTGATGATAATGATGACTTGACCCTTTGACGAGGAGGACCCATTTTTTAAAGTACAACCGTATCAAAACTAAATAAAGACACTATAATGATAGCAAGTGGTTAGATAAGACAGCAAGGAAGCATGGGCTAAGGGCGCGAAAATGCTACACAATATTATGGGACGACGCGTGAGAGACGAATGGGATCGCCAGAAAGCTAATAGCGAAGCGTGATATACTACCTCCTTCCTGAAGTAATGCACGTATGCTGCGGTACCAGGAAGGCTGGAAGGACAGAAAA
Organism: Bicyclus anynana; assembly: GCF_947172395.1. Taxonomy (NCBI): domain Eukaryota; kingdom Metazoa; phylum Arthropoda; class Insecta; order Lepidoptera; family Nymphalidae; genus Bicyclus; species Bicyclus anynana. The sequence continues at coordinate 14,319,709 of NC_069091.1, forward strand.
CAAAAAAAGTTGTTAGATATGGAAAGCGGAGAACCACGCAGCAGCAGTGAATATTACAAAAAAAAACTGCAGGGATGAGTTAAAAAGACCCACATAAGTACAAAAATTGAAAAATACAGCATCGATTATAAATATCCCTCCATAAAAATCTAATGTATACAGAATTGCATATTCAAGATAACTTATTATAACTACAATTATATTAAAATTAAAGTACAAAAGATAGGTGTAGATTGTGCCGGCCCAACATAAATAGGATAAGGACAAGGAGATTATGATGTAAATATAAATAAAACAAACATTCATTTTAAGAATATAATCAATTAGTGTATCATAAAATATTATTAGTGTAAAAATTACAGTACAATTATTATTAAAATATTATGCAACGTATATTCTTGGTCAGATACAAAATGTAAGTGTTCAATTTGTAATTGTAATTGAAAGTAATTAAAAGAAATTGCTTTGAATTTTATAAATAATACTCGTATTCGGAACATTAAGTCAAACTTTAATTCAATAACTCGACGGTTCTAGGAAAGCCCTTGCATACTGTTAAGTTACAGCGATGTAACATTGCTCATTTCCATGGCAACAGGGGCGTATCGTATCAATGATACGGGGCCCCCGGACTACAGAGGCCCCTTACGTGGGAAAGCAAAATTTAGTAAAGTGTAATCCACAATATCTCTTAATCTGATGCCTTCCGGAAAAAAAAACACGAGAAACTGTTAAGCGATTTTCGGGATTTGCCTCGCTCGTCTATTGGGCGCCCCAACAAAATTTTGATACGGGGCCCCAAAACAAGCTACGCCACTGTATGGCTACGTTGTTAATGACATTTTATTTTTGGCACCCCATACAAATAGAGTACAAATTCTAATAAAACGTATTAGGTATAGGCGAGTAGTAATTCATCGACGAGTATAAAAAAGCGAAATCAATCCCCTGATCTATAATTGACATCATCATCAGCCTATTTTAACAAGGCCAGGCTTTCCTTATGGAAGAACAGCATATGCCACAGACGTAGTTCCCGTTCCCGTGGTAATACGGGAATAAAATAAAGCCTTTTAGAATCCTACATTAATTTAACTCCACCGTACAAGGCGTAAAATCGCCAGCGCCATACTTCCAAGAACTTCGGGCTAAAATTTTCAGGAACATGATCAATAGTTTCTGATTTTTGTTTCAAGATCTTTAACTTTTATCGAGGTTTTTTTTGCATAACTTGTGGATGTACTTAGGTATACCTACCTAGGTATAAATAAAATAAAATATGGTATAGGTAGGTACATTAACTTTAGTGAAACGTGTGATTTAGAATTAATTCTTCTTAGATACGACTTATTTATTTAAATTAAATTACGGCCTTATACATAAATCACAATAATTTTGATCAATAAATAATTGAATTATTTTGTCGGTCTCCGAGAAAAGCCATATCTAGCCACCCAGAAAAATTCATTGCAAGTTCTCCAATTTCGAGATTAAAATTTACATAGAGGCTAAACATTGACTATTGTATTCTGTGGTAGAAATAAAAAAGAAAGAAAATATCTTTATTTATAAATATTGCCACACACCTACTCCGCAGAAGAAGAACGGGTTAAAGAAGACTCACCCGTGTCGTGTAGACCAGGGATGTTATGGATATGAAATTTCGGATACGGATTATATTTAGATATCTAAAGGAATGATTCTTATTATACCGGATATGTATTCAGATATGGATGTGAAGTTATTTAGGATTATTCGGTTTCGGATAATTTCGGTTACGGATATTAAATTTTTAAGGAACAAACAAACTATGCTTATGACGTGTTGGCTGCTCGCTGCCGATCAAAACAACTTGTCATAATAGTAGGGGAGCCCGGGATGCTAAATTTGCAGTTACTCGAGCGTCATTGAGACCGATTACATTTGGTAGATTAAATTATAGGAAGAATAAATGGTTATTTACTTTTTCCGCTTTTAGCGGTGGAAAAAAAAACTACAGACTTAAAAACAATTTTTATTACTTTGGCTTACTGAAATTGTAAGAAAATTTTAGCGATTAGTTAGGAGATTATTTCCTTAAAAATAAGTAAAAAATTAATCGCACTCGTACCTCGAGCACTAAAATATAAGGGTTTAATTTTGTAACTTTGAAACCCTCCCATTCCATTACGTTACGCTCAAATCGTCAGATTAGCGAAATTTTTTTTTTAGCAGTTTTTAGCTATCAACTCACCTACCTTATCTTAATCTGACGTGCTGGTTGAGTATTTATGAAGTTAGTTTTTTTTTGGTTGCCCTAAACGTACCCACCAATATTAAGGGCTCATACTCGGTGGAGGTACTCGACAAAGTGTAAGGTATAGTCCCTTATGTTTATCTGCCGCGCTCGAGTAACTGCAAAAATCCCCTCTTCGGCTCCTCTACTATAATGTGTTTTGAAACGCTCCGCCTCTATCCGATATTATCCGAAACTTTTAATTCGGTTACGGTTACGGATATCTTTTTATATTGGATATCCGATAGTTTCGGTTACGGTTACGGAGCTCCCTAATATTACTGGTAGATACCACTAAATGCAACGATGAGCGCGTGGGGATGTCAAAGTTTTCTCCCAAATATGACGCAGGTGGCTCCGCTGAGTTTTGCTTTTATGCTGGTAAGCTAATGATTATGGTGGTAATCTGGGTGAGTTTTCGGGGTGGGTAGCAAACTAAATCAATTATTCATCAACCATAATGAACTTTCAATAACAAATGCCTAATTCTATTCAACCCAATCACTTTACAGACGCCTGATCGGGCAAATACCAGCCGTGGAAGCAACGGGGAGTCTGCGAAGGGGTGACGAAGTCAACTCTCGCCAGTTCTTCAAATGTTTTTGCATCTAGTACTAGCAAAGTGACTGCGTGGTCGTCTTTCCCCCATATCAATGAGCTGAGAACTACACCATCGTCTTCTTCCTGTAAAATCATAAAATAAATGTTTTTTTTTTTAATAAAAAGGAATTACTGTGGATGTTTTTTATCTATTCACAGTATGCTATGTGTATTCTCTTATCTATCTACGAGTATTCACAGTGTATATTCTGGTTTTTAATTTACTCGTATGTAGTTTTTATTTTGACAAATTATTATTAATGTGTTGCTTTTTAAAATTAACTTTTAAAAATTCAACTTTCAAATGTGAAAAAAAAAATATTATTCCTACTTTTGTTTATAGTTACAGTATAAATAAATAGGTTAAAGAATGTTATCATTTAACCACTACTCTATTAAGCACCTTCTCTTACCCCTAATTTCAAGAAGTAACATATAATTTTGGAGTACAAACGGAGGTCCTGTGTTCGATCCCCGGCTGAGATTTTCTTAATTTGTCCAGGTCTGGCTGGTAGGAGGCTTCGGCCGTGGCTAGTTACCACCCTACCGGCAAAGACGTACCGCCAAGCGATTTAGCGTTCCGGTAAGATGCCGTGTAGAAACAGAAAGGGGTGTGGATTTTCATCCTCCTCCTAACAAGTTAGCCCGCTTCCATCTTAGACTGCATCATCACTTACCATCAGGTGAGATTGTAGTCAAGGGCTAACTTGTAAAGAATAAAAAAAAAAACAAACAAATCACTACCTATTTCGTAAATTATGAAATAATTATGTAGATTTTAAATATTACTTTTCTTTTGTTTAAATGATTATGCACGACTTATTATCATATAACCAATTACCTTTCCGTCGGGATGTGGTATGAATATGGGCTCGCTGGGGTAACATTGCTCTTCGTGCCATAGTTTGTATTCCCCTGATTCTACGTTTACTTTAACAAGCTGGAAGTGAAAATAAATTATTAAATCATCATGTTTCTATAAAAGTTACAATAAAAAAAATACGTATAAACGTAAAAAACTACGTATAATATAAATACCTAAAAACGTACCCACTAAACTAAAAAGCGAAAAATAACATCATAATATGTTCTAATTCATGAAATTGTAGTGTTTAAAAGTACTAAATGGAAAAGTTTACAAACACATTTTTGAGTAATCGGTGTACATACATTAAAAAAAAATACCAACCGAATTGAGAACCTCCTCCTTTTTGAAGTCAGTTAAAAAAACAAGAAAGTATACAGAAAAATTTTATTAGGCTCGTGGAACAATAAATTAAGAAAACATAATGTATCTCTGCTTTTAGTACAATTTTTGGTAAAGTTGATATAAAGCAGAATATAAACAACTCTAAGAAGGTAGCGTTTTTTTCTTAAATTTTCCACAACTTTTGTGAGTTGCAAAATTGGATATACTTATAAATATAGGCTGATAAACGTTATTAACAAGTCTAACACTCGAAGTTCCCAATACATTACATATTTATATACAATACAATATATAATACATCAATACAATTAACAATGATATATATTGTATAGGTACAATAAATACATCATTGTTATTTTTTTTTTCTTTTAGTTCTACTTACAGTTCCAGCATATCCGGTATCTACATCAGATCCAATTCCATAGAAATATTTGTATGGTCGCCCTAAAAAATAATAATTGTAGATTATATAGATCGAAATAAATAGAAAATCTGTTTGGTCATAAAATCTAAAAGTATAGAATTAGTCTATCTAAATATGCATTAGACAATTTAGGGCCGTTTTCACTATCTTCTGTTAAATGTCGAATAGTCTAACCCACAAAGCGTTTTCTGTGTTCAGTGATCTAAGACTAAATTTTGTCAACTAACTGTAATTTTTGTTAACTGAAATAGTAGAGGATCCATATTAGAAACGACCTTCACCCATCTGTTTAATGAATGAAAAGTGTTTTATGCCAAATTTAGTACGTTAAAAATATATTGCAAGTAGGTTGCTCGAAAAATTTCCTAGCCGAACTATTTTTTACCATTATTAACTATTATTAATGATAGTTTGGCCACGAGCTTTGAGGCAACCTACTCGCAATATATTCTTTAACGTATTACATTTGATATAAAAACTTTTCATCTTATAAACAAATGGGTGAAGGTCATTTCTAATACGGTTCATAGACTCTAACTTTACGTCAAATACAAAGCTTGTAAATAAATTGAAAATTTGGTGAAACCGACTCTTAATATTATTGTTATGTAGTAAATTACCGTTGTATGTGTCGTAATTAATCCTCGGCATCTCAACACCATAATCGATGATAAGTTTAGCTTCAACTTTGCTCATGTCCGGTGCGTCCAGAGGAATTGTTATGCGTTTGGGACGACTTCTAGACCATTGGCCGTAGTCCGGGTTAGTTTGCATTGACTGTGGAACAAATTAACTGCGCTTCAGTTGTTGCGCCTTGGAGGAGCCACTACCCTACCCCCAAATATCTTTCCCACTTTTACCCCCTAACATCTATCCCACGTTTACCCCCAAATATCTATCCCACCTTTAGCCTCAAACATCTATCCCACATTTACCCCCAAATATATTCTCCGCTTTTACGCCCAAACATCTATCCCACTTTTACTTTTTCAAAGCTAACTAAAGCAAAACACCCTTAACGGTCATCATTCCATTTTCTACTAATCTACTTAATATTAGAAAGAGGTAAACTTTGTGAGATTGTAGGGCTAATCTCTGGGTTTACTAAACCGATTTAGAAAGTTCTTTTATCTTTTGGTACCTATTGTTAGCTTAGCCACTATATTTGTGTCATATTTTACCCCTGTATTTCTACAGAAGGGGTCGTCTGCTAGTATATTATATTTTATTATTCAATCTAGCGGACGCCCGCGACTTCGTTCGCCCTTAGACATCTTTAATCCAGCCCTTACAGTAGCATCGCTGTAAAAATGGAGTAACTTCTCCCGTTTTCCCAACATTTCCATTCACTGCTCTGCTCCTATTGGTCTTAGCGTGGTGAAAAATATACTATAACCTGCCCAGGAGTATGAATAATAATTGTACCAACATTTTTCGAGTAGCTTTTGTTTCTATAACGAACATACAGACAGACAAAAATATTACTGATTGCATTTTTGATATCATTTCATGTACCTACAGAATTGACCTCTCTACGGATTTATTTTATGTATAGATAACTGCTTACCTTAACAGCTGCCAAATGCATAGCGTCTAAAAGTTTGCCATCTTTGTAGGTGCACAAATCGATGATCACTTTTCCATCCCGCTCGAAGCAATTTACTATATGCATGAAGAATACACTGTCTACACTGTACTGAGATGTTTCACCAGTCTCGCGATGTATGAGGTAGATGTTTGTCTGAACAAATCGAGAAAAGATAAAATTAAAAAAAAAAAACAAAAAGGAGAAAAGAAAAAATAGCAAAAAAGTATAGCCAATGACAGTCATCGACGATAAATATAGGGAATAGCTGCAATTTTAAATTGAGAGCCACACTTTCGTGATCTTTTAAAAGGTGATAGTACTTTGTCAGCCCATGGTAAGTACCTAAGTAGAGGTAAGTACTACCGTACTTACGGACATGTATACATAAAACAGATCACTAAAGAAGTCCAAAATATTATACGATGAGAAAGACTTACTAAGTCCTTTCTAACCTAATTGAATGCAAGTCAAATTAAAATGTACAGTTTAAAATAGAAACTAAACAAAAAACAATCTTGTTGCTCTACTTCATTGGTTCTCAAAGTAGTCCAGGTGAACCCCCACTGGTCCCCGAGATACTAAACAGGGGTCTACGTTGTCGTAACAAAAAAATGGGGATTCACGGTTTCGTAAAAGAGGGTACATGAAGTTTTATCTAGTTTCATACTGAATGGGGCGTTTGGTAAATAAAACAAGTGAGATTTCTTTCAGTCCTTGTGCTGTGAGTACCTAGATATTACTCACAGCACAATAAATTAATTAATTCAGCAATCACTTCTCACTTTTTTTCGAAACTGATAATTTTGTTGTTAATTTACTTAGCTAAAAGTGAGACACAACGCAAATTTCCATTGTTAGATATACATATTTTTTTGAAATTTGGGAGTTCTAGAGCTCGAAATCTAGCTGGTTTCGCTGGACCCGTTCCATTCCACTCCGAAAGTGATCTATGAGAGAATAAATAGTTTGGGAACCTCTGCTCTAGATGTTTGAGTTTATAGTGTGACACACGTTGTAGTGATTTAAAAGTTTATAACCGAATTCTATAACGTTGAAGGTTTTTTTTAGCGTTATGTGAATACTTCTTTATTTACGTATACCTTAATAAATTCTTCAGTAAAATACTTAATTAAGTACCTCGTATTCTGGGTAGGAGACCAATATGGTGGAGAAAGATTCAGTGAAGAGATATCGCTTGGCCAAGTTTAACAAAGAGATGCACAAAGGTTGCTCGATTATGATGAAGTAGTTTTCAGTTATACCTGAAATGAACAATTTATATTCAGAGCGAAACTATACGCAAAAATATTATATTCATTATATAATGGTGAAAATTTATTTGAGACTAGCGGACGCCCGTGACTTCGTTCGCTTATAGTTCTCTTTAAACCATCCCTTACAGTAGTACGCTGTAAAAATGGACTAACTTCTCCCACTTTCCTAACATTTCCCTTCACTGCTCTGCTCCTCTTAATCGTAGCGTGATGAAAAAAGTACACTATAACCTGCGCAGGAGTATGAAGATTAATTGTACCAAGTTTCGTTAAAATCCGTCGAGTAGTTTTTGTTTCTATGACGAACATACAGTCAGACAAAAATTACTTTATTATTAATTTACTGGTTGCATTTTTGGCATCAGTATCAATCATTAATCACCCGCTGATAGTTATTTTGGAAATATCTCATGCACAGAATTAACCTCTCTACAGATTTATTATAAGTAGGATGGAAATATGAAAATTCAATGTGAAAATTTAAAATATGCATGAATATATTATCTACCGTAAAATTAAAAATCCGTATGATGCGATGTGGTGGATTAGTGGACGCCTGCTGTTACACGCTTAGTAGTAGTCTGTCTACTACCAATAAATAAAATATGTTTGTAATACTACCAATAAATAATATATGTATTACCAAATGAATGCATGTACGCCGGATTGACTTTCCATCTTGGTTTAATGCTGCCCACTATCTCTGTTGTCTCAAACATGTCACCTGTAACATTCTAATTATTAACTTTTACATGTTGAAAGTTTAAAATTTTAAATTTTAAACACGGTTACATAAGAAGTGAGAAAAGTGGATTGTATAATATACGAATATGGCTCAAACAAAAGGTACTACAATCTAAATATAAAGTGCAATTTTTTTATATTATTTGATAAGATAAATAAACAGTTTACAAACCTTTTCCATTGTTTGTAAACTTGACAACGACGTAACCCTTGTCTGTACTTAATCCCACGTTGTATAAGTCACCTGCAACAAGTTACAAGTGTTATATGAAAATAATAGCTGACGCCGCGCGGTTTCACCCGCGTGGTTACGGTACCCGTAGTAATACGGGAATAATATATAGCCTATAGCCCTCCTCGATAAATAGGCTATCTAACACTGAAATAATTTTTAAAATCGGACCAGTAGTTCCTGAGATTAGCGCGTTCAAGCAAACAAAGAAACAAACTCTTTGTCTTTATAATATTAGTACTTAGGTATAGATAATAAATTGAATTCAACGGGAATTTACACTATCACACTAATACTTAAAAGGCGAAAGTTTGTGTGTAAGTGTGTTTGTTCCTCCTTTGCGTTGCTAATGCAGAGATTTGGTTGAAATTTGGAATGGAAATAGATGTTTATGTCATTGTATGTCAAGTTTTCACTATACTTCGTGAACTGTACTTACGCTGAGGGATTATTATTAGGTATATTATCGTTGGGTTTTGGATGAGAAGAATAAGCAAAATAGAATAAATAATATACCGTTTTCCATAACGTGGGGATGGGCCGTGTGGAACACTATCAGGGATCGTGGTAGTTGCTTTCGCCCCAAAGTCTCCAAACTCTTGGGGTCTACTCTGCAATATATCAATTTACACATTAAGTCCTCATTCGCACGGGAGCTCTTTTAACGGATGTAAACACACAACTCAATGTTAGTTGTGGTCAACAACAAACGTTATGTAAACAAATAATACCTAAATATCGTCTATAATTTTGAGTTGTGTGTTCAGGAAGTGTAAAAACTATATATACATAAATATATAATGGAATTAAAGACAAGCTTGTGCCTGGATGCCTTTTGTTTGGATCACTGTTTGCGGTGATTTTGTAAGGACGCAACCGATCTATAGTATACAATTATCATTGTATAAACCTAACCTTGAGACACGCGAACAGAGCGTATCTACTTTGTAAAGAAATTAAAAAAAAATCCACACCTCTCAATTAGCGCTCGAGAAGTGCTCGTAAAATATAATTATGTTGGGCAGTAATTGATGTCTATTGCGAAAATGCTAATTCACGTAATGACCTACGTAGTAGACTAGACAAGGTGTTATTATTATCCGTTAAGAGTAAAATGGATTGGCTCGACTAAACTATTTACTAACCTACTCGACTAAATGTTTGGTGTTCAGACACATTTAGCAGCTAAGTTTTACGCTACTCGACTAAACTGCTAAAGTAGTCTGAAACGCTTTAACGATATCGCTTCAATTTAATACAAGGTATATAACACTGTGTTATATGTATGTACCTTATACTAAACATATTATATTGGCATATCAACAGTGCCGTGATAGCCCAGTGGATACCTCTGCCTCCAATTCCGGAGGGTGTAGTTTTGAATCCGGTCCGGAGCATAGACCTCCAACTTATCAGTTGTGTGCATTTTAAGAAATTAAATATCACGTGTCTCAAAGGTGAAGGAAAACCTCGCGAGGAAACCTGCGTAGGTACCAGAGAATTTTCTTAATTCTCTGCGTGTTTGAAGTCTGCCAATCCGCATTGGGCCAGCGTGGTGGACTATTGGCCTAATCCCTCTCATTCTAAGAGGAGGCTGGAGCTCAGCAGCAACTTGAATTTCTATAAAAGTGAAATAAAACAAGTTCTGCTAGTCAAATATAAAATATAAAAAAGCTATGTAATTAAAATAAAACCCATCTTTTCTAATTATATAGCTTTTCTAATGGTTTACATAACTTTGGAGTTTTACTTACTGGTAGAGTATGGGCACTTCGGTCATGGCGTAGATTTGGTCGCCGAAAGGATACACGGAGACCACGGTGTTGTCCGTCTGCTGGACGTTGAAGTCGAAGATGGATGATATTCTAGAACAATAAGCCTGTTTATAGCCATGTACCTTTTGTCACACATTTAATGTGACCATCTTCCACTGTGTAAAGTGGAAAATGATTAGTAACTTCCTTGATGATATTTTAAAGGAAAAGGGAGAAAAGAGGACGAAAACAATAAGTTAAAACAGACAAAAATGTTACCGTGATATAGGCTGAAAGCGTAGAGGAATTAGAAAATGGAGATGCATCGCACTCAAATTTGCCAACAAAATTGTCTGTCACTTTTTGAGGGGGACGAGGTAAACTCACGCATCGAAAATAACACCATTAAATATATTCTGTGTCCATACACTACACAAAACTATAAATTTGACTCGCAATACACACACGCGTAATTTTTACACAGACTAACTAAATACCACTAACTAACACTAACAAAACACATCGCGTAGACTATCCACAAAATATATACATACAATATTCGATTACTTAATCGATTTTTTGCTGTTCCTTCAAAATAATCGACTCTTTTTAGATATTGTTTTTATTACAAATTTTATAAAACTAAGGTAGAAAGAAATACTTACAAATTAAACGTTACTCCATCTTTTACTATACTACAAGTTTATGGTCGTTTTTTATGCCGTTCAACTACACAAACCGGCATTTTTAGGGAGTTCTTTACACGACGAAAACGATTACAACAATGAAACATCGATTCTACAGCAACAGTTTTTATAGACGCGTTAGATCATTGATTTTTGATCTGTGCCAGAGGGGTAACGGTTAGCGAGGCAGGTCCTGTTTTTAATGGTCGAAGGCTGAAAGGCAGGCGGCACTGGTATATATGCTTTAAAAAAAATATAATTACCTGTCAAAAATAGTTCTGCAGGGATCTGGTACCGCCTTAGTGCCGAACTCTGTGACCACGATGCGCTTGGCGGCTGTGTTCTTCTTGTACACGTCCGTATGTAGGAACTTGCTCTGATATGTTGCCCGGCCATCTTTTACCGCGAACCTGAAAGGTATTTTTCATTTCTTTCTTTCTTTTTTTAGGGTTCCGTAGTCCACAAGGAACCTTTATAGTTTCGTCATGTCCGTATGTTCGTCCGTCCGTCCGCGGTTTAGCGCAGAGACTGTTTGTTACTAGGTACTAGAAAGCAGTAAATTGGCATGAATATGTAAATTAAAAATGTGAACAAAATCGTAGAATAAATATGAGAGGTCTTCCTTCAATATATTTCGATTTAGGGATCCGTTTGTAAAATATTAAGTTTTAAGAGCTAATTTATGTTAAAGTCAAGTGTACTCACCCTCTACTGGCTAAACGGTTATTTATGGATACGTAAAAAAAATCACAAAAGTAGGATATATAATGAAATTACAAGGAAAACTATAACAGCTAATTAACGATCGATATTTATAGAGTAATAGTCGACCAACTTCAAAAACCTAGTTGGTAATCGAAAATTGCATACTAATTCCGTTTGTTAAATAAAAAGATAAAGTTGCCCCTCTGTATGCTTAAATCTTTAAAACTACGCTACGGATTTTGATGCGGTTTTTTTTAATAGATAAAGTAATTGAAATAATTATAACTCAATGTCGAGTTGCATGTTTAGCATATATAGGTATATAATGGAATTAAACACAAAATTGTGCAAGATGTGTGCGCTCAGTGGAAAAACTAAATTCGGCTCACTTTTTGCGGCGATTTTGTAAGCACGTAATATGTCTATAGTATAAAATGTCGTGGCAAGCATCGATCGTAGATCGTTAGATGGGCCTCAAAGTGTGGCGGAATTGTCATTGTTTCGCACATTGAGTACGTCATCACTCGTAACACATTTCTCTTTATTCATGTTGTGGCTTGTGTTTTACACTTCCAAAATGAACACGAAGGCATAATTATTAAGGGATTAAAATAAGAAAAAACAGTAAATATTCTTTTAAGTCCACGTCCACTCACAGCATGCGCTTGTTACGTACTCAGATAAGATGTGCGTGCACCTCTTTGGGTAATGACATAAAATTGTGCGTTCTTTAATATGAAGGGGCCCATCTAACGATTTATATCAATGGTGGCAAGGATAACGATTAATTGTAAAACTTGGGTCTATTTGACTAACCTGTGGATTATCGCAAGTCCGTCGAACACGTGTTGGTATTCACAGTCGCCGATTTTCTTACAACCTGGACCGTTTCTCAACAGAGTGCCTTGTATCCATGAGGGAATAGTGCCTGCAATTTTTTTTAACTGTTTAAACTCACTCGTTTTCCTGTTAGGTACTTATGAGTAATTTATTATATTACAATAATTTTAGGGTTCCCGAAGCTAAATGAAAGCTATTGGGGACATGACGTTGCTTTAAGCATTGTGTTAAAAAATATTTACTTAGTCGAGGTTACTACACCATGAGTTCCTTAAAGATAAAGGCGCTTCACCTTCACACAGGAAGTAAAACTATAAGAAATTGTAATGTTGTCATCAATTGTAAATTATAATACTGTATGATTTTTTAAAAAAAAGAGCAACTGTTGAGTTTCTTGCCGGTTTCTTCTCAGCAGAACCTGCCTTCCGAACTGGTCGTACAATCTTTACAAATAGTCAACTGCCGTGTCAAAAGTGCTTGTAAACTAAGCCTACTTGGAATTAATGTTTTTTTACATTATAGCATCATCATCATCATCATCAACCCATATATGGCTCACTGTTTAGTACGAGTCTCCTCTGGCTCTGAGGATGAGAGGGGTCTAGTCTCTAATAGTCACACACGACGCTGGACAAATGCGGATTGGCAGACTTCACACACAAAGAGAATTGAGAAAATTCCCTGGTATGCAGGTTTCAGGTTTTTATCAAAAATATTTTATCATAAATAGATGAAAATTCATACAGTTTTAGCTTCCTTGCATTAAATGTGACATTTTTTAATAAATGAACTATAAAGATAAACGTACAAATAACAAAGATATTAGTAATTTTGTTTAAACGATCATTACATTGCCTACGACGTCATTAGTTCGTGCCATTTGGTATGGGGCGTTTTTCAGGGATCCGCGGCAGCGCCGCAAATCTGACTCTTTAAATCCATGTAGCTCCGAAAGTAATGATCGCAGATACCCTGTCCCTTTTACAAAATTGCTTTACTATTAGCATACTCTTAATTTAAATACAATTTAAAAAACAGTCATCATCCCTATTAGCCACGTCTCAATTTTAACGCGCCAGAGACATATCTAATAGTATAAAAACGTTAGCTATCTCTGACAAACTTTCAGCATTCATAAAATGAGGTAAGTCTAGCTATTGCAGGCTCTTGTTCTATTATGTAACTGAATACATAATTGTTTTTTTTTTTAAATGTCATTAGATGAGATAAGATAATGTAGAAAAGAGTATTACATAGATAAGTAGATAACGTAGTAATATGAATCGGTGCCTAATCCATGCATGGCTATAAATAAAATTAAAGTGTCTGTCTGTGATTTTAAAATAACTACGTTTTATCAAGTGATTATAGTTATTTACACGCAACACATAATCTAAATTATAATTTTTTTTGTCAGTTTGTCTGGAACGGCTGATTCGATTTTAACGAGACTTTCACTAGTAGGTAGAGCAATATATAGGCTACTTTATATCCCTATATAAGCTATTGTGAAAATTCCCGTGTGATTTGTGTAAAACTGAAATTCTTAGTTAGTTTGGTTTAAACACTTTGTAATATACGAGTAAAATACAGTCGAGTTTTTATAGCCCCTATATTAGTAGGATTTTAAAGGATTGTATACCGTTTCAAAATCCTACTAATATTATAAACGCGAAAGTTTGTATGGATGTTTGTTTGGATAATTCTTACTCTTTAACGCCGCAACTGAAACGATTTGGCTGAAATTTAAAACGAAGATAGATAATACCCTGGATTAACACACAATGCTACATTTTATCCTTTTTATTTTTATGGTTTTTACGAAATTTGCGAAAAATTTAACTCCACGCGAACGAAATCGCGGGCGTCTTGTATACTATATAAACAAACCAACCTGACAGTTTTCCTTGCAAGGGTTCCGTGACCTCTTCGTCACACGTACGGAACCATATGCCCATGTCATAGTTCGGATAAAGTTTTTTCTCTTCACTCATTGTTGATGCTCAACTTATCGCGGTGTGATTTTGTTTAATTCTTGATAAGGATGACCCCGGACTGGATGCCGTTGAAGGTGAATAACTAAAATAAAAATATTGTATGGTTCAGTAAAAATATCCATAATACTGTACTAATAATAACTTGCTAGTTGAAGAGAAAAAAAATATGGATAGTGGATATAGATCAAATAAAAACAGGCCAAGTGCATGTCAGGTCACGCGCAGTGTAGTTTCGTAGATTAAGTTAGTACTTTAATACCTTATGTATTTTACAAAAATATCATTAACGATACCCCACGCTAAATCACCCTTGATTATAGACGATAAAAAATTCATCCTCACTTTGCATGTAGGGAAGGAACTCCAAAAGATTTTTTTTTCAATTTTTCTTTATACCAATTTAAAGACGTAACTAACACTCTTTAAATACCAATTTCTAATTAGCCGTTTTAGGTTTCTTTGTAATTTCATTATATATCTTACTTTTATGAATTTTTCACATATCCATAAACAACCGTTTAGCCACTAGACAGGGGAGACACTTGACTCTAACAAAAATTAGCTCTTAAAAACTTAATATTTTACAAACGGATTGAACCGTTCATTCAGCAAAAAATGCATAATTCGACAAGGGAATCAAAACTCATGGAGTATTTCCTTTTTACCTAGAACTATGAAATTTGGCAAATAACATAGTTATAGACTACAAGTACAAGAAAAAATCTATACATTTGTAATTACATCTTAAAAAACAGTGGCAGTCTGAAAATCGGGAAAAGCTCGGCAAAAACTGCGCAAATTGATTCTTGAAGTATTTATAATGATGCTACGTACGGAACTCCTCGGTGGGCGAGTCGACTCGCACTTCGACTCGCACATTTACCGACAACAGCGTTAGCGTTGCCAGTAAGGTGGTAAATAGCTACCGATCGATAACTACCAATAGACCACACCTGTAGACATGTAGAGAATCTAAAATCCCAAATAATCGAACCCTAAACCTCTATGTTGAAATTCATAATATCATCAAATGTAGACGAGAATATTGAAGTTCTGTTTATGCTACAAAACACCAGTTTCAGTACACAAGCCTAAAAATAAACAAAAAGTTCTAAACAAAAATATCCCAAATACAAGACAACTACAACTCCATTATATGAATCTGAACTAATTTACCGCGGATAATTTAATTAATTACAGTTACACACACCTAATTTTATTGTTTTTTCATTATTTTTTATCACATTTACGTTAAATTCACGTTTCCGTAACACAAGTGTGTTGAACGAATTAACGATCCTCACTGAAAGATGAGTCAGGCTTTACCGCTTCGAAACTGAGTTTATGTATACTGTGGTTGGACCGTGCCCAAAACAATTTTGTTTGGGTTTCGTAGGTATAGAAACTAACTGCATATTATTATTTTAGTTATCTTCTTTTAAACCTGTGATAACCACACTTTCCTTATTTTATATAACAGTCGCCCAGCGGTTTTATCCGCATAGTTCCCATTCTGTGGGAATAAGGTTATAAAATATATAACGTGTCTTTGATTTGGTAAAAGAATTTTCAAAATCGGTTATTTAGATGCAACCCTTTGTAATATTAATATAAAAAACCTAAAAAGTGATTGGCAACTCTTTCTCCTACCATAAACAGTAGGCAACATTGCACTTTGGATCATGGTGACTTTAGGAGGTAGTACAGACCCACTTTTTTATATTTCCTTCAGCTTACTATGGGAAATCATGTCCTTGGTCAGCAGTCCCTTAGCTTTTTTAGCACTTTCCACCGTTTGGGAAACACTGTTTCAGATCAAATCTTAAGGATCTCTAGCGAAGAGTTTCAACTACTAGATGTAAAGTCTAGTATTTGTAACTCTTTCTGCTCGGAAACATGATTTCTATTGATATCATGTAGGAAATATACAAATCTCGAGTTTTCTACAGGTACAATAAGCTAGTTGAGAAAGGTCTTAGGGTCATTAGGGCCTTAAATTGTTTATTATTGTTTAGAACGATAATCTAGTAAGATTCTTTAATCTAGTAAGATTGGAAAAAAATCATCATATTTTTTAGACATAAATACATAAAAAAACATACATACAGCCGACGCTATCGGCCATGATGGTCCATATTTTATATTTTTTATGACGTCACACCCACGCTCACGTCATTAATCGATTCACAAGGGTAGGACTGACAGTAAGAAAAAATTTAACATGCCTAATTTTGACGTTTATTCCTTTAGTGACATCCAGTAACATCGTGATGTTTGGAAAAAATTAAGAAATACACAATTTTTAAATAAAGTTTTCTATGTATATGAATGACATCCTTAACTTGCATTAATTAATAATAATATACTTCGAACCCTTATTCCATGTACTATACAAAATTACTAATAGTGTTTATATTTAATTTGATATGAGTCAACTACCCTATTAAGAGTCTTGTCCCTTGAAACCTGCTAGAACCCAAAGCTATTACGCTCCAAACCCTACCTAGTTCTCTATCTAGAGTATGAGCTGACAAAATATTAGCTTTTACACAATGCGGTAGGTCTACCTGTTACAGACTCTTATTCATGGAAACAAAAAATGTAATAAATATAGCTTAAGTTTTTCGGTAAGCGTAGGTACTTTGCAATGCGGACCGTGACTGGGGCATTATTTACATACAAAAGAGATGCATTCGGTATAACAATTCATTTACCTGTTTGGCGAATTATTCAGAAATAAACTTTGATTTTTATTTACATTATTTTCATATATTAAAACGATTTTTACTTGGGTTAAAAACTTTTAAAACTTTTTATGATGTTGGTTTTGACGGTATCCGTGGCGCAGTGGTATGCGCAGTGGACTTACAAGGCGGAGGTCCTGGGTTCGATCCCCGGCTGGGCTTATTGAGGTTTTCTTAATTTGTCCAGGTCTGGCTGGTGGGAGGCTTCGGCCGTGGCTAGTTACCACCCTACCGACAAAGACGTACCGCCAAGCGATTTAGCGTTCCCGTGTAGAAACCGAAAGGGGTGTGGATTGTCATCCTACTCCTAACAAGTTAGCCCGCTTCCATCTTAGATTGCATCATCACTTACCATCAGGTGAGATTGTAGTCAAGGGCTAATTTGTACAGAATAAAAAAAAAATCAACTATGGCCCAATTATTTTTAAGCGAATGTACCTAATTTTTTTTAAATTAATCTACGCTTTAATTTATATAATAATTAATATGATATCGTTGGTTTTACCAATTACCGATATCATTATCACGCAAAATGTAATTTTTTTAATTAAGTACCTGCTTAATATTGATTTTTTTGTAAATTAAAATTATTTACTCACGGAATAAAGACCTTTTCTTTAGCCGTACTGAAAGTTATACTTTTTTAAGAGTTTCCATTCTTCAAGGATGATCTTTTAATTTTACAATATCATTGTAAGTTTTTGAGTTATCATCAAAAAGCTGAATTTTAGGGTTTGTTGTTAGTTATAAAAACTGCAATTTTGAATTGCAGTAAACTAAAAAAAATATACGTTTCTCAGAATTTTATTGTTCTTGCTAACATTGACCAAAGACGACATGTCTTGTCGTGAGAGGAAATAGACAGAATGTCAACCAATGGCGGCAGAGTAAACCCAGTCTCATGACTTTCGTCCCAACGCATATAGCAATATTTCCGATAGCTCCGTAATTGGTTTATGTTCGTCTACTTTTCTTCACGAGATATGTTGTTTGGTTACATTTTAGGGCCCCTGAACAGTGCCTTAACTAGTTTTTAATGACAATTCATTTGTAATTTTATTGTTATGATTGTATACCTAGACGTGTTTTGATCAATAATGTTAAATCATTGGTTTTGATGTTAGGTATCTGCTTGCAGGCTGCTATGTTAGTCAATGTGGCTTAGGGATCTCGAGGTTTTGTGTTTGAGTCCTAACTTGAGTCTCTGTGATACTGAGCTTTTCATTCTCCTTAAAAACTCAGCCCTGAGTTTGGCAAACATCATCATCAGCAGGTTCACTGCTGGTTAGAGGCACTCAATTTTCCGGTTTCAGTATTTAGCCATTTCCCGCTACCATCTCAAGGTTATTGGATCACATTGTACTTGCTGGTACGTGGTACTCCAGAACACGTCTACCCCACCAGTTGTATGTCCTGTGACAAATATGGCTCGCCCATTTCCACTTCAATTTTCGGTCTATGTCGATTATTGTTCTTATATTGACGTGCACACGTATCTTTGTTTTATCCATTTTCATCACTAAACCCTCTAGCCTAGAGGAATGGCTAATGTCGGTCAAAAATTCCTCAAGTTATTGCAAATGTGAAATATATTCGCCTTTTATGTTCCCACCCCAGCATTTCCAGTGCATAACTTTAAGGTTTTGCGTTGGAAATGCCATGCTACATCTTCTGAAGCACTAGTAGAGTTTCGGGGATAAAACATCTCCCTGTCTTCCGCCTCTTGAAACTGGATTTGGTTGTATTCGACGCTGTTGCATTTGTACAGTCATTGCTGCAGTTTTGCAAAAAACTGACCTGGCATCGACACCTGTCACTGTGATTCTCGAAGTGCCCAAGATTTGATAGAATCAAATGCTTTTTCACATTCCACAAACGTTAATCGGAGAGGAACATCTCCTCTCCTGAGTTTCCTGTAAAATCTGTTTTAACTGTATCCTTTTTGATATTCTGCTTGTTCTAGTGTTTCAAATCTTTGAGTGACTAATATTCCTTGAGAAGCATCATTGTAAATTTAGGTCAGAAGTAAGACAGGAATTTTAGCCTTTTATCTTAGCTTATTTACGCACGTGTCCCTATTTTAATTTTACCAAAAACGACATTAACACAGGTAAATTTAATTTGTTTATACATTTTAAGTTTTACATACAAACACACCTACCCTATACGCCTCATCATTACAATCAAAGCCACACAGTAGAATACCTTATACGAAATTCTATTCTTAATCATCTATCTACCTTAATATAGCAATCAACACAAATTGTAATATATATATTTTCCGAAGTATATCACATAACTCTTCAATAGACGGCTGAAAAATGCTTACCAATAGCTACTAATACGATTCTTTCAACATAAGGAATCAAGTTGCATTTATTTTTTTAAATAAAAAAGCTAATCGAAGTACGAACCTTCTTTCCAGGCGTAATAACAAGCTTCTGTTGCCCCTATGTTGCACCTAGTAAGCGATGATTGTACTTATTACAAAATAATCAACTATTATATCATTAATATCAATTATTATCACAAGAAACAACACTCAATCAATCCTTAGCATAGTTTCTGAGAAGCTAATTAACGTTTTAACATTTCAAATGATTTGTAACGATCTTTTTATATCGCTTCTTACAGTCAAAAATTTGTGTCTACATCTCTGTCTAACACAGAGAGGGAAAATAAGGAAACGGTGGGAATTCCTCCTTGAAACTCAAACAGAATAATATACCATCGCCATCGACTTGATCGATTTCGTAATTTCAAAAAACACATTGAAAATATTAGATAGATTGGGCACTAATATAAATAAATAATAAACGCCCAAACACTTTTAAATTATGTGATTAGCTAACCTGTTGTTAACTAATCACGTTGTTCGTACGTTGGTTCATCAACGTTCTACCTCTAACCATTCGTCTATTTCCGTTGTACGGTCTATTTGATGCTAATAATTTGATCAAGCGTTTTAGTAACTGGGCTTTTAGGTTTTTATAGTTAATAATGTAATTAGTAATTATAAAAGATAAAGATGAGTTATGAATGCAATTAGAAGTAGGTATTTACTTGTAAATAGCAAAATATTTGAGCGTATCCTACATAGTCTCTTTCTCTGTCTGTTTGTCATTTAGTATACAATATAATGACGGATAAAACTATTTTGATAATAGGTACTCTTATATTAAAGGCACAAGGTAAATAAAAATATTTCACTCTAATATTTGAGCCTCAATAGCTCAACGGCAAGAGCGGTCGGACTCACCACCGAGGGGTGGTGGTCCGAGCCCCGCCCCGTTGGTCTATTGTCGTACCCTCTCCTAGCACAGTCTTTCTCGACTAGTTGGAGGGGGATGGGAATATTGGTCATACTATAAAAGACTAGCTGACGCCGCGCGGTTTTATCAGCGTGGTTCCTGTTCCAGTAGGAAAATGGGGATAATATATAGCCTATAGCCTATAACCTTCCTCGATAAATGGGCTATCTAACACTGAAAGAATTTTTCAAATCGGAGCAGTAGTTCCTGAGATTAGCGCGTTCAAACAAACAAACTCTTCAGCTTTATGTATTAGTATAGATTAGTATAGATACGGCAAATATTCTTTTTTTTAAATAGAAACTACTCTTACGTGAGACCAATACGTAAAATATCAGTAAAAAGTTATTATTAATATTAAGCAACTCATATATTTTTTTTTTTAAACCTTATTTATTTCCACCTACTAAAATTGCACAGTCATTAATTTATAGGTTCGTTTTTCTTCGAAACAAATTAATGTTAACTAGTAGGTATTTTTAACAGTTATATGACTGTCAAAGCAAATTTTACATACGTGGTAGAGTGAAAAATTATATATGTTCCATGTAACTGTCACTTCTTTACAATGTCCTTAATAATATTGTATACCACGGATAGCGTAGCCACGCGTAGCTAAAGCGTATCTTCTTGTATACTTTAATCACTCGGCTCACTACTGAGCTCGAGTCTCCTCTCAGAATGAGAGGGGTTAGGCCAATAGTCCACCATGCTGGCACAATGCGAATTGGCAGACTTCACACACGCAGAGAATTAAGAAAATTCTCTGGTATGCAGGTTTCCTCACGATGTTTTTCCTTCACCGACTGAGACACGTGATATTTAATTTCTTAAAATGCACACAACTGAAAAGTTGGAGGTGCATGCATCGGAACGGATTCAAACCCACACCCTCTGGAATCGCAGGCAGAGGCATATCCACTGGGCTATCACGGCTATACTTTAATACGAGTTATTAATTGTAATAACCGAGCTGCATTAAAAAAATAAAAAAAAAAGTCATATTTTTCTGTTATGGCACACTCTGAGATAAATCTCTGGGCATTGAAGTAGCGATTGCCATTTATAGTTGACGAAATTAAAAAAACGCAGTTGAAGAACGAAAAATCGCTTACAAATTCTTTTGTGAATTAATTAGACAGTAAGATTACTCAGAGTCTGATGTAAATAGAAAGCTAAAATTTGATGTGGCTGTTGGGTATGTGTAATTACGTCTATAAAACAGTATTATAATAAAAATTAAAAAACGAAAAATTTGGGGTCCCTTTCCTACATGTTGAGGATGACTTTTTCTCGTCTATTATATAGTGCGGGATTTGCTATCGGTAATTTTGTGCGTTATAAGGGTAGATTAGTTATAGTTATAGTTCCGTAGATTAAGCTAGCACTATAAGTGCTAGCTTAATCTACGGAACCCTACTAGAGTAAAGATATACCTACACTGCGCGTGGCTCGACATGCACTTGGCAGGTTTTTTTACTTAACATTGTTCGTTTGCTTTTTTAACAGCACCGTGGTGTGACTAATCGTTAATCTCAGATGTCTGTCTGAATAGCATAAAATTCAACGTAATATTGAATGGATTTATTTTTAAATTCATGTACAAATATTTATTAAACCCGCAAAATGGTACATAATTTTCATAATAATTAGAAGCCACAAAGGAATCTACAATGAATCTATCATCTGTTATGAAAATTTCTACAAACTAGAAATCATCGAATGTTTATGTGATACAGCCTTTTATTACAACTTTCAATAATAACTAGATTGATGTTGTGATTCGATTGTCAATTGCACTCCACGACTCCCATCATTTATCGATGGTTTGCCACAATACAACCATTACTACGGATTAGACGTTCCCAAGATGGCTGCCAAGTCACAATGGCCGTTGAAATTCGAGGAGGTCACAAAAAGTTCTAGAATATTCAGTCGTTTTAACGGTTCTTGTCCAAACGTCGTAACGTTTAATAAACTTTGGTGGATTAAAAATATATTTTGGCCCTCTTACTCTATCTTCTGTTTTTACATATCGACATATACCGTCATTTACTTTAATTTCAAAAACAAAAGCTATGCTGACGCCATTAGAAACGGTACGATGTCCATCGTAGGTTTGACTGTGTCCTTGAAGCATTTGCTGTTACTTCGTCACCGTGGATCTATTAAAGAAATCATCGATATTATGGAAAGAGATTATGAAGCAGCCAAAGATTTCTCTGACAACGAAAAGAAAACAGTTATAAAATACGCTCAACTTGGTACTGGTATTTGTAAATTCTGGGTAGTCGTCGCTATTATCACCAGTATGTTGTTTCCAGTTAAGGCGATTGTATTGATGGCTTACTACCTTTTTAAAGGGGAATTTCAACTGGTGCCTTTGATGGATTTGAGTTACCCATTCATAGATGAATATAAAAATATTCCAATAATGTTTTGCATACTCTTTTTCTCTTGCTTCTGTTTTGCAATGTATGCAGCAACGATGTACATTGCCTTCGATCCTCTCGTGCCAGTCATTATAGCCCACATTTGCGGGCAGATGGAATTAATTAGCAATAGATTATTAAACATCTTTTCGGCAGCGAAAAATATGGAAGACATACATCAAAATCTAAAGGAAATCAATATGAAACTTATGGAAATTTACAGGTTTGTATATTGTAATCAGAAATTTTTATCGTTGCAAAAGGATTAAAAATTATGATTTAATATATCTTTCGCGATTTAATTTTCATATGGCCTTGCTGTTATTTATCGTTAAATAGATTTTTTTAAGTACCTATTTACAATAAATGACAATTAGATCTTTTAAGTACAGACATAATATTAAAATTTTATGATTTTCAGTATTATCGAAACTTTGCAGAAAAATTTTGTGGTTCTGTATGAGTTTGTCATGAAAACAACTACTTTCCTGATCTCCTTCAGTGCCTTTCAAATAGTAGAGGTAAATATTGTGTATACTTGATAGTACAAATACTAAATTACTTATCTACTAACCACATAAATAATTACTTAATTAAATTTCTATTTATACTAATATTGCTATGCGTGATAGTTCGTTTGTTTATTTGTATGCTTGTTTAACGAGATATTTACTTTTCCCATTGTAGCAAGTTATTTGGATGCTTACGTACCTACTGTAGGCGATAGCTGGTAATAAAAAAATAAATACTAAAATATTACTCGTTCTAGGCGCGGAACAGCCTATTATTCTAAGATTCGTATTATGTACGACATTCACCTATGCTTATTATTGGATGAAAAGTGTTTGGTATGAAATTTAGTACATTAAAAAATATATTGTGAGTTAGATTCCCAGCAAAATTTGAAAACACCGTTATAGATCAAACTTTAAGGGTTGCAACGAAATACAAATGTAATCTATACCTAAGTATAATAAATCTGTAGAAAGGTCAATTCTGTACATGAAATATATTTCCAAAATAACTATCAGGGGGTGATTAGTGATCGATACTGATGCCAAAAGTGCAATCAGTAAAATTTTCGTCTGTCTGTATGTTCATTTTAGAAACTAAAATTACTCGACGGATTTTAACAAAGCTTGGTACAAATATTCTTCATACTCCTGGGCAGGTTATAGTATACTTTTCATCACACTACGATCAATAGGAGCAGAGCAGTGAAGGGAAATTTTGGAATAACGGGAGAAGTTACTCCATTTTTACAGCGATACTACTATAAGGGCTGGATTAAAGAGGTCTAAGGGTCGCTAGTTTAAAAATATTTTTAGAATATACCTACTAGGCTACTAGCAGACACCGCGTGGTCTCACCCGCGTAGTTCCCTTTTTCGTTGGAATACGAGGATAAAATACCTATAGCCTATAGCATTCTAGGGTAGTGCTTCCCAACAGTGAAATAATTTTTCGAATCGGTTCAGTAGTTCCAGAGCCCATTCAAAACATACAAACAAACAGTCAAATCTTTCCTCTTTATAGTATTAAAATTTATTATATAACGGTTGATATGAAATTTGTAAATAAATACTACGTTGAGAATCTCCTCAACGAATTAGTTCTGGCGATTGGAGACAAAAAAGATATGTTTTTAATTAGTCTAATTGTGTATCTAATCGAATTACTAAGGTTACGTAAGGTTAAGGTAAAGGTCGTTTGGTCTTATCTACCTCATAATTAGACTTTTATCTGTACCAGATAAATATATAATAATCCGATCCACGTGTCACGAATTTGCTAATATTAAAAAAAAATATTTATTTAGGTAAGTAACGTTATCTATTAGCTAATAAACGTATTTAGCTTTAGTTGGCATCTCAAAAATATTAAAATCTAGGACACCATGAACAAGATCAAAAGCAACTTAATAAAGTTAAATTGAGCTTTCATTTGATATATACTCAGTGGCACATTTATCCGCTCACTTTAAGAAGACGCGAAGATATTAAAGTGGGCGGATAATTGTGCCTCTGAGTAGATTAGACGACTAAATAACTGATGAGGGTATATAAATAACATTTACTCCCCTGTTTATATTATATCTGACAACCCAACAATTGCATTGGTGAAAGCAGCACCTTTACGTTTTTAATTCTCTTGGGTATATAATACATATATATATATATATATATATATATATATATATATATATAATCTTGTAACTAGTGTAATAAATATTATGAGGGTATATTTTTGTGGCGGATCTTAGACCAGCATTATAGTCGTTAATCTTTCATCCAGAAGGAACTATTTACCATCCCTTATAGTAAAATAAAGATTTTAATAGTAGTTTTACTAGAGAAAGCAGCACCTTTACGTTTTTAATACTTCATGCAATAAAAAAAATTAAATTGAAAGTGGAACAATACGAGGAAAGGAAGACTAAAAAAGAGATGGATAGTGTGAAAGAGGATATGCGGGTAAAAGGAGTAGATGTTAAGGTGATGAATGACAGAAGCGAGAGAAATAGATTGAAGATGAGAAGATTTAGATTGACATAAATATTGCCGACTCACTTGTAAGATGAGGTAAAGGAGTTGATGATCACACGAGATGTAATAAGATGACTGATTTTGATAAACTTAAGGTCGTAGCTCATTAGAGCCACCCGGACCCGACCCGCACCGCCTCGCCTCGAGTGGTTAGTATTCTTCCTATAGATTTGTACGGGCATGCACTCACTACATCAACTTCGTACCATCACCGGATCGCCTCGCTCGCGAGGTGTCCACGGGCGGACTGCGAGTGGACCAATCGATGATAGCTCGCTGTTGGCATGCCTCGCGCAAACCAAACCACGTCAAACGCTAATCAGAAAATTCCGAAAATTGTTGACCACGCGAGGTGTGAGACAACGCGGCGTCTGTCCGTGGTCCACCTGTCGACTACAAGTGGACGCCTAGCATCGAGGCGGTGCGTGTCGGGTCCTGGGTGGCTCTAATGAGCTACGACTTTTACTCATTATATTTTATGATTGTCAAACTACAGGGTGCGAAGCATAATGGAGTGTCAGTGGAGTTTGTGTCGTTCTTCTTCGGCGCAATTTTACACTTTTACAGCCCTTGCTACTTCAGTAATCTTTTGATGGATAAGGTAACAGAAGTTATTTATTTATTGCTTACCTTTAGTTACAAATTACTACCAAATCTAAATCAAAATAGTCCTCGATTCCAATGCAGTGAAACCCAACATACCTACTGGTAGCCTTTACCTCTTTGAATGTTTAAACTAAATAGTTTTCCAAAGTATTTGCCATGTCTGTGGAATCTATCCTTCATCATTTTGAAAAGTTATCTCCATGCTGCGCCAGGATCTGCAGCAGCTGCTCTAGATAAGGTCGCTATTTTATTTGACTTACCATTTATAAATTAAAAGTGTATTTTAATTCTGCAGGTGAGATTTTCTTATATAATATCATCTACATTTGCAGTAACAATGGGGATGATGACTAGGTTTGAATGTATTGATTTTTATGATACATTCGGGTAAATATGGTCAATGTTAACTAATTTATACGTAAAAAGCAAAGATTTTCTGGATATTTGCAAAATAAATAAATTATAAAATTTTAAAATCTATTAAAAATCTTTTATCGTAATTAGAAAAAATTCGAACAGTTTTAGCTTCCTACATTAAATGTGCCATTTTTTAAGTATCCGCGGCAGCGCCGCAAATCTGACCCTTTACATCTCTGTAGCTCCGAAAGTAATGATCGCAGATACCCTGTTACTTTTACAAAATTGCTTTACTATTAGCGTACTCTTAATTTATATACAATTCACACAAAATTATAACTATCATCATCCTATTGTCGACTTGGAGTGCGTTGTGTTACACTCCTGGCGTGCCTCAGGGAGCATGCCATCGATCTCGGGCATTAGCATTAACATCTAGGATAGTGTTCATTACAGAATGAAACGTTAGTCTAATCCTGGCAACCCGCATTAGAGCAACGGTATACGCTTCATATCCCAAAAAAAGGGACATTTGGCATTAAAATAGGCTGATCAACATTTTTTTGACGGCCTTGTACAGGATCAGGCCTATGAGATAGAGAATGGACATGGCTAGGCCCACCACGCTGCTTCAATGCGATGTTTTATTTATTAACATTTCAGAGTGAAGGATTGCGGCAAGCGATATACTCTTGTGGCTGGGAGATGATTCCTAACACCAGAATCAGAAAGACCATCTTATTGATGCTTACCAGAACAACCAAGTCGTTGGTCATCAGGACTGTGTTCGTGCCTATTTGTTTGGACACATTCGCAGAGGTATCCAGATGATATTTATTACCTACTTCCACAGACCAATTGCTTTTGGACTTGTATATTTATTTATTTGTGATGCAAACAATGAAAGCAGAAAACATTATATATAAGTGAGTTACAAAATTCTTGAACTACTGCAGCCATCTTTTACAGGCATTCACAACACTGCAGAGTCCGGTTAAAAACTTAAAGTAAAAGATTAACCTACAATCTAAAATAATTTACCAAAAATTTTAAATTATTATAAAATAATTAAAATGTTAAAATAAAGAAATTTTACAATATTAATTAAAGTGTCAAAATCAAGTAGGTATGTCATTAATTGAGTTTAAGATAGGGATGTCATTAATTAATAAATATGATATAGTTATAATTTAAAATAAATGTCACTTCAAGTTAAAAAAAAAATAAACAATAACACTCAAATGCCAGTGCCAGTATCTCACTTGCCATTTTTAAGTTTCGTCTGAAACGATATTATTAGTCCTTGAATTAAAATAATATTTTTGAGGTATTTATTTATATTTATTTTATTGTTATACATATGTAAATAATATATGTATTTGTATAATGTATATATTTGTATATAATATATGTATATAATGTATTGCACCTTCCCGCTCTTTCCTCGCAAGTCCTCTCGATAGCGATTGCCTGGTAGAGATTACTTATAGTAATAAGGCCTTTGCATGCTCAGTTTAGATTATTAATTGTTTTTTAATGTTTTTATTTATTACTGTATCTTTGTGTGCAATATAGTATTTCTTCTTCTTCTTCTTCTTAAAATTCACCAACAAAATTGTCTGTTTGTAAAATCTTTACGAGGGTATTTATTTCTAATGTCAGATCTTAGTATTAAAGACCCATAGTATTTTCTCATAGTCGTACGACTTGATTATAAAATAATGTGCGTATAATTTGCATTTAGAAGCATTTGAAAGTGCAAGGAAAGAAGGATATAGGAAGGTCAATTTGAAATGAAAAATAAAACCTCGAATTAGTGCTATTTTTTCGTTACAGATGGCGCGTCAAGCTTATGGAATCTACAACCTAATGAATGCTGCTTGGGGATAGTGCACCGTATCTAGTCTGCATCTACCTTTATTTTATAAATAACAGCTAACTGTTTGGCGCTTTAGAAAAAAATTTAAATTTTTGTTCAATCAATTCTAAAAAATTCAATTTATTTTTTTTCTTAAGCATGAACTAACTTGCTTAAGAAAAAAATTAAATTGAATTTACGTAATTTATACGTGGTTAACTAGCCATTGTCCGGCAATGGTCCGTACTGGAAGAGGCCTTCACCCTCACCTAGCGTCTTGTGATACCATTATAAATTTTTTTTTATGTATTTTTTAGTAAATAAGTATTTTAAATTGTATATTTGTAGTTGCGCACGTGACTTGTAAAACAAGATTTTTTTACTTTATTATTTTTCTTTTTTTTCATTTATTATAAAGTTATATTATAAAATTAAATAAAGCAATTCTTCTTCAAGTGCGATTTCTTCTTTTCCTGTGGTTTGCGAATATCTCGGCAAATAGTCTACAAATGATTATTATTTATTAAAATTTTGTATACAATTATTTCATACTCTACTCTAACATAAATAATAGTCTAAATTCCGTATTAGAAACGAATTTCACCCATCTGTTTATTGGATTAAAAGTATTTTATATCAAAATATTATATTAACCATTATTAACCAGTTGACAATTTGACCAGAAGTTTGAAGCAATCTACTCGCATCATATTTTTCAACATCTTTCATTCACTGTACATACATTTTAAACAGATGAATGAAGGTCGTTTCTAATACGGATTGTGTCAGTTACGTCATATGACGGGAATTTACTCCTCCATAAAAACACATAAAGGTACATCTCAAAGTAAAGATCAGTAAGACAATTCACAATTTTGACGGGCTCCGTGGCGCAGTGGTATGCACGGTGGATTTACAAGACGGAGGTCCTGGGTTTGATCCCCGGCTGGGCCAATTGAGGTTTTCTTAATTGGTCCAGGTCTGCCTGTTGGAAGGCTTCGGCCGTGGCTAGTTACCACCCTACAGACAAAGACGTACCGCTAAGCGATTTAGCGTTCCGGTACGATATCGTGTAGAAACCGAAAGGATTTCATCCTACTCCTAACAAGTTAGCCCGCTTCCATCTTAGATTGCATCATCACTTACCATCAGGTGAGATTGTATTTGTAGTCAAAGACTAACTTGTAGAGAATAAAAAAAAATAAAAAAAAGTAATACTTGAAAGAATTTCACTCCTCATAAAATATTTGAAAATCGTTTCTTAAGGAGTGATCTCCAAAAATAATTAGGTTTGAAAAAAAAATTTTTTTTTTAAATTTATTTTCTTGGACGGAACTTAACATATATTGGATATTGAGTACGTAATACTATGTCGAATTTGAATATAACATCGGATATCTTAGTGACTGGGTCTAAATGGTATTTTCTAAGTAAACTTGACATTAGGATCTTCAATTCCAGCATTGCGAATTTTTGCCCTGAAAAGGAAATGTAGGTTATTAATAAGTACATTTATATAGATAGCTATTATTAGCTATTATTATAGATATATATTAACACATAGGTTACTTTTAATCCCGGAAAAATCCATGGTTCCCGAGGGATTTGTGAAAAACTAAATTTATAGCGGACGAAGTCGCGGGTGTCCGCTAAAAATTTAAATTTTCACAAATCCCTCGGGAACCATGGATTTTTCCGGGATTAAAAGTAACCTATGTGTTAATCCAGAGTAAAATCTATTTCCATTCCAAATGGGTCCAGTAGTTGCGTCATTAAAGAGTAACAAACATCCAAACATCCATACAAACTTTCGCGTTTATAGTAGGAAGTAGGATTTTCAAACGCTATAAGATTTTGCACCTCCTTCACCGTTTTACCACAGCTTTTTTTAATTTGTTTGTTTGTAAACACTGTTGATCGAGTGGCTTTAGTATAGTTATTTACACGATACCAATCTGCAAATGAGCTTTCTTTCTTGTCTTGTCTTGTCTTTTTTGTTTGTCCTGATTAATATTTAAAACAGCTGAACCGATTTTAACGGAAATTTCATTGGAAGATAAAGGAGGTCATAGAACAATATACCTAAACTTTCTAACCTGAACAAATCTAAGATTCCCGCGGGATTTGCGAGAAACTGAATTTCACACGTAGGTACGAAGTAGCGGGCGTCCACTAGTATATAATACTTTCTCATACATGACACATGGTCTATCTACTTCTGTGGACCATAACTTGCTGATATATATAAAATTGAAGTGTCCGTCTGTGTCAAAGTAACTGTGTTTTCTCAAGTTTATTTGTATTTTAGTATGGCACCGTTAAAAACGATTTTGCTGGCTGATATGGCCGAGCCTCAGACCAATTATTGTATTGTCTGCCTCGCTAGACGTTACTTTTCTGTCAAAGTATATGATCAACGATCTAATGCGATTATAAAAACTATCTCTATAGAATCGATGTTAAATAGTTGTAATCGTGTTCGTCTGTTAAAGAGCTCCGTAAAAATACCTTTTTGTGTAATTGAATTGTGTAAAAAAACGGGCAAAAACTTCTAGTTTAGTATAAGATATATACCAAAACTAAGCTCGTTTTCCTCAGAAAATGACAGACAATTTAGTTCGTGACTATGAGTGCGATACAGGTCCTTCTATAATTGGTCTGAGTGGCCGAGCAAAAAGTAAATGAGATGTCAATAATTGCTTACCGATACAATTTCTCTGGCCAGCACTAAACGGTACGTAGGTGTAAGGGTTGCGGTTGGTGTTGTTTTCCGGCAGGAACCGGTCCGGGTCGAACCGGGTCGGGTCCGGGTACAGATCCGCTCGACGGTGCATGTCGTAGATATGGATGAAGCAGTCCGTACCGCCTGGCACGGTGTAACCACCTGTAATAATGATAACAATACTTCACTGCAGTGGCGTAGCTAGCAAGGCCTCGTATTAAAATGGACCTTAATCGACCTTCAATGACCGTTAAGGATTGATTTTATCACAGTCACGAATGGTTAAAATATACATCTGTGTAAATAAAAAAAAATAAAAGTTGGGAAACAGTTTTTGTTGGTGTCTAGAAAACACTAACTAGATCTTTGAAAACAGTAACTAAAATTATTAATTATTACTAATAGGCCAGCCCCTATATCCAAGTGGCACGTCGATTCTCTTTCTACGATCGCTAACGCTTCCAAAACTAGAAAAATGTATGGGAATGACATTTGCCATCGACAGGTCACGTGATCAAGATCCATACGTTTTTCTAGTTTTCGAAGCGTTTGCGATCGTTGAAAAAGAATCGACGTACCACTTGGCTACAGAGGGTGCCTTTGTAATAGCCCATACAAAAGAATTATGATGTGCTAATAATAAGTCAGAATATTTTTTATCAGAATAGAAAAACCCTATATGCCAAACTATAAGAATATCATTCATTTCATTTATTCTAAGTCTTTAGCTACTAAGATCATATTTATTATTTCATATAAATCTTTAAAATAATTGCATTTAAAGGAAAACTATCACAGATTAGTACGTTGCAGTTGCGTTGCAGTCATCATCATATCAGCCGATGGACGTCCACTGCAGGACATAGGCCTTTTGTAGAGACTTCCAAACATCACGATACTGAGCCACCTGCATCCAGCGACTTGCTTGATGTCATCAGTCCACCTGGTGGGGGGTTGACCAACACTGTGCTTACTAGTACGGGGTCGCCATTCCAGCACTTTGGGACCCCAACGTCCATCGGCTCTTCGAGCTATGTGCCCCGCCCATTGCCACTTCAGCTTTACAACTCGTTGAGTTATGTCGGTGACTTTGGTTCTTCTACGGATCTCCTCGTTACTGATTCGATCACGCAGAGATACTCCTAACATAGCTCGTTCCATCGCTCGCTGTGTGACTCTGAGCCTTCTTATAAGGTCCATAGTTAGCGACCAAGTCTCGGATCCATAGGTCATCACTGGCAACATGCACTGTTCGAAGACTTTTGTCTTCAGGCACTGAGGAATTTCGGACGAAAAGATGTCGCGAAATTTCCCGAATGCAGCCCAGCCGAGTCGGATTCGGCGGTTCACCTCTTTCTCGAAATTGGACCTACCTAACTGGATCATATGTTTTTTTTTTGTTTTTATTCTTTACAAGTTAGCCCTTGACTACAATCACACCTGATGGTAAGTGATGATGCAGTCTAAGTTGGAAGCGGGCTAACTTGTTAGGAGGAGGATGAAAATCCACACCCCTTTCGGTTTCTACACGACATCGTACCGGAACGCTAAATCGCTTGGCGGTACGTCTTTGCCGGTAGGGTAACTAGCCACGGCCGAAGCCTCCCACCAGCCAGACCTGGACCAATTAAGTAAACCTCAATCGGCCCAGCCGGGGATCGAACCCAGGACCTCCGTCTTGTAAATCCACCGCGCATACCACTGCGCCACGGAGGCCGTCAAATGTCCTAGGTATATGTATTCGTCTACAATTTCGAGTGCAACGTTCTCAACACTCATAACCCTATAATGTGTCTATACTAACCCTTCGCAAGGCTCAACAGTTCAACACGCACATGGGCGGTATTATTCGGAATTCAATAAAAATATAGTACTTACTTAATTCTGTATCGTTTAAGAGATGTCTGACAATGAGGGGCGCGGCGGGGTACAGCCTCATGACCTCTTTGATACAATTATCAAAATATTTCATTTCATTTAATTCTTCTACAGTCGGCATGCGTTCTGAATCTCCGAAAATCCTTTGCATTTCTTCATGTATTTTGTCCTGAGTAAAAGAAATAAATATAATTTCAAGAATTTGTAATATTCGGGTAATAAGCTACTTTTCATCCTGGAAAAATCCATGTTTCCAGCGGGATTTGTGAAAAACTAAACACGCGGACGAAGTCGCGGGCGTCAGCTAGTTAATTCATAATTTTATTAAAGTTTTATGACATAAATGAATAGAAAGATAACTAAAGTATTTTTATACTGTGAAACGCCTGGCGAAAAAAGTTAGCAATAATTTTCATTCTAAAATTCATTATTATATGCCTACAATGCTTTTAAATTGTGCGGAAAATGCGGAAGGGAATCAACAATACCTACAACCATAAAAAGGAAACAAGGCAAGAAAACCTATGGATTTAGTTTCCCTTGTGTGTTAGATAATTTTAATCAATTACTAAAAAAATTACTATACCTATCTTTTCCGTTAGCGTAAAATTTTTATTGTCAATAATTTTCTCGAGGAAAAGCTGTTACTAATAGACATACTGATACAAATTTTGTATAGAAATAAACAATTCCAGAGATAAACTGGTTCCATTTTTCCTTTTTTTTTATGTAATTAATAAATGTATTTCTGTGGAATTTGGGGTATCAATGCAAGCAGATTCAAGGTTACTTACTTGCACCTCAGGTTCATTTGCCAGTGCCAAAATCATATAAGTCAGCGTCAAAGAAGTTGTATCAAAACCCTAAAAGAAAAATGCAAAAAAGTTAGTTTCTTTCACTGCGAATCAAAATTGTTCTGATATTAAATTACGAAAGCACATTTAAATAGGCTTTATAAAAAAATAGGTCTTGCTGTAAGTTATTTAATAGCCCTGAGAGTCAAATACAGACCTTATTCAGAGCTTCTCCAAAAATAACTAACTGACTCATCCAGGTATATTATGATCTCTGAAATTCCTTATTAAGGCGGGTCAAAAAATTGTCTTTACCTCAAACATAAAAGTGTCAACCTCTTCTCTAATACCTTCACTTGTTATTAGACCCATTTTTTCATTTTCAAGCAACAAGTCCAACATGGCCAATTTATGGCTTACGTCATACGTTTCATCGTTATTGTTTTCATATTTGGCATCCGTGTTGTCCAATGTCTTTCTTCTATCGTTTATCACGTTTGTGGTAAACTCATGTAAATCGACCAACAACTTTTTTTGATTCTTTCCAACGTCTGAATTATTGAAAAAGACTTCATTGTGTAACCAGAGTTTGGACACTCTCACTGCAAAACATTCTCCAATTTTAAAAATGGCGTCGAAGTATTTCTTCATGGCGGGAGAATCTTCGACCATTGTAAGACCCATCGCTGTCTCTGAAATTGATGAGAAACAATACTTTTATCAGACTCAGAAATGGATTAAAAAATAATAAGAAAACCAGTTTCGAACAAAGGTTACGATTCACAATATTTGTTCATTAACAAATTAAACCGTAACCAAAATAAGACCCTAGAATGGCAGAGAATGACCTTGAGTGGAGTCACGTACTTGTGAACGTTGTGTGTAGGGTTAAAGTTTCCTGTTAACAAACACTCCCCTTTTCCACTCAAGTCACTCTCCCCGCCTATACCAAGTAACCCACTAAGAATTACACAACAAGAAATGTGGACGGCCCGAACGCTGCGAGCATACTGAAGACGACCGTAAGACGAGCGCCTTAAATCGCAAGTCTTTGCTGCCAACCAATCGCTACCCCTCTCTAAATCCCATATCCGTCTCAGACTACTATTTCTAACAATATATTATTATTAATTTAAAAGCAGACGCCCGCCACTTCATTATCAGATTGCTGAACATAGTCATTTTCGAGAGCGAAAAGAGGCCTTTTCCAGCTACTTCCCACCTTCTTAACGTCGTCGGACCATCTGGCTAGAGGGGGTCCTACACTGCGCTTGCTGGTACGTGGTCTCCAGAACATTTCTGCCTCAGTGGGTATCTTTTTGCGACCAGGCATATGAATATGGCCAGCAAACTGCCACTTCAGTTTGCTAATCCTTTGGGCTTCGTCGATTATTTCGTTCTCCTACGGATCTCAGCGACTTCATCCTCGTGAAATACAGATTTTCACAAACTCCGCTTGACTGTTAAAAAGTAGTGCGTATGCTTAATAATCTCATCTATCTTCCGGTGACAATCCCATTAAAATCAGTACAGCCATTCCACGAAAGTGTGATTAGTGTTGTGTAAATACATAATTGCTTATAGGTAGGTAGTAGGTACCTAAGTGCTTGAGATAACTCAATAATTTTGAATTAACATAGACACACACTTCATTTTTAACCGACTTCCAAAAAGGAGGAGGTTCTACGTTCGGCTGTATGTATGTTTTTTTTTTTTTTTTTTTTTATGTATGTCCAGCGATAATTCCGTCAATTATGGACCGATTTTGAAAATTCTTTTTTTGTTTTGTAGGGTTTACTTCCAGGGTGGTCCCATTTTTTTCATGTCAGGATCTGATGATGGCATCCTGGAGAAATTGAGGGGAACTTTCGAAAGTTGTAGAGACGGCTAGTACGTTTGTTAGTGTTTTCATAAGGTATTTTAAACCACTACAACTTTATGAAGGTTTGGAGTTGATCTGATGATGGAGCCGAAACACAGACGATGGAACTCGTCAACGATTTACAGCAGGTACCTCTTGTTTGGGCTTGATTTATTAGTATTGATGAGAACTTTCCACCTAGTTGGGTTGTGACTGTATTAAGGGTCTGGTGATGAAGACGAGGGACAGTGAAGAGAACTCCTCGACGGTTCACAGTAGCTACCTTGTGTTTGGACTTGATAAATTTGTATTGATGAGAACTTACCACCTAGATGGATTGTGACTGTATTAAGGGTCTGATGATGAAGACGAGGGTCAGTGAAAAGAACTCCTCGACGGTTCACAGTAGCTACCTTGTGTTTGGACTTGATAAATTTGTATTGATGAGAACTTTCCACCTAGATGGATTGCGACTGTATTAAGGGTTTGGTGATGAAGACGAAGCACAGTGAAGAGAACTCCGCGACGGCTCACAGTAGCTACCTTGTGTTTGGACTTGATAATTTTGTATTGATAAGAACTTTCCACTTAGATAGGTTGTGACTGTACACACGCAGTGGGTATGCTAACACTAAAAATAAAAAAATAAAAATTTTAATAAAAAAAATTCAACCGACTTCCAACTCAAAAAATAACTTTAACTAAAAAGCAAAAAATAACATCCTACCTATGTGCTACCTTCTGATCAGTTTGAAGGCGGTGCCAAGCCAGTGTCGTGTTTTAATTAAAGCTGTTTCTGGAATAACCACAGAAATTTTGTAGTTTAAACGTATTTAAAAAATTAAAACATCACTGGCTTGGCACCGCCTTCAAACTGATCAGAAGGTAGCACATAGGTAGGATGTTATTTTTTGCTTTTTAGTTAAAGTTATTTTTTGAGTTGGAAGTCGGTTGAATTTTTTTTATTAAAATTTTTTATTTGTATGTTGTGACTGATATGATATTATTTATTTTGATACTAAATATAGTATGTAAATAACTACCGGTAATAAATGTTTGATATGGGTATTATTTACATTCATACGCTAACAGTATTTCACATAATAAATGATTGTAAAATATATTAATACTATCTACGTAAAAGATAAGAATAAAAATAATAAAACCGGCCAAGCACATGTCTGGTCACGCGTAATGTAGGGTTCCGTAGATTAAATTGGCACTTTAAACTTCATTAAATGCGCAAAAATACCGATAACGATACCCCACAACATAAGATAGACACAGCGTCTTTGCCGGCGAAGACGAGGTCCCCGATATCTGACGTCACCCAGACGTGGGCTTTTTAACTCACGATCTCGGGGGCGCCCGGACTTATACACTCAGGCCAAAACACCCTTCCCGAACGGCCCTCTAAGTCGAGGCCCGAGTCTCAGAGGAGACGCCCTTAGAGAGTCGTTCCGCCCACTACTTTCTTCTGCCTTCGGGCCCCATCAGGCGATGCTCCTGCGCTCGCCTAAACCCCCCGGTGACGCCGCTGAGGTCCCATAAGGAGCCTGCGGCACTTACACAATCAGAAAAAAAAAATCAAAAAATAAGATAGACGATAAAAAAACATCCTCATTTTGCATGTAGAGAATGAACTAATTTTTTTTTGTACCACATTACAGATTATAGTTACTCGTATGTTACTAACAATATATATTTAATTGACGCATGTTTATATATTTAATTGACAACGAAATTTGTCTGCAGTTTTCGTGCTCCGAGTAAGTTTTTTAAGTTGGTAGACTATAACTCTTTAATGGCAATTGTTACTTGGTTGTTATAGTTTTTCTTATATACATGTATTCTATTTTTTTGTTACGTCTGGTTTTTTCGCGTATCCATAAATAAAACTTTAGCTGGTAGAGGGTGGGAAGGGAAGGGGGTGGGACTCTAACAATCGAAGAATAGTGGTAAAAAAGTGTTCACAACTTTATTGTACGTACTCATGCTAAATTACAGCTTTTACTTTAATCTACCATTGTGAGCCATTTAACAAAAAATTTATATTCCTCTATCGCGCGGAGCATGATACTGTGCTCGCCTATTGCCTATTGCCCTTAGTTTACTTTATATTATTTTACATGTCACGTAACGGATATGGGCGACCGGTCGTCCATTTAGGAGTCAAGTGTCAAGTCAAGTTAATACTACTATCACTGAAGAAGGAATGTTGGGTAACACAAGCAAACATACCTACCGCACATAATACGTAACGCCGTAGGAGATATAAAAGCCAGAACGTCTGTTTTCTCTTTCAAGCTCTCTTGATCCACACGTTTCAGAAAGCTTGTCGCGCTACTTTTGAATGTCTCCGTGAATTTCTTCAAAATGTTGAAATGGAACGCTTTAGTAAGCAACTTTCTGCGGTGTTGCCACTTACTAGCTGAAAATATTGAACAATTTTTCATTTAAAATATAAAAGGAACAAAATAAAAAATGCTTATGTGAAAGAATTTTTTTTTGCTTAGATGCGGGTTATTTTATTTGAAGGCTGGCTTTCCAGCAATGGTAGTAATATCCTAATGAACGCGCGTGACTTCATCCGCCCTTAGACCTCCTTAATCCGGCTCTGTCGCAAAACCCGTTCTCAGTGGACGTCTACGAACTATAAATGATCTCTCTGCCAAATTTCATTTCTGTACGTAAAGCGGTTTTCAATATTTCGTGAGTGACCTCCGTGGCGCAGTGGTATACGCGGTGGATTTGCAAGACGGAGGTCCTGAGTTCGATCCCCGGCTGGGCCGATTGAGGATTTCTTAATTGGTCCAGGTCTGCTCTACCGACAAAGACGTACCGCCAAGCAATTTAGCGTTCCGGTAGGTTGTCGTGTAGAAACCGAAAGGGGTGTGGATTTTCATCCTCCTCCTAATAAGTAAGCTTGCTTCCATCATAAATTGCGTGAGATTGTAGTCAAGGGCTAACTTGTAAAGAAGAAAAAAAAGGATCGAGTATGACAATAGTCCAGCGGGTGGGGATCGAACCGCGACCTCTTGGTGATGAGTCCGGTCTTTTACCATTGAGCTATTAACGCTTGAATGAGATTTGAGCTATACTCTATAGTAATATTATGAAGAGGTAAAGTTTGTGGTATTATAAGGGGTAACATCTGGATCTACTAAGCCGCTTTTGATTTTTTTTACCACTAGAAAGCCACGTTATTTGTAAGTGTCATGGGCTATTTTTTATCCCCATATTCTCACGGGAACGGGAACTGCGGATAATGCTAAATAAAACTGCTTACTCACAATTGCTTACTAACAATCCATCTCCAAGCCACGGAACAATAAAAGAATAAGGCATCTTTTTGAAGTTGTATTGTGGCGACGACATTATTTTCTGAAAAAAATAAATGCAAATACAGACGATTTTCTTTTTAAAAATTCATGTTATATTTATATTAATATTTTAATTTTAAGACAACCTATATAATTTTTTAAACAAAAACTCAAAGACCAACGAAAAGAAAATCGTGAGCATCGAGTAGAAATAAGCTAGAATATACAATCATCTCACCTCGATGTCCTCAGGGCTAGAGATGTTCACGAAGCGAGAGTTCAGTCCGTGGATCTGGTACAAATGCCCGTATTTTTTCGTGAAAGCACGCATTACAGGAAATAATTTAACTGCAATTAGAATAAGTATTAGTACATTATACTATAAGTGCGGTAATTTGAAAATTACAGCCGCGGCGATATTGCAGCTCGAGCCAAAGGCGAGAGCTATAATATCGAAGCAGAGGCTATAATTATCAAAGCGCACGTTTGCGCGCACAATGTCATACAACGTTTTATAACACATTTTCGAAGAACACACACTTTGAACACACTTTCTGAAAACTAATTTGCATGGCCTGTGTTCCTTATGATGATATTTTGATACGCTTGTAATTTTTGCACAGATAACGAAGTGCGCACACCATTGTTTGTTTTTTTTAGACAAATGCACCAAAAACAGCCAGTATTACTAATAAATGAATTACTAATACAGATAAATGGTTGACATTTATTGTCTAAATTATTAAAATTAAAGAATTAAATGGCTTTTTATTATATTTTATCTCACAAAGTTAAGTTTATTCATAAAATGTTGAGCATCTCACATAAAATTTCTTTGCCAAGATTTAAAAAAGTACCGTTCGTATTTAGACTGATAACAAAGGTTTTATATTACATTACGGCACATGTGCATTTTACTTTACATTACAGCACATGTGCGTAATGAGATACATTACTATATTGAAATAGGTGAAATAAGCGATACTTTACGAGCAAATGTGTTATAAAAGTTATTATTATTAATTTATATATGTGAAGTATGTGACGGGTAGCAGTGACAGTGGTATGCCATTATTTTGTGGTAGAGGAAACACCTCGAGCAGGTCCCAGGACTTGTGACCTTGAGAGTAGGTTTAAGGGATCCCTTCCGACTAGCCAACACTCACCTTCTCTGCCCGACATGTTCTCCATGCCCACACTAAACAATTTATGATAAAACAATAATTACAACACAAAACATTATTGCACAAAATCACTAACGCGACTGGCAGCGTGACGGTGTCTATGCTGTCATAGAGAGATTCGAAATCGGGTCCTCCAGTGTAAATAAAGTTCTTCTGTATTCGTAATAAATAATGGGGATGATGACTAGGTTTGAATATATTGATTTTTATGATGCATTCGGGTAAATAAGGTTAATGTTAACTAATAAAGCGTACTCTTAATTTATATACAATTAAAAAAACTGTCATCATTCGTATTGTACCAAGCTATCTTCGAATCGGTAACCTTTCAAAGGTTGATATCAGTATGTCATTGTACAAGGTTAGTAAACAACTTTCTTACAACTCACCAGCGAACTATATACTATATTTATACTAATTAATTTTATATACTAATTTTTAATTTGTAAAGTGAAACTGGTAGTACCAAATATTGATGTAGTTATGGTGATAAGTATATTTGGAACAAGAGCTTGCGAGAATCAGACATACCTCATTTCAGGTGCCAGTCCACCGAAGCGGAGTGAGGCAGCGGAGCCGAGAAACGGAGAGATTTTAACCAATAGGATTGCACAAAATCACCGCACTTGTCAAGTGGACAGGGACTTGCGAGCTAGTTTAAAAAAACATATAAAACCGGTAAGCGCAGCGGGGACACGGAGCGGGGTTTAATTAAATTTAACATTTATTTTTTTAACATAGTCTGCAACTCCGCTCCGCACCCTTGCTCCGCTCCGGTGGACAAAATCAACACACACAGTACGCAACTCCGCTCTACAATAGTTCTCCGATACGCTCCCTCGCTCCGCTCTGGTGGAAAGGCAGCCTTATGAAGGCAAAAACCTTCATCATTTATCAGCTGATGGACGTCCACTGCAAGACATAGGCCTTTTGTAAGCCAGCGATTCCAGCGATTCCCTGTGTCGTTGGTCCACCTGGTTAGAGGTCGACCAACACGTAGCTACGCTTTCTAGTGCGGAGTCGCCATTCCTAATCCTTATCGATTGATATACCTAATGATGATGATGATGATGCTCTTGCCACAGGCATCATTATAAGCCTATTTTAACGACCCACTATAGGACCAGTCCCTGTAGCTAAGTGGCACGTCGATTCTCTTGCTACGATCGCTAACGCTTCGAAAACTAGAAAAATGTATGGGAATGATAAATTTAGATCACATGACCTGTCGATAGTAAATGTCATTCCCATACATCTTTCTATTTTTCAAAGCGTTAGCGATCGTAAAAAGAGAATCGACGTGCCACTTGGCTAGGGAGGGCAGCCCTCCCTCCTTAGAGTAACCTACTTAGAAATAACCTTCACTATGCCATTTTACATCAAATGACGTGATTTTTGTTTTTACGATCATCAGAAGATGTATTATTTCAACGAAACAACATAATTAATGGTTTTTCTTTAAAATAAATAACATTACTTACGAGTATATCTTTTTGGAAGCGTATGTAATAATTTTGGTCTAACTTTAATTAAATAAAATATAAAAAGAAAAAAGGAAGAGAAATCTTAAAATCAAATTCACTAACTACCTAAAATAATAAATAATCTATATATATAAAAATGAATTGCTGTTCGTTAGTCTCGCTAAAACTCGAGAACGACTAAACGAATTTATCTTATCTTGGTCTTGAAATGTTCGTGGAGGTATAGGGAAGGTTTAAAAGGTGACAAAAATTAAAATAATTGCCGGGAAAACCATAAAAATAACCCTTTTCTATTTGCCATACAAACGTTTAAGAGTCAATTATAGATCTTAGGGGTAGGGATAGGGTAGGGGAAGGGTAGGGGTAGGGTAGGGATATGGAAGAATTGCACATACGTCAAAGCGAAGCTTGACGGGTTCGCTAGTATTTAATATTTAATTAACGTGATAATTATCTGACAGGCCAAAATTCACAATTAATCATACTCCAATCAGCTTATCAGCTCAACTTTGAGCTATATTTATTTTTCACAATTTTACAAAATATTAAGTAATCTATCACGTGCATTAATTGTTTTTCAGACAGCATGGGTACGGTGACAGTCGCCTGTATGACGTTCATAATACGTACTATTAGCGCGGCAAATTTTCAAGAGTAAAACGAACTATCACCCGCACCATTCTACATGAAACAAACTATAGGCGTGCATTCTTTAAGATTGTTATCATGCAGTCAGTGCAAAACAGTAGGTACCCGTATGTACACAACATAATCTATTTTTGCATCTGTAAACATTGACGTGCGCGAAACCATGTGTTAAGTATGTGATTTTACTTTTAGTATGCTTAAAAACTCTTATATTTATTCTGATTCATAATAAAAACGAAGCTTTAATAGCTCACCACTAGAGGATTCGTTATCAATCCACATTCGGCGCACTACTGAGCTCGAGTCCCCTCTCAGATTTAGAGGGGTTAGGCCAATAGTCCACCATGCTGGCCCAATGCGGATTGGCAGACTTCACACAAGCAGAGCATTAAGATAATTCTCTGGTATGCAGGTTTCCTCGCATTATTTTCCCTCTGAGAAACGTGATATTTAATTTCATAAAATGCACACAACTGAAAAGTTGGAGGTGATCCGGACCGGATTAGAACCCACACCTTCCGGAATTGGAGGCAGAGGTCATTTCCACTGATTCCACAATTTTCCACCTAAATGTAACTTATTTATGAAATACCTAAATTGGCCAGAGCCTGTAGTAGAGGATAACACTATAAGACGACCTTCATGGAGCTGGCTATTGGATGAAAAGTTTTTTAGGTATATAAAATTAA
Source organism: Bicyclus anynana (assembly GCF_947172395.1). Taxonomy (NCBI): domain Eukaryota; kingdom Metazoa; phylum Arthropoda; class Insecta; order Lepidoptera; family Nymphalidae; genus Bicyclus; species Bicyclus anynana. The sequence continues at coordinate 14,362,474 of NC_069091.1, forward strand.
ATAGGTAACTATTTCAATAAATATATTGCAAATGGATTGACTAAAAAAAAACAAGGATATGATCATTGACCAATGATAATTTTAAACTATGGATTGGTTACGTATCTACAAAATCACCGCAAAAAGTGATCCGAATTGTGCTACAATACTGAGTGGATTTTGTCTTTAATTCCATTATATATTTTAGTATATAGTTTTAACACTTCCTGAACACGCAACTGGACATTGTAGATGATACTTAGGTATTATTTTAAATAACGTTCGATGTTGACCACAACTAACATAAGAACATTTAGTTTTAATGTCAGTAATTTATTTTTTTGAATTGTAATCTTATCGTTTACTGTTTGTTGACCCAAATAAATAAATTAAAAAAAAAATTATAATAATATTTAGTCTAAATATAGTCAACTATAATTATGTCATATATTTAATTTCATGGTTTACGTTTATTTCATTCAAATAAATTTAAGTCAATCTGATCTAAATTTATATTTATTATACTTATTTATTGTAATTCGTCTGGTAATTAACCAAATATCTAATTTTTAATAATCTGATAAAACTATCAATCAATCAAAATCATTTGATTATAAAGACAGATCTTTTGATAATGGCAGTATCAAGTTGCCACACATCAAGTTTATTTTTAACTAGCTGACGACGCGCGGTTTCACCCGCGTGATTCCCGTTCCCGTAGGAATACCGGGATAACATATAGCCTATAGTCTTCCTCGATAAATGGGCTATCTAACACTGAAAGAATTTTTCAAATGGGACCAGTAGTTCCTGAGATTAGCGCGTTCAATCAAACAAACAAACAAACAAACAAACTCTTCAGCTTTATAATATTAGTATAGATAACTTCTACTCTTATAAGTCGCACTTTAAATGGAAATTTTTTCACATTAAACGCTCATAAAACCAAAATGAATAAGTTTCCATTTGAACATTTATCTTTCTGAACTTACTTACCTACTTAACTATAGCTTGGCAACTCGTTTCGAACACTCCCGATGTTACGTGCGAGCCGGGGGGCGTGTAGCGATGAATGAAAACCCCACGACCCATGCACGTCACTTCCCCGCACGCACGATTTCACTCCCGCGCAGTTTCCCCCTGTCGCCCGCATATCAAGGGAGTGTTATCAACAAATTTGCCAGACTATATTATTTTTTTAATAAATAAGAAAATCTGAAACCTGCTTAAAAGTAGGGAATTTCAGGAAATTGAAATCCGTCCAACGGCTGTAGAGAGTACAAAAAACAAACAATATACCTCTCATCAAAATAATCGAAACAGTCTGCAAGTACTGTTCAGGCGCGCTGTTTCAATTTTTTTGACAAGAAGTATATAACTCTGCTTCGGTATCGAGTACTAATACAATGTCCTTCACGTTTTTAAGTTGTTCATCTTCCCGGGACGTTATAATTTATTATTTATTTGTTAACTTAACAGGATTTTTTTTCATTTTATTTATTTCCTAATTATGTTTTACGTTAAATATCCACTGCACTGTGTAACATTGTGTACTTGTATTTGCATATATTTTGTACAACTGACCTGGTGTCACTGCAAAGTGTAAACAATTTCCAATAATTGGCCATGATGGTGGTCCAGGAATCTTCCTCATAAGTCGACCAGCTCGGCTGAACCAATCGACCAGCACCAAAATCAAAAAACCAAAAATAAACGTTAACAACAACATTGCGCTTCGAAATCACGACCAGAACGCAGCGAATTTCATAATTTGCAAATATTATATAAGAAACAATAGCCATGCGCGATCGCTTTTCACGCTAATTGGGTTCCGTATACGAGTTTTTTTTACGTGACCACAGAATACATTTATGTACAAGCTACCGTGGAAGGGTTTGGTATATTTTATAATTTGCGAATTTTGTGTCTTATTCTTTAAAAAAGCTTTACAGTATATACCGCTTAACGATTTTTATAATTATTATAGGAATCCATTATACTCAGTCGAATTATTTGTTTTTTTTTTAATTTATTTAGTATTATGGTAAGTTACGTAATAGCGTCAAGAAAATTAGTACGCTAGGCTGGAGCGTCAGTTTTAGCGTTTTATAATAATTATGTATTCGGCAATACTTAGTTATATACGAAATTTCCTCGATCTCCACCAATATTGTTACCATGGGGAAAGTGGTATAAAAAATTGTGGCAAAATGAGTTGTGGTTGTTTATCATAATGAGGAAGGTGATGATGAAATGACGTAAGCTTACTGCATCACATAAATGCCTTAGCAACAGCTTAATGGCATATCATTAGAAACCTTATACCATCAAAACGAAACTGGCTAAATTATAGTAATTCGATTTTTTTTTATTTTAATTCATGCGGTTTCACCTTGAATAATTGTTCAAATGTTTTTATTACCATCTTAATTACAAGTAGGAACTATTACGAGTATGAAACCTAGATAAACAATCTAAAACTAACATCAGCTTCAACAAGTTTATATATGTTTGTTATTGTTATTATTTAGTTTGTATGTTGACGTTTTATATTATAGTTACTTACTTCATTGAGTTTAAGCTCAGTTTTACAGAACACTCCAACCCCTGTATTCTGTAAAGTTACAGCGGGCTGTGATATCGTACGTTTACATTCGTTGTTACTTCGTTGTTAGTGACAAAAAGTACTTTTCACCTCTGTAGCACAAAAATTGCGCGATTGCTGTATAAAACCAGAGAGCAAATTTCTTGTTTATTCACCACGTGAAAAAATATATTCGCATTTAGTTTTTAGCTTATTAAATTAAATTAAATGCCTCATTACTAGCAACGCCACCATGCACATCTGGTAAATGAAATATTATTAATTGATACAGGTAAAATGAAAAAAAAATATCCCTTGGTATGACATAAAACTAAAAGACCATTTTAATTATTTTATTGCATATTTATTATACTGTCGCAGAGTAATTATCTGAACGAAAAATAGCAGAAAAACACAAAAGAAAACTTTATATTGATATAGTTCTATCTTTTATTTTGTTTTAATTCTTTTGTTTTTATTTTATTCCATTGATTATTAATTTTTAATTTCAATGTAATTGTTATGCTTGGTTAAAGTAATTATTTTTTATGTAATAAATTGGAACTATTTATTTATGTGGCTGATATAAAGCTATAAAGATTACTATTTTTATTAAAGTAAAAAATAAAACCGAATAAAACTAAAAAATCCAAGACATGAATCTAATGGATGCCACAAAAAGTATAGAACATGCGACGAGGTGGCGGCAATACAAACGCACAGCCTTCATCATCATCATCATCATCATATCAGCCGATGGACGTCCACTGCAGGACATAGGCCTTTTGTAGGGACTTCCAAACATCACGATCCATCCAGCGAATCCCTGCGACTCGCTTGATGTCGTCAGTCCACCCGGTGGGGGGTCGGCCAACACTGCGCTTACTAGTGCGGGGTCGCCATTCCAGCACTTTGGGACCCCAACGTCCATCGGCTCTTCGAACTATGTGCCCCACACAGCCTTACAACTATGAATTGTCGACTTCATCGCCGTCGTCGTCGGACGAGTTTAAGACCCCGTCAATATCTGCGGGGGATGTCAGGATGTGACTACCCACTCCATTTCGAGTTCGGACGACTCATCGTGGTATCACCACCACGACAATGGCAACAACAGCACCAGCAAGAAGAAGACTAGTTACCACTGACGATAAGCTTGGGGCAAGAGGAGCTGCGGGCTCCAGTGAGTGCCGCGTGTGATGGTCTCGTTCACATAATGAGAGAGTCATGCGTGCGTACTATGGCGAGCTAAACGAGCTAAACTTACTACGTACAGGTCACAGATGTTGTCAGACTCTTGAGTCAGCAGTGACCGTGACTGCGCAGCGACTATTGGAGTGGAGTGTTATTGTTCCGATAGTTGTTTCAGTCAATGGTCTTATAGCGAAGGCTTCGACCCACATCTTAAGAAGCTTTCACTTAACTGTTGGATCAAGAGACGAGATTCTTGAGACGGCCGGTGTAGTAAGGAGGTTACACGGGCCGTCTCAAGAATCTCGTCCTCACTCTGGAGACCTGACCGCCGGTTGCTTGGGTTATTTTTTTATAAATTTTTAATAGTGTTCTGTATTATATTTTTATATTAACATTGTTAAAAATTAAAAAAGGACAAATAAATTAGTGAGAGTAAATTTTAATAATATGTTTTTCAAATATTTTTTTATTTTTTCACTAGTAAGGTGAAAAGTTGTACGTGTCACACGAGAGCAAAGTATTTTGCTGCTTGCGCCTTTGAATCCCTCAAGGCTCAGGATTCTAATACAATATATACAATCCTTCGCTTTTTCGGGATTCAAGCTTGACGCTCGCAGCAAAAACGACCTTTGCTCTCTTTTTAAATAAAAAACAATTTTTATTTTGGCATTCTATAAACCTAAAGTTTAAATACGAATAGAACTTGAGTTATAGGCGAGAAGTTCGTCGACGAGTGTAGAATAGCAGAATTGCACTCCTACTAGCGTATTCACTATAATAAACCTATTAAAATAAACAACGAATGAAATGGTTGATAATAAAAACCAAAATAGGAAATAGGCCAGCAAATGTGGTGATAATTAATGAAAAAAAAATACGATGAAATCTACTATAAAAGTTGGATTACTTATTAAAACTAGTGGCATGTTTCACAATTTGCTTACGGAACTCTAAATATTGGTATTTGCGCTCGATAAGATAAAAAATTACTTGAAGATATATACAAATCGATTAATTCCGCAAAAAAAAATCGCAACCTTAAATTATTGAACTTGTGATTTATAAGGAAATAAATTAAATACACTATTAGTTAACGTGTCACGTACAAAAATATTTTAGAAATATTATTTTTGTCATGTAATATTTTTAGACGAGCTATTTTTATACATTAATTATATGTATTTACTAGCCGGCGCCCGCGACTTCGTCCGCGTGAAACTCGATTCAACTACTCCTATCCTACCCCTAACCTACATGTATGAATATTTTACGAAATATGCTATTTAACGAATGTTTTTTTTTGTTTTGTTTGTAACTATACTTCCAGTATTGTACTTAACATAGATTTTTCACCAAAATAAGGGTTAGTAGTTTAGTTTTAAAATCAAAATAAACAAAATAGGTCAATCTAGAGGAGGAATAGTATGTATGGGGTAATCATTGTATTTATTGAACCGATTTTAAAAATTCTTTTATCACTCGAATGACATATTATTTGTGAGTGTCGTATGCTATATTTTATCCCCGTATTCTCACGGGAACATGAGCTACGCGGGTGAAACGGTTTTTATGATAGTATCAAGAATTAAACGTTTTTGAAGATGGTGATTAGCCTATAGCTAATGTTTTTATTAGAACTTCTAGATTAACATAACAGAATACTTATAAGACTATGTTCCTGTGAAAGTCGCAGTAAAATCGGTTCAGCCGTTCCATAGATTAGCCTGGACAAACAGACAGACAAAATGTTTAAAAAAGCTTGGTTGTATTTTGTGTCGTGAAAATAACTATAAGTGCCAATTATAACACAGTTCTTTTAAAATCACAGACAGACACTTTCATTTTATTTATATGTATTGATATCTTAACTCGTGTTTGCAATTAAAATCAACTTACCTATATTTACTTTATATCTATACTAATATTATAAAGCTGAAGAGTTTGTTTGTTTGATTGAACTCGCTAATCTCAGGAACTACTGGTCCGATTTGAAAAATTCTTTCAGTGTTATATAGCCCATTTATCGAGGAAGGCTATAGGCCATATATTATCCCCGTATTCCTACGGGAACGGGAACCACGCGAGTGAAACCGCGCGGCGTCAGTTAGTGTTAAATAAAGCAGTTTGCATCAACTGCATCACGCGGTTTCACTCGCAAACAATATTGCGAAAAAAACCGCGTGATTAAGTAAAAAAAAATGTTTTTTTTTTCAAAATACGTAGATATCAAGTGGGCGGAATTAATTAAAATTCATACTAAAACATAATTCATTTATTGCCATTACAAAATAAAAACATTTACTTACCTAATATACTAATACCTAACCTATGGATAGTAACATCTTGCCCTGTCTAACATATGGCTCACAAACCTGGACATTTACTAAACAAGCGAAAGAAAAAATTAGAATATGTCAAGCGTCAATGGAACGATCCATATTAGGGATACGAAAGAGAGATAGAGTACGCCACACGAAAATAAGACAAAGAACAAAACAAATAGATTTCTTACTTCACTCCATGAAACTGAAATGGAAATGGACAGGTCATGTCGTTAGAACGAAGGACGCTCGGTGGACGAAGCGTGTCGTCCTATGGAAGGGCCCTAAAAGGAAAAGAGGCAGGCCTTACAGAAGATGGGTTGACGACATCAAAGATATTGTAGGAGACCAGTGGCAATCAAAAGCAAACGAGCGAAAAATCTGGAGGAGGCCTTTACCCTATAGAGGGGTTCTCATTTAAAAAGTTAAGGAAATATATATATATGATATATAGAGAAAAAGAAAGAAAAATAAATAGATACAAATAACATAAAAAATATTGATAAAAAGATAAAATGCAAAAAATGTACTAAGTATAAAAGTGTTACCTACTTTGTTCTATTTAAAAAGTATTAGAATAATTACCTTATGTAAATGGGAAATAATAAAAGGCTTTTTTATTTTTATTTTATTTATTTTATTTACTTACCTAATACAATTATGCTAATCCACCAATTAGTATAGTAGCGGACGTCCTAGACTTCGTCCGCGTGGAATTCTGTTTTTCACAAATTCCACGGGAACCATGAATTTTTAAGGGATGAAATGTGTGTATGTATATGTGTAATCGGTTCAGTAGCCGCAGCGTAAAGGAGGAACAAAGATGCACACATGTAAACATTCGCCTTTATTATTGTTACCTAAGTGTGTTTAGAGGACACCTGCTACTTCGTACGCTTGAAATCAGGCTTCACAAATCCCGCAGGAACCATAGATTTTTCCAGGTTAAAAAAGTAGCATATGTTGCACTGTATCTTCCAGTGAAGAATCCATTAAAATCGGTTCAGCCGTTCCAGAGATTAGCAATGGACAAAGACAGACAGACAGACTGACAAAATTATTAAATAATGTTATGTTATCGTGTAAATAATAGCTTTAAGCATTTGAAACATTTATTTTGAAATCACAGAGACACATTTTCTTTAATATGTATTGATGATAATGATAAGTAGGTATATCGTTCGTTATCAAATCTATATTCGGCTCACTGCTGAGCTCGAGTCTCCTTTCAGAATGAGAGGGGTTAGGCCAATAGTCCACCACGCTGGCCCAATGCGGATTGGCAGATTTCACACACAAAGAGAATTTAGAAAATTCTCTGGTATGCAGGTTTCCTCACGATGTTTTCCTTCATCGTTTGAGACACGTGATATTTAATTTCCTATAATGCACACAACTGAAAATTTGGAGGTACGTGCCCTGGACCGGATTCAAACCCACACCCTCCGGAATCGGAGGCAGAGGTTATATCCAATAGCCTATCACGGCTCTCAAGTAGGTATATGTAAATAGTTATTACTATTATGTAAATTATAATTTCCTATAAGTATAACAAAAAAAATATATAATTGTATAAATTTATTATTTATACAATTATATATTTTATTGCATGTTAATGCTATTATATTGTAATGTATTATTATTCTCTCATTTATTTATTACTTTTTTTTTTCAATTTTTAACAATATAGTATTAAAAATCAAAACATTATTAAAAATTTATAAAAAAAAATTCACCCTCCCGCTGCAGGACATTTGAGTGCCCAAGCAACCGGTGGTCAGGGCTCCAGAGTGAGGAACCTCCTCACAATACGCGCCGTCTCAAGAATCGTTGCCTTTTGTATCCGACTCTTGATACAACAGTTAAGCGAAAGCTTCTTAAGGTGTTGGTCGAAGCTTTTCGCTATAAGACCATATTTGACTGAAACAACTATCGGAACAATAACAGTTGACTCAACTTTCCACATGGCGGTAATCTCGTGAGCAAGGTCCACTTTTTCCTTTTCGGCTTTAACCAGATTATCGTCATGTGGAACTGTAATATCATCAACTATTGCACGACGCACTGACCGATCGACTAGCACTATATCAGGTCTATTGGCTACAATATACCCGTCAGTGATAATCGTTCGGTCCCAGTAGAGCAATGCACTGCTATTTTCAAGAACTGACGCTGGGTCGTACCTATAGTAAGGCATCTCAAAATCGATAAGGCCATATTGAAGAGCAAGCTGTTGGTGGATTATCTTGGCTACTTGATTATGTCTGTGCAAGTATTCGCCGTTAGCAAGGTGAGAACACCCGGACACAATATGCCTGAGGGACTCCCCAGGGCGATGACACGCTCGACAGATGTCTAGAGTGCCATCTTTCATAATGTGTTTCCGGTAGTTTCTCGTCTTTATAACTTCGTCCATAATTGCACAGACAAAACCCTCGGTTTCCCCAAAGAGGTCACCGAATTGCAACCAAGATACGTACATATTATATTGTTATAGTATTAATAATACTAAGTATTGTATACAATAAACAACAATTATTCTAAAAATATTTCTTTGTACAAATAATCTGCTAAAATAAAGCATTATAACAATAGGACGTTTATTAAAAGATTATTTCGAATATCATCATCATCATCATCATCATCATCATCATCATCATCATCATCATCATCATCATCATCATCATCATCATCATCATCATCATCTTGAGCTGTTTGCAACCATATAATAGGTAGGTACACCTACTGATCGACCAACCCACTCGACGGACAAAAATAAGACCTAATATTACTTTCGATTTAAAAAAATAACTTGAGCTTAAGTACCTACATTTATGATTTGCTCAAATGAATAGATTGCAGGCGTTTTTTACTATAGGATAATATTCTGTCTACAATTTTTTTGAAGCGCATTACTTGAGTGTAAAGATCTATAAGCAAAAAGCGTATTTATAATTATTATTAATAGAATTACCTACGAGATATGGTTAAATGAGTCTCAACCTTGAACTACACGTGTAGATAATTATAAACTTTGGCCATAAACGAATAATAAGAGGCTGAATCTAGTCGTACGATAACAGTATGAGTTACATAGAACATATTATTTATTCGGATTTAAAAAAAAAAAATAACCGACTTCATCAACCAATTTTGAAATTCTTTTTTGTTTGAAATTATATTTCCAGATCGGTCCAAAATAACTGAAATAAGCGAACGAACGTTTACGGTCACTAAAATAGAAAAATGAATTAATCTTTTAAAGAAAAAAATATTATTCCAAAAACAAAAACCCGACAGCTTAAGCGTAATGAACTGAAAAGAGAAAAACAAGTATCACAATATCTATACATATAAAATATAACTAAATACTTTATGGTGCCATATGCGGTGACAAGCATTATGTTGTTTTAGTAGATCATTCTCTGCCCGTAGGTAAGCTATTAGTGTTTGTCCCCGCCTGCAGCACCATAAAGAATTTCCCTTCTTTTTAAATGGGCACTCTGAGCAAATACCTAGGACCTCTGCCATATCAGAAATCGATAAGCGATATCCATTATCGACAGAACAGATTTAATTTGTACCTATATCAGATCTAAATGTCAAGCAGACACAACAAAATAAGTAAACTATTTGTAATGAACTGCCGCAAAATAACGCTTGCTCCTATTCAATCCTCAGAATTATATTAAGAGAAGTTTGGCAGGAACCAGCCGTGCAAGCACTTGGGTGCTGGAGAAGGGGTGCTGAAGCAAGCTCGTGCCAGCTCCGTCAAAGTGGCAGCATCAAGCACCAGCAATGCGGTGGAGCACTCGTCTCTGCCAAAGACAAGCGCACAGATAACCACACCTTCGTCTTCATTCTGAAAAAAAACATACAGCTAAACATAGAACCTTTTGACGGTCTCCGTGGCGCAGTGGCATGCGCGAAGGATTTAATGACGGAGGTCCTGGGTCCTGGGATCCCAAGCTGGGCCGATTGAGGTTTTCTTAATTGGTCTAGGTCTAGCTGATGGGAGGCTTCGGCCGTGGCTAGTTACCACCCTACCGACAAAGACGTACCGCCAAGCGATTTAGCGTTCCGGAGTGTGGATTATCATCGTCGTCCTAACAAGTTAGCCCGCTTCCATCTTAGATTACATCATCACTTACCATCAGGTGAGATTGTAGTCAAGGGCTAACTTGTAATGAATAAAAAAAGAGAACCTCCTGTTTTTGGAAGGCAGTTTAAAATAAGGTTATAGGACATACAAAGCTTTTTTTTTAAGTGTTACGAGTTCCTCGATTACAGGTGGTTTAACATTTATTATTCATGTTATTGTTGAAGGGAGGTATTTTGACGAAGTTGTTGCAACAGTGATGGTATAAATAAGAAGGTATTTGATGACTTGAGCTCAGTTGTTTGTTAGGCAGCGTGAACACCGTCATGCTGCTAGTAGCGTTAGTGATTTTGTACAACACTCAATGTTTTGTTGTAACTATTAATAATGTTTTTTGTTGTAATTATTGATAATGTTATATGTTGTAGTTATTGATCATATATTGTTTAGGGTAGGCACGAAGAACATATGGCAGGGGTGGTAAGTGTCAATGCATTTAAGAGGGATCTCTTAATACTACACCCAAAGTCACAAGTCCTGGGACCTGCTTGAGGTGTTACCTCTACCACAAAATAATAGTGCAATCACTGTCGTTGCTATCCATCACGTAATAAAAGGCTCTTTCTTTGAAGAAGAGGAGATTTGGTGCTCAAACCCGTCCCGCTACTTCAAATCTGATCGACAGCTATGATAATAATATTTGTATCTGTAATCACTATTAATATGGGTTGTACACTTGTAAATTATTATAATGATGTCCCAATGTAGGTTGGTGAATTTAAGATGATATTGTTTGAATCTGTAACAATCACTATCAAATTTTTATGATAATTATCAAGACTGACAGCTTAACGTGTTATTAGAGGCACAGAGACGTGTAAAACTATCTAATTCCCAATTTCGGCTTGTTATTGACAATCTCTTTGAAGAAAGAAAACTTTAACAATTTGTGATTTGACACAGGAATCGAACCTGCAATTTTCTAATACAAAACCGCATAAACAGCTAATAGAACAGGAAGTCAATATACAAGGCAGTAGGCATTCTAAATCATTTGCTGTAGTGCAATTTATTAAAACATTGGACAATAAAAATTACCTACACTAATATAAAATATTTACTTCGGCTATCTTCAAACTTGAATAACACCAGAAATGATAGATAGATAAGATTAGTAATTAAATTATTAATCTAATCATTTCTGGAGGTTTTCAAGATTTTCTCAATGTTAGATTAATTATAATTTATTAATATTATATTATTCACATGCCATTCACAAGGACACTCAAAACTTTAAAAAATTAAAGTCATTTTTAACCGACGCGACGACAAAACGGAGGTAGGTTATAAATTTGTAACGTAACACGCGTAACGTTTAACTTTTAATTTTGATATATTTTTCAAACAGTATATTTCGAAATTGGTCTCATGTAAATTAAAAAAAAATAACAACCCTAAGGGTATGGAAACCGGGAATGTTTGATTGGTAACCAATTAGTTGTAATGTAAAACAACGTTTCTTTACAGAATGTTTAGTCCGATTTTGATAATTCTTTTTTTAATCCCAAGGCGTGTATTTAAGTCGTTTCTAAAAGAATCACATGAAAGAACACTGTCCGAGAAACCGAAACCTTTTAATATGCATTGAAACATGAAAAAAAAAGTCGGTTGTATTTGTTAAGAAAAATATTAATGAATTTTTTAGTTATTGGACCGACTTCGTTTAAAATCGACATTTGAGCATTGCATTCATCATAATTTTATAACTTATAAACTACCTAACTTTGGTTTTTGGTAGGTACGTAATTGTTTACTCCCTTACCTTGGCATCGGGATGAGGTACGAAGACCGGCTCACTAGGGTAGCAGTCCAATTCCCACCACGACTTTGTCTCTCCTGTCGCCGTATCTACTTTGATTATCTGGAAAATCATCATCACCTATAATTTTAGTGACCTAAGCCTCTTCTTCTTTAAGAAATTAAAAATCACGTGTTTCAAACGATGAAGGAAAACATCGTGTGGAAACCTGCATACCAGAGAATTTATCAATTCTCTGCGTGTGTGAAGTCTGCCAATCCGCATTGGGCCAGCGTGGTGGACTGTTGGCCTAACTCCTCTCATTCTGAGAGGAGACTCGAGCTCAGCAGTGAGCCGTATATGGGTTAATAACGACGATGTTTTATCGGTTCATATACAGAGATTTGCCCGATACTGACCACGCTGCGCATGCGGGTTCGTCAGCGCAAAACTAAATTTCTCGCGCCAGTGTCACTGCTGCCCGAGACGCTGTGCCATTTAATAATCTAGCCTTTGGGAATGTACATACCGCTAGGATACCACGAGTAGATGAGGTTGGCAGTTGGGGAGAGTGACAGGTACATCCCAAAAATCAACAAAAACTACAAACGTCCTGTTTCCTCCTGCATCCTGCATCCTGCAGTGGATGTTCATCGGCTGATATTATATGATCAGTTCTATAAAACAGGGTAGTGGCGTACCGGCTCACTATGGAAATATTGGTCGTATTTTAATAATAGAATAGAAGAATAGAATATGGCAAATATTCTATAAAAAAAAAACTGGGCGTGGCCTACTCGTACATCCGTGTCCGTGTATAAACAACCGTTTAGCTGGTAGACACCTTGACTTTAACAAAAATTAGCACTAAAAACCCAGTTTCCAGACACACCATATTTTTTAATCTAACGTGAGTTAAACGAGTAATTAAAAATTCATATCCACTTTACATACATATAAGGGAAGTACTCTAAAAAAACTGAAAAAATTTCATTTTACCGATTTTTCGACATTTTAATGTACATACTCATGCTGAATTACAGCCACATAGTAGGCTAACCACTCTCTAAGCTAACCCTCGGACAGACAGACATGGCGAAACCAAATTTAATAATACATTTTTTTTATATAAGTTTTCCTTGTTTATTACGGAACCCTACAAAGGAACACCATTCATAATGATCGTAGTAGGAAATTTCCACTAGCTATTAAACATTTCGTACGAAAATTTGTTTAGTTAGGTACACAATTAACACCTAGAGCTAACACTATTCTGTACCTAAAACTATATGATGATGTCATGTCGTCAAAACAAAATTCACGGTCAACAGTACTGGATAGAAATAAATATAATATGTATTTATGCATGTCATTGTACGTTTTAGTCGTAGTGTGCCTTCCTGGGGCCCTATATCAAAATTAGTTGGGTGGGCCAAATTAAGGGTAAAGATTTCTCACATAAGAAACAAAAATGCTCGCTTATATATACTTATAATAAATCTGTAGAGAGGTCAATTCTGTACATAAAATATATTTCCAAAACAACTCATCAGGGCGCGATTAGTGATCGATACTGATGCCAAAACTGTCTGTCTGTCTGTATGTTCGATAAAGAAACAAAAACAACTCGACGGATTTTAACGATACTTGGTAAAATTATTCTTCATACTCCTGGGCAGGTTGTAGTATACTTTCATCGCGCTACGATCAATAGGAGCAGAGCAGTGAAGGGAAATGTTGGGAAAACGGGAGAAGTTACTCTATTTTTACAGCGATACTACTGTAAGGATTGGATTAAAGAGTCTAAGGACGGACGGACGGACGGGCGTCCGCTAGTAATAAATATGACAGTAGGAAACATTCTAAATAATAGATTAAATCACATCTATTATTTAGAATGTTTCCTACTTTTACGGCGTTTATTAAAGTTTATTGGCAAACGCTTAACCCGGGGAAAAAGTTTATCTTTTTACTGAACCATTTCTGAAGTGAAAACTCTACAGTTTTTGTGATTTTTTCCCCAGGAAGCAGCAGATTTAGTGAGATTGTGGAGTACATTTTACTATCTACGTAAGGGGCCCCTGTAGTCCGGGGGCCCCGTAACATTGATACGGCTGATACGGCGGTAGCTACGCCCCTGGTTTTAGTTAGTTATAATGCTAAATCAAAAAAACATTGAACAACCTTTGCAGTATATGAAGTTTAATCAAATTGCTAACGTATTATTGGCACAGCTAAGCCTTTGAGAAGAATATTCGTAGTTTTGACCCAACAGACTGCTCCATTGCGGATTGGTGGTCTATAGGGTTGGTTTGACTATAACAAACACTATCAAATGCTTAACGTGTTGGGAACAACTACGGGTTGCTTGGGAACCCGATATTTCAATATTTCACAGAACTCAAACCTGGAACCTCTTGGTCTAAAACGGATACCGTGTTAGTTATACCAGACCAATGAATTATCGTTTTTTTTTTTACTTTAATCCATGATTTAAACTTATCGTTTAATTTTTAATATTGTCTACTTTAATTAACTTAACAATTAAATCCAGACAGATTATTAAAGTCAAACAAAAAGGCTTTTATGAATGATCCGACCGGTAATACCATAGACAAGATTAAAGAATGAAATCTACTCGTATCTATTAAATCTATACTAATTCTCTAAAGTGTCAAAGTAAGTCTGTCTGTCTGTTACCTTTACGGCTAAGCTATTGAACCGATTTAAATGTAATTTGGCATAAATATAAATTGGACCTTAGAGCAGAATTTATGCTACTTTTTATCCCGGAACATTCCATGATACAGAGTTACACGCGGACTAAATCGCGGGCGTCTGCTAGTCCATATTAATATTATAAATGTGAAAGTGTGTGTGTCTATTTTTTTGCAAACACACTGTCTGTTAGCGTCTTATACGACAAAACGGAGCGACGAATTGACGTATTTTTTGTTAGTGGAGATAGTTGAAAGGATCACATAGGCTACTTTTTGTCTCTTTCTGACCCCCCACTTCTCTAAAATGAGGGGGGGAGGAGTTTGTATGGAGCTTTTGTAGGGTAGGGGTAGGGTAGGTAGGAAAGAAGCGCACATTATTCAAAGCGAAGCGGGTCCACTAGTTTTTTATTAACAAAACATCAACATACCAATCCGGGATGCGCGGCGTCGACATCGGAACTTATGGCGTAAAAATATCTGTACGGAACACCTGAAAATAATTATTATTTCTATGACTTCCATCATCTTTTTCATCATAAGACTACTTCTTTTTCTTGTGCTGCATATTTTACAAGGTGAAAATCACCTTTATAGTATTAGTTATGTTATTTTTTTTTCTGCCTCTCATATATTTATTAGTATATTAGTATATAATTATTTTAAATTAATTTTAACAATGTTAATATCACAAATATAAAATACAAAACATTATTAATTTATTAAGAATAAGATCAATCCTCCCACTGCGGGACAAATGAGTGCCTAAGCAACCGGTGGTCAAGGCTCCAGAATGAGAAACCTCCTCACAATACGCGCCGTCTCAAGAATCACTGCCTTCTGTATCTGACCCTTGATCCAACAGTTAAGTGAAAGCTTCTTAAGGTGCTGGTCGAAGCTTTTCGCTATAAGACCATTGACTGAAACAACTATCGGAACAATAAAAGTTGACTCAACATTCCACATGGCGGTAATCTCGTGAGCAAGGTCCAAGTATTTTGATACTTTTTCCTTTTCGGCTATCACCAGATTATCGTCATGTGGAACAGTAATATCAACTAGCACTATACCAGGCCTATTAGCAACAATATATTAGTATAGGTTATTTATTTTTATCTCTTACCATTATACCGATCATAGTGAATCCGAGGCGTTTCGCATCCCAGATCTGCCAGGAGTCTAGGCTCCACGTAGGCCAAGCGAGGCGCATCGAGGTTAATCTCCAACCGTTTAGGTCTCGACCGAAACCACTCAGCGTAGTCAGCGTTATTTTGCATGGACTGAAAATACAGATCAATTTCATAAATCAAGTATTAGTACTGTTCGTTCGTAACACTCTGAATGCGGGAGCGGGCCGGGAGGCGTGTAGCGATGAATGAAAAACCCAAGACTGACGCACCTCACTCCCCCGCACGCACGATTCCACACCCGCGCAGTCTTTCCCCTCGTCGCCCACATATCATGGGAGTGTTATCAACGAACTTCCAGACTATACAAGCTTCGTAATTTTATTTCGCGCACGCATTATGCTGAACGTCTTCTTTATTTGGTACCTCATTTAGTAATATCACGAAAAAAAAAAGATGTTGATGTTACTGTTGTTATTTTTTTTATTTGATACCTAATAGCCCAGTGGATATGACCTCTGCCTTTAATTCCGGAAGGCATTGGGTCGAATCCGGTCCGGGGCATGCACCTCCAACTTTTCAGTTATGTACATTTTAAAAAATTAAATATCACGTAGGAAAAACATCGAGAGGAAACTTGTGAATTTTCATAATTCTATATGTGTGTGAAGTCTACCAATCCGCATTGGGCCAGCGTGGTGGACTATTGGTTAAACGTTGAAGAAAAAACATCGTGAGGTAACCTGTGTATTTTCTTAATTCTCTACGTGTATGAAGTCTACCAATCCGCATTGGGCCAGCGTGGTGTAGTATTGGCCTAACCCCTCTCATTCTGAGAGGAGACTCGTGCTCGGCAGTGAGCCGATTATGGGTTTGATAATGATGACTATCACGGAGGTGGGAATGAGTACAAAAGTTCATCTTATATCTTTGGGAGTTATGGCACAGAAAACATGTGGTTATGGAAATAATACAAAACGTCTATTGAGCAAATCATGCGTTACCGACATAGTATAGACGCAACTATGTTGACGGCCACGTGGCTCAGTGAGTAGTGACCCTGCTTCCTGCACGGCCGTGGGTTCGATTCCCACGACAGGAAAATATTTCTGTGATGAGCATTGGTGTTTTTCAGTGTCTGGGTGTATTTGTACATTATTATTTACTAGCGGACGCCCGCGACTTCGTCCGCGTGTAAGTCGTTGTAAACTTTCAACTACCCCTATCATACCCTACCCTAACCTACCTCTACCCTACCCCTACCCTACCCTATCCTAACCCTACCCCTACCCTACCATTACCCTACCCCTACTCTACCCTACCCCTGCCCTACTCCTACCCTACCCTACCCCTACCCTACCCTATCCTAACCCTACCCCTACCCTACCATTACCCTACCCCTACCCTACCCTACCCCTGCCCTACTCCTACCCTACACTACCCTACCCTACCCCTACCCTACTCATTAAGGCTGCACTTCTTTACTTATTCCTCCCACCGGGGGTCGCATCGAGCGCGGCTACCGTTACACAAAAATAATCCTTAAAGCATGAATTAGTATTCACGCGCGATGGCTTAGCGTATTTCATGTATAACTTTGGTGTTTCTTTACCGATTTTTATGATTCTTTTTTTATTGAATAGGTAATAATGTTAACTTTCTTATTTGGTATGAGTGATGAGTGTTATAAACATAAGAGTAGACAAATATAATTAGAAAGCTCCGAACTGCTAAGCTATCGGGAGTTACACGTGTTATTGTGAGTCAACCAATAAAAAAATATATATATATATATGCTGTTGTGTTTTTATAAATAATTTTAAGGAGAACATTTCTGTCATACATGATTTCTATGTAGCTTTAACCATTAACGCAGTACACGCGACGGAAGCTTAAAAAATTGAGTAACTTCTCCCGTTTTCTCAACATTTCTCTTCACTGCTCTGCTCCTATTGATCGTAGCGTAATGAAAAGTATACTATAACCTGCCCAGGAGTATGTTGAATAATTGTACCAAGTTTCGTTAAAATCCGTCCAGTAGTTTTTGTTTCTATAAAGAACATACAGACAGACAGACAGACAGACAGACAGACAGACAGACAAAAATTTTACTGATTGCATTTTTGCCATCAGTATCGACCACTAATCACTCCCTGATAGTTTTTTTGGAAATATATTTCATGTACAGAATTGACCTCTCTACAGATTTATTATAAGTATAGATGTATTTATATGTAGTAGGTATATAAATATACATTATTATATGATAACTTACTTCTATAGCCTGTATGTACATAGCGTCAAGAACCTTAGCGTCCTTGTATACACACATGTCCACCACCAGGCTCCGCTCCTGTTCGAAGCAGTTGATGATGTGCAGGAAGAACAGCGTGTCGGTCTCGTACCGCTTCACCTCCTTCCCGGTACGACGACTTATTAGTACCACGTGGGTCTGGAAATGAAGGCTTGTTTAGTTATTATAAAGGGGAATGCCCACCGGCCCATACAAAGGCCCAGAGAACCCAGTTATACCGCCGTATACATGGACAGTCAGTGCCTGAAGACAAAAGTCTTCGAACAGTGCGTGTTGCCAGTGATGACCTATGGTTCCGAGACTTGGTCGCTAACTATGGGCCTCATAAGAAGGCTCAGAGTCACACAGCGGGCGATGAAACGAGCTATGTTACGAGTATCTCTGCGTGATCGAATCAGAAATGAGGAGATCTGCAGAAGAACCAAAGTCACCGACATAGCTCAACGAGTTGCGAAGCTGAAGTGGCAATGGGCGGGGCACATATTTTGAAGAGCCGTTGGACGTTGGGGTCCCAAAGTGCTGGAATGGCGACCCCGCACTAGTAAGCGCAGTGTTGGCCGACCCCCCACCAGGTGGACTGACGACATCAAGCGAGTCGCAGGGATTCGCTGGCTCAGTATCGTGAAGTTTGGAAGTCCCTACAAAAGGCCTATGTCCTGCAGTGGACGTCCATCGGCTGATTTGATGATGATGATGATGATACATGGACATGATAGTATGATGTATAAATAAGGATTTGGTTAATTAATTGGCTTAATAAAAGTATGTTTCTTTAAGAAAAATACATTTTTTATCACGGCAAAATGTTCGCCGGTGTACTAAAGAGGTGAAGTAACATTTGAAGCTGTATTTTTTTTTGTATTGTTTTTTTTCTGTTACCAACAAGCTTAACAAACAAGAAAACGAACAAACAAACCAATCTTATGTCTTCAAAAATTATCGTAAAACTCAGGCTGTATGGTCAACGATCTTAGCTTGTCCCCGTTAAATGAAAATGAAATTTGAAAAAAAAAAAATGAAATTTATTCGTTTTAAACATTACATTAAATAATAGGGCTGAGACCTTCTTTTAAGTAAATACCTGTGTCAGAAGGTCTCGCTCTTCCTTTTTAACATCATTCTCGTAACTACGGTATTTACATTGTACAGTGTATATATTTTGATAAGTAATAGTAATTAATTAATTAATTTTAGTTAATTAAAAAAAAATAATTTTAGTTGTAGACAAATTAAAGATGAATTAAAAATGTCGTAACACGTTGTAGCAAACTTTTTCATAAAGTTATGATTTCATTGTTGAAGTCATTTTATCATTTTTTTTTAAACATAAGTAAACTGCCGGGCGGCTAGGGTAGGCCTGGGCCGGGGATGGGCATTCCCCTTTTTAGTTTTCGACTATTATTACCACCATTAGATTAAATTATATTATTATTAATCCTGCCATTTCAAAAGTGCTTGTAAACTAAGCCTAATTGAAATAAATTAAGTTTTTTTATTTTTTTTGAATTATGGTACGAGATTCGGCATAAGAAATATATACTCAGTTCTGCCCCGAGGTGTTACCCGCGAAATATAAGTATGTACCTATTACGTAAAAAGTCTTTTTTTTTTAAATAAATTCAATTCAATTTTTCGATACCTATTTTCATTTGCTGACCTTGAGAGATAATGTAGAATTTTAATTGTGAGAGATTTTTCAAATCAGTTCATTAGGGCAGGAGTAGGGTAGGGTAGGGGTAAGAGATATGTCAGGGTAGGGGTAGATAGGGGTAGAGTAGGGATAGGGAAGAAGTGCACATAAGTGACCGGCTCCGCTAGTATTTTTGAAAAATAATGCATTCATAATGCACAGATTAAAGAATAATAGGCATAGAGCGAACGGAACACGGCACTGATGCAGGCATTCCAGATACAACCAAATTTTAAAAAAATGGCCAAGTGTGTGTCGAGCTATGCGCAGTATAGTGTTCCGTATATTAATTAGCACTTTAATTCTGTAATGCACAAAAATAAAGATAACGATACCCCACAGTATGGGATCGACAATAAAAAAATCAACCTCACTTTGCATGTAAGGAAGGAACCTTTAGTTAATTGTTAAGGAATTTTTAGTTAATTGTTTATAACTTTAGCAATTTTTGCGAACGGGCCTCTAATTTTTTCAAAAACTATCTACATTCAATTCCAAATCGAATGACATCTTAAGCATTTTCATAGGAGACGGAGAACTTTTTTTGACCTAAATGGCACATGTGAATAAGACTTTAAGGTAGATAGCAACATTATGCGGATGTCGAGGAGACGCGTGACGTTTGTTTTTTTATGGGTTTCGCCGGCTTCACTGCGTGGCTTGTATAGACTCATTCTGTATTATTCTCTATTCTGTGACATAATGTAAAAAATATAGTCTAAGAACCGGCATTAGAAATATTATACCCTTATCTGTTAATTATTATTAGTGCTATGAAATAAATGATAGATAATGTTCACAGTACACATAGGTTGCCTAGTAAAATTGTGGCCAAACACCTTTTTCATACAAAAGCTAGGAAACCATGATCAAGGCCAACCAAATATAGTTAAATTAAGCATAAAATAAGCTTGCATTTGACAATTAGACGACTAAATAACTGATGGGTATCTGTATAACATTACTTAACTGTTTGTATCTGGCAACCCCACAGTTGCAGTGTGAAAGCATAAACTTTTACTTTTTCAATTCTTTGGGTATTATTCTATTAATTAGTGTATTATTTTTTTTTAAATTAATCAATATTAAGGAGGATTTAATACTGTTCGGCCGAAATTTAACTTGACAATGTGCAACGTGTCAATGTGAATATTTTCTATCACTTATTTCTTAACCCAATTAATAACAGATGAGGGCATATAATTACATATTCTGTATATCGGATCTCGTAGACGGCCAGTAGACCAACGATCATTTTATACTATAGTATAGCCTTTTGTTCGGATATATTTTATATCCGAATAAAAGGCTACAAAACTGAGCGCTCACATGCACAATTTTGTCTTTAGTTCAATCATTTATTTATGTATAATATATAGTTTTTACACTTCCTGAATACTCAACTCGATATTGTAGACTAGACGATATTTAGGTATAATTTGTTTAAATAACGTTCGTTGTTGACCACAACTAACATTGAGATCTCAGAATACAGAAAACCACCAGAAGGAGTGATAGCGCAAAGAAGTGAAGCCATTTATACTACACATTTTACGATTACTCACTCTGTGTTTGTCGTGTTGTTTGACGTGCTATACAGGTAACAAATTTAATTAAATTAAGCCGTCTTGTGCTATTCCTTCGTGTAAAAATGCCGTTGGTAGAAAAAAGAAACTGAATAGGATCACATTTCACGTGTAAGTAGCACAAATAAATATTCTTATGTTAAAATAATGAATAATTTTTACGTGAATTTAGTTGTCATAGAAACCGATGACTTCATTTTGTAAGTGTTGCCAATGTAATTGTTTTGATTTTCCCTACTTTTAATTTCAATTCAAGGATTTATTATTTATGTAAAATATTAATCAACTAAATAGGTAGGCATAGGTTCCGGCAATTAAGTTGAAATAAAATTGTGGTAATCAGCGCAGATAAAGAAAGTGTAAAATAATCTTAAAGCTTTAAAATTTTACAAATAACAATGGCGTGCTATATTATAATAAGTTCGTTCGTTCTTGTCTGTCTGTGTGTTTGTTTGCACATTTGTTTGTTTTCGTGTGCTTGTTTGGTCTTTTGTTTGTTTGTGTACCTACTTGTTTGCTTGTTTGTTTGAGCAAGAGGATTAAATAAAATATTTTTATCTTCAAAACACATTCTTAAAAGATATTAAACCAATTCAATGGCCTTATTTATACTTGAATTTTAAGAGACATAAAAATTAGAGAAATAAGACGAGATAATAATAACTGTGCACACGATTGAAATACATATTTATAATAATAATATAATATAATTATATGGAATATATAAAATTATTATTGTAAATATGTATTTCTTTAGTTTGTTAGTTGATAAGTTTTATAATAACCGTCTTATTATATCTATTATTTATTTGTACTTGTCTTAAATTTTTTAGAGTTCATTTTCTTGCTGACTCTTAGCAATCACTAGAAAACCGGTCCCACTGTTTTTATTATTTACCATACAAGTTAACATTTAATGTGATGAACTGTACACTTATTGTTTTCCTTTTAACATTATAATTTTTTACCACAAAATAGGGAAAAATTTAACAGCCTCATGTACTAGCAACATTACGCGGGTGAGAATTGCGACGAGTGCAGGCTGTTGTGTACAATTTTTGGACACACTGCGCACTATAGAATGACATCTAAACGTGGCTTCTGGTGGTTTTCTGTATTCTGAGATTGAGATGTGGAAATTTCCTCTTTTGAGCGCCTCAATTTTCATGACCTGGTAACACATCTAACAGTATTTAACATTATTGCAATTGCAGCAGACACTAATAAATTAAACACTTTATTACTGAGCCAATTCTATGCTAGGTATGAAATAATACCTAGCTTTCAAAAATTCAACTGTCAACATCTTTTTTATTGAAAGATATATTGTAAACATGTATTTGTTCATAATCTTCTATCTATCTTAGCTTCAATATAGCCTTTTTACAAGAGACAAACAGTAGCGCAGTGTAAAAGTGCACAGCGCCATCTAGATTTCATACCCAGAAATCTTTTCTCTAATATCAGGTAGATTCCGTTTAATATCTATACTAATATTATATAAACAGGAAAGATTTGATTATGTGGGTGTTTGTTTGTTTGTTTGCATTGAATATACTCCGAAACTACTGAACTGATTTGAAAAATTCTTTAATTGTTGGAAAGTTACAACCCCCGAGAGCTAAAAGGGAACCACGCGGCGCATGTTAGTAATAAATAAACCACAGATTAATCAATATTAGGCAGATGGATGGATGGATAGTGCGCTCCATCTGCCTACCAAAATACAAAATTCTAAACGAATACATTCTCGAATCAGTACGACACGAAGCGTCGCATCAGTAATATTCAATATTATTCACAAAAAATGGCGTCTTATGTTTTGAAATATTTTAAAAACTGTTTACAAGAACTAGAGAAATAAGATGGAGCTTTTTTTTTTGTTAATTATTCATTATTATATTAATTTACGTAACTGTTGTTCGTGTTATAATATTGAAATGCAAATTATGAAAAAAGTATGTATATGCGGATGTCAAGGAGACTTGGGAGACACGTGACTTTTGTTTTTTTTATCGGTTTCAGCTGCTTCAAGCGCTGCTTGTAAAGACTCACTCTAGGTACTCTGTGTAGTAAACATATACCTTGTGATCCGGGTACCACTTTAGGCTGGCGGCGAGCGGCTGGTTGCTCAATTGGTTGCGTACCACCCCGTAGAGCGACACTGATAACGGCTGTTCTATTATCACGAAATAGTTCTTAGTTACACCTAAAATAATAAATACCAAATCAGATTTGTTTTTCCAATTCTAACCAGTCTACAGGGGCATTTTTACAATTGATTACTATCAAATTTATTTTTCGTGAATAGCTTCATCTTGATGAGACGCTCAACTTTTTTATCTACGAAAGTTTTTGATTCTGGTAGCTAACAGGGTTACTAGGTAATAAAAACTTCTGAGCATACGAGGAACGATATATCGTACCACGCAATTTGTAGGACAATGTGGCTGTTAAGTTTTATAACTCTTTATTACGCTTAAGAAAAATAACAGCTGGTTAGTAAACATTTTTGACCAACTCCTCACAGCTTGTATCAATAACGAGGTCATATAAAATTGCTACAAAAACTGTTATTTTTACAACTTGTAAAGAATTAAAAAAAAAACCATATAAAATATTTACTCCACTGATATAGTAGCGTAGTTGGTGAAAAAAACAGCTAATACAAGTTGGGACAGAGGAGTTTACCAAAAACATGTTACTAAATAGATATTTTTTTATTTTTATTGTTGCTTAATTAATAGAACGAATACAACTTGACAACCACAATGTTCTACTAATTGCGTGGTACATTATCTCGTTTCCCACGCTCAGAATTTTTTATTATCTGGTAACCCAGTTAGCTACCAGAATCAAGAATTTTCGTAAATGGAAAAGTTGAGCATCTCATCAAGATGAAGCTACCTCACGGAAAATTATCTTAATAGTAATTAATTGTAAAAATGCTCCATGGATTCTGGGTTACTAGGTATTTGGATTGTAGATATTTTTAGCGGACTCGGTATTTGGATTGTAGATATTTTTAGTGATTACAAAAATAAGAAAGCTAATGTCGAACAAAGGTTATGATTCACAACATTTGTCAGGACAACTTAATTAACAAATCAAACTGTAACCAAAATAAGACAATAGAATGGCAGAAAATGACTTTGAGTGAAGTCACGCACTTGTGAACGTTGTGTGTAGGGTTAAAGGATCCTTTGACTGTTAACAAACACTCCCCTTTTCCACTCAACTCACTCTCTTCGCCTATCCCAAGTCACCCATAAAGAATTACACAACAAGAGATGTGGACAGCTCGAACGCCACGAGCACACTGAAGCCGTCCGTACCGCAAGTTGTTGCAACGCGGCGATAACAATATTCTTACCAAACGTATGCATATATGCTGGGTGCGTCATCCAGCGCGGCTTCATACTGCCGACTATGTGCGCTTCCTTGAACATGTCTCCTGAAATGGACAAAGGATAATGTCATCATACCAATCCATGGAAGTACAGCGTCCAATGCAGAATATATAGACCCTTCGACACTTCCAAATACCACGGTCGATGACACCAATCGACTGTCATCGTCTTTTGTTGGGGGTTTTTTAAACAAGCGTTTACTATCATTTTTCGGTAGAGGAAACACCTCGAGCAGGTCCCTGGACTTGTGATCTTGGGTAAAGATTTAAGAAATCCCTTTAAAATGCATTAAGACTCATATCCCCTACCCTGTTCTCCATGCCCACACTAAAATTTATGATCAATAATTATATCATAAAACATTATCAATAATTACAACACAAGACATTTTTGCACAAAAAATCATTAACGCGACTAGCAGCGTGACGGTGTTCACGCTGCCTAACAAAGAACTGAACTCAAGTCATCAAATACCCTCTCATATAGACCATCGCTGTTGCAACAACGTCATACAAATACGTCCTTTTTATAATAATATAAATAATTAATTTTAAAACCACCTGTACTTGAGGTACTCATAACATTCCTATACTATTTTTGTGCTTATCCACTCTTAATATCAGCCACTAACGTTCAAGTAATCTCACTTGCCTGCATCGCTAACGGCTTGACAATCGATAAAACTGATCGTGTGTTGGTCGCGATCAGCATGATATCATACCAATCGCGATCAGTCATATAACGTCAGGCCGTTAGCGCTGCAGGCATGTGAGATTACTTGATCGTCAGTGGCTAACACAGTGCTTTAAGATCAGTTATAGAGAGCAAAAGCGATATGTTTTTTTACCTTTTTCTGTGTGTGGAAATTTTACTACCACGTGCCTCAAGCTGCCTTTAACTATAGACATGCCGACATTATACACGTCACCTGTAAATAAATCATATTCTATAGTATCTTGACTATTTTTGACGGCCTCCGTGGCGCAGTGGTATGCGCGGTGGATTTACAAGACGGAGGTCCTGGGTTCGATCCCCAGCTGGGCCCGTTGAGGTTTTCTTAATTGGTCCAGGTCTGGCTGGTGGGAGGCCTCGGCCGTGGCTAGTTACCACCCTACCGACAAAGACGTACCGCCAAGCGATTTAGTGTTCCGGTACGATGTCGTGTAGAAACCGAAAGGAGTGTGGATTTCATCCTTCTCCTAACAAGTTAGCCCGTTTCCATCTTAGATTGCATCATCACTTACCATCAGGTGAGATTGTAGTCAAGGGCTAACTTGTAAAGGATAAAAAAAAATCTACATAATACTCGTTTATAGGCATATAATATCCACAAAAAGCTTTCCTAGTTAGTTTTACTGTTACTTGAGTTAAACTGGTTATGTCATAGCAAAAAATGGTTTTTTACAAACATCCGTTTCTATAGTCTGGCAAGTTCGTTGTTAAACATGATATGCGGGCGACGGGCGGAAAGACTACGCGGGTGTGAAATCGTGCGTTCGGGGAAGTGACGTGCATCAGTCGGTTTTTTCATTCATCGCAACATGCCTCTCGCCCCGCGCGCAAAATCGGGAGTGTTACGAACTAAGTTGCCAAGCTATACTTCACAAGTTAGCCCGCTTTTATCTTATTTCATCATCACTTACCTGGTGAGATTGTAGTCAACGGCTAACTTTTCAAGAATAAAACAATTAATAGAGACGCTAATAATGTCTTAAAAATATAACGATTACATGATTATATTACATTTTTTTTTTGTCACATGTTTAATCTTTTCCTATTATAATTGAATATTACATATTTAAAATGTACACACTAACTATTTTTAGTAATATAATTATAAAATGTTTACTTATAAAATTATTGTAATGATGTAAATTTTAAATGGTGAAATTGTCATTTGAATCATTAAATACTTAATAAATAATTTGCATGCCAAATAGGGATGATGACAGTTTTTTAAATTGTATATAAATTAAGAGTACGCTAATAGTAAAGCAATTTTGTAAAAGTAACAGGGTATCTGCGATCATTACTTTCGGAGCTACAGGGATTTAAAGGGTCTGATTTGCGGCGCTGCCGCGGATCCCTGAAAAACGCTCCATACAAAATGGCACGATTTAGTGACGTCGTTGGCTCGCTGATCGTTAGGTTTGTATGGGCGTTCAAACAAAATTACTAATATCTTTGTTATTTCTGCGTTTATGTTTATAGTTCACGTATTAAAAAATGTCACATTTAATGTAAGGAAGCTAAAACTGTATTAATTTTCATCTAATTGAATTGATTGATTGATTGAGTCTCGTTCAACTCACCATTTGGCATCACATGAGGATGCGAGGTATGGTTCACTAGTGCGATACACTCCGTCATGTCCTTCCGTTCAACTGTCTCCAACGTTACATCATCTATTCTGAAACACAGTAAAATTAAAAGTGAAAGTGTGTATTTTTAACCGACTTCAAAAAAGGAGGTTCTCAATACGACACGTATATTATTTAGAAAAAGTATAGGTACCTACTTCCATATTGGTCCCATTTAATTTTCACGAAAATCGCTTCAATACTTTTGTGGTGAATCAAAATAACTGAAATAAGTAAACGAAATTGCTCATACTGTGGCGTTTACTGTTACTATGCTAGGACACAGAAAAAAAAATATATTTTTAACAAAAAATTTAAACCGACTTCAAGGATACATTACTTTAAAAAGCGGAAATACCATCGTACCTATGTTCTTTCTATTGATCGGTTTGAAAGCGGTACCAAGAAGCAGTACAATCATTAAGAGCCCTCCACAGCTAAGTAGGTACAAAAGCCAATTATGAAATAAAAAAAAAAAGAAAAAAAAAAAATATGGATATGACTGTGATGTGATAAAAAGGTAGCAAGTTTCCACTTTTTAAGGGCATAGGTCACATCGATTTTTTTATTTTTTTTACAAGTTAGCCCTTGACTACAATCTCACCTGATGGTAAGTGATGCAGTCTAAGATGGAAACGGGCTAACTTGTTAGGAAGAGAATGAAAATACACACTCCTTTCGGTTTCTACACGGCATAGTACCGGAACGCTAAATCGCTTGGCGGTACGTCTTTGCCGGTAGGGTGGTAACTATCCACGGCCGAAGCTTCCCACCAGCCAGACCTGGACCAATTAAGAAAACCTCAATCCAGCTGGGTATCGAACCCAGGACCTCCGTCTTGTAAATCGCCTTGAAATCTAACAAAATGTTGGGAATGATAGATCCGATCGGTAACTTGATTACGTGACCAGTCGATAACAAAAATGCCATTCCCATTTTTTTAATTTTCGAAACTTTTGCGATTTTAGAAAGAAAATCGATGGCAACAGACCCAGATTCTCAACCATCGAAGTCGTTTTCAACCCATATTCGGCTCACTGCTGAGCTCGAGTCTCCTCTCATAATGAGAGTGGTTAGGCCAATAGTCCACCACGCTGGCTCAATGCGGATTGGCAGACTTCACACACGCAGAGATATAAGAAATTCTCTGGTGTGCAGGTTTCCTCACGATATTTTCCTTCACCGTTTGAGACACGTGATATTTAATTTCTTAAAATGCACCCAACTGAAAAGTTGGAGGTTCATGCCCCGGACCGGATTCGAACAAACACCCTCCGGAATCGTAGGCAGAGGTCATATCCATTGGGCTATCACGAACCATCCAAGTATAAATCGTATTTAAATCAACAAAAAAAAAAGTACTTTAAGGGTCTATAACGAAGAGTTGCTACGAAACTAAGGGTTTGGTGGCTGGAGACATGGTGTTTAAACCTGACCGAGTCATAATACTTCGATACTTAATATTGTACTCACCTATGGATCACGGGTCCCTCTGTAAAAGCGTACATCTGGTCTCCAAAAGGATAGAGCGAGATCATGGCGTTGTCTGACATAGAATCGCCTGGCTTGAATAGCGCAGCAACTCTGTAATGTGTTGAAACAAATCTTAAGTAAGTAAGAGCGCACTCAGCGCAAATCACATGTTTTTTTTTTAACTAACTTTCAGCAAGGAGGAGGTTCTATTTTCGGCTGTATGTATGTTTTTGTTTGGAAGGGTATTCTTCCAGGGTGGTCCCATTTTTTTCATGCCAGGATCTTTTTCAATCTATTTCTGACGATGTGTCACCATTTGAGACACGTTATATTTAATATCTTAAAATGCTGAAGTGCACGCCTTGGATTGTATTCGAACCTTCTTCGTCTTTCGAATCTAAGGTTGAGGTCATATCCACTGGGCAGTCACGGTTTACAACTCGCAAACGTTTTACTGTTTAGAATTTCTCTTGCATTTTAGACACTCTTTATTTCTTTAATTCAACAAAATTCATAATTTTCATCTGAGTGAATTGAAAAAATATTGTTATAATTTATATGGTACTTAAATATGAGTGTAGGTAGATATTCTGTATTTTCAGAAATAGAAACTACCGTCAATATGCTCCGCGCCACGAAACAAGTCCCGTAGACGCGGCGCTAATGTCATAATAGCGCTCATTATCATTTGGTAATAATAAATAATAAATAAATATACTTAAACATGAAAATAGGCCTAGATTCTCAACCATCCAAGTATAAAGCGTATTTAAATCGCGGCAAGCCGTTACAAAACAAAAAAAATCAAAAGAACTTTAAGGTATATAACGAAGAGTTGTTACGAATCTAAGGGTCTAAATGGCGGTCTTATCGTCATTTGTGTAAGGCGCTGTCAGGCGCTATTTAGTTCAGATTTTAGCCGCAGGACTTCGTTCGTGGCGCGGAGTCTAGTAATCAAGCGGACCTGTCAAATATGGTATGGCACGGGTCTGGTACAGCCTGCGTACCGAACTCCGTGACAACGATGCGGCGCGCCGCGCGGTTCTTCTTGAAGGTGTTGGACCGCAGGAAACGGCACTGGTACGTAACGCGGCCATCTTGAATGTTGAACCTGGAGCATAATAAATATATTACTTGTGACTGCCTCTTGTGATAGCCCAATGAGAGTCGTGATAGCACAGTGGATACGACCTTTGCCTCTGATTTCGGAGGGTGTGGGTTCGAATCCGGTCCAGGGGCAAACTTTTCAGTTGTGTGCATTTTAAGAAATTAAATATCACGTGTCTCAAACGGTGAAGGAAAAACATCGTGAGGAAAATCTGCATACTAGAGAATTTTCTTTATTCTCTGCGTGTGTGAAGTCTGCCAATCCGCATTGGGCCAGCGTGGTGGACTATTGGGCTAACCCCTCTCATTCTGAGAGGAGACTCGAGCTCAGCAGTTAGTGAATATGGGTTGATAACGACTGCCTCTTTGGTTCATTAACTAGTATTGCGGAGTCCCTGGGTTCGAATATGTGGAGCTTAGTGTTTCTACAGAACAGCCACATTGTTATAAGTTCCTCGAGTACGGGTGGTATTAAAATTTATTATTAACTAGCGGACGCCCGCGACTTCGTTCGCCCTTAAACCTCTTTAAGTCAGCCCTTACAGTAGTATCGCTGTAAAAATTGAGTAATTTCTCCCGTTTTCCCAACATTTCCCTTCACTGCTCTGCTCCTATTAACCGTAGCGTGATTAAAGTATACTACAACCTGCCCAGGAGTATGAAGAATAATTGTACCAAGTTTCGTTAAAATCCGTCGAGTAGTTTTTGTTTCTATAACGAACACACAGACAGACAGACAGACGAAAATTTTACTGTTTTCATTTTGGCATCAGTAGCGATCACTAATGACCCCCTGATAGTTATTTTGAAAATATATTTTATGTACAGAATTGATCTCTCTACAGATTTATTATAAGTATAGATATTGATAATAATCGATATAGAAACCTCCTTTTTGAAGACGGTTAAATAAAAATGTGTGAAGTTAAATTTGTTTGAAGTTGTTACAATAGTGATGGTATAAATAAGAGGGTAGATATTTGAAGACTAGAGTTAAGCTTTTGTTAGGCAGCGCAGATGCCTTCACGATGCATTCTCGTCTCTTTCGTCTCATGTAGATGAGACGATCAACTTTGTTATGTACAAAATTCTAAATATAAATATAAAAGATTCTAAATATAAATATAGAAAGAATTCTAAAGATAAATTCTTGATTCTGGTAGCTAATTTAGTTACCAGGAAATGAAAATTTCTGAGCGTCGGAATGAGATATCGTTTCGACGCTCAGTTCCGAGAGTAGTAGACAGTTCGTAGGCACTAACTAGTACGTAGGTAGTAACTATCTAACTTGTATACAAAAAAGTTAAAGAAATATTTTGAAAAATAACTATTATTTAACGTGTTTACCTGTGCAGCAATGCAGCACTATCGAATAGATGTTTGAACCTCATGGAGCCAACGTTGAGCGATCCAGGCCCGTTGCGGAGCAGAGTGCCTTTCAACCAAGTAGGTATTTCCCCTGAAAATTATGCTCATATAAGTAGAGACATACTGTTTCGTTGACACAATGGTTAGCCTGTGAGGGTTTGGATTACAAAGTCCTAGTTCAGTTCTGAGTTTTAGTTCTGGGTCGGACTATGAAATACTTTTCTGTCTCCCAAAAAAAATGTTTAGTAAAAATACTCTATTCGGTGTGAAGAACTTGCCGTTCGTTAACTTAAGAATAACGTTAAGCCGTCACTTCCGGTCATTAGATATCATTATCCTGTGACAATTATCATTATAACCTATGCCACTTTAGGCCCACCAACCTTAACTGGAGCAACTTGATGAGTCTAAGCTTCAAACTGAAAATTTTCGAAAAACTACTAACGCAAACTATCTGCTTAGATTTTTATTCTTACTAAGTAGCTCATGTTTAAGAAGAATACGTATTTATTTATTGTTATAATTTTTTCATTAAACAGTCTCTTTTCCTTTTTTCCACAATTTTGCAATTACCCATTGAGTTTTGATAAATTACCCATTCATATATTTATCATGTAATAAATATGTAAAACAGTTCATTTTAATTTTCTTTTACAATACGATTAAGTATGTTTTATACATAGCAAGTAAAAAGTTATAGAACATATAAAAAAGTAATATGAATGAAAATTTTAAAACGAGGTTGAAATGGGAGTTTGGAAAGTCCTTATCCTAACGAAGAAAATACAAATCTATAATATTTTAGTTCATTTATTATTATATCGGATACGCTTTTTATCCGATTCCGGCCTGAAAACGCTTCTATACGAGCTTGTTTTTTTATCAATTTAAGCCTTCTAAAATGCATAGACTACATCTACCTCTTCATTTTTGGTTTTTTTTTTCATATGTAGTTTTTTCAGCTTAGGAATTAGGAACTAGTTTCGAACCCATGCGGGGCCAATAGTCATGAGTTGGTTCTTGCAACGCGGCACGATCCAAACTGCGC
Source organism: Bicyclus anynana (assembly GCF_947172395.1). NCBI lineage: Eukaryota > Metazoa > Arthropoda > Insecta > Lepidoptera > Nymphalidae > Bicyclus > Bicyclus anynana. The sequence continues at coordinate 14,394,649 of NC_069091.1, forward strand.
AGCTGCTCGCATCGCGCGCTGGGAGAGGGGTTGAGTGATGCAAGAACCAGCTCATGATGACTCACTCATGACCTAATATAAGTTGAGTTTTAGCCGTTCTTTAGTGTTTCATAATCAATTAAAATGAATAACACACACGATAGTTTAAATTCTAAAAAAGTATTTATAACAATTCAAAATCACACTAATGAATATCTGCCATGCATTCAACTGATGTGTAAACTCGCACATTATACTGCTGAAGTGAAACTTTTCCTAATAAACCTGGCTGTTTCTTCTTCGTTGAAGCATCGCAGCAGAGTTCATATTTACACCGTTTTTAAGTCCATTTTAATCCACCGTAATTATTATACCCATCGAATCTCGGAAAACATGAGGCCAATAATTTTCTGGCGGATAAAACTACTTTACTTTTTTTGGAAAACCAGATCCTGGTCGTGTCCACCTTTTAGATTGTACTTTTGTTTCTAAAGTAGGTATAGTAATATCTAGGTTTTATTCAAGGTCACAGACTGTCTTGAGAATTAGTAGTCAGTCAATCAACTCAAAGCAACCAGGGTACCAATCGCTCAGCCATCACACTAAAGCAGTGTGGTGGTTTTTTCAGGTAACTGTTAGCCCTGAGTTTT